>NC_057797.1:182641117-182978850 GCF_018294505.1 Triticum aestivum | reverse complement strand
GTCGCCGGCGGGTCCTCCGGCGGCCGGATCCGCCCGATCCGGCCTCCTACGACTTCCCCAGCGCCGCCCCGCGCCTCCTCCGGCGAAACTCCGGCTGGCCATCCTCGGATTGCATGCGCCGCCATCTACAGTACAGCTACAGTGCGATCCAGATCTGGATCGGGGTGAACAGTAAACCCTAATCCAGAGGTTGATTTTTTTGTCTAAGTCCCGAAATTGCAGATTCAAGTGCCCCTGTTCGTAGCCCCAGAACTTTGCATCCGTAGCTCCGATTCATGCATATCGCATATCAAAATGTTCATCTCAGAGAGTACATCATTTCATTCCATTGCATCATTTTCATTAAAGTTCATCTTGATGCCCGAAATGCTATTAGAAGAGGGCTACTTGAGTCAATTGTCAGATCTGCTACTCCGTTTAGCACTTTTGTCATTTTTGCCATGATTAATGTGTGCATGATATGCCCGTGAGTCCTACATGTGTTTTGTTAAGGGTTTTTTCATCTCTCCAGAGGTGCAACCCATGTATTTTTAGGATGTGTGTGGTGACTTGTGCAAGCTTGCAAAGTGGTGCACTTGCTAATTCTGTTTTCAGGGACTTAGTAATTTCACTAAGTCCTGGGATTGTTTATCTCACGATGCCATATGTTCATGTTGTTTCCTAGTGATCCGTGCCTCTTTTGAGGATGATCAGTAAAGGAGTTTTGTTAATCTTGTAGTGCTCTATCCATCCATGTCTTTGTTTGCAATTATGGAGCACCCTAGCTTGAGTCAATCGAGCTCTACTTTTGCTTCGTTGCGAATCTGGGCAGATCGTCAACTTGTTTGCGATTTTGCCGATGTTATTGTAGTTGATCCGTGCATGCTATGCCATTGTTCTTGCCATGTTTTGTGCCTTCTTAAGGGGTGTATGCTTGTCTTGCCATGACTTGCACCGTGGTGAGAGCATCGAGCTCGTAAACATGCCTTCGTGAGTTATGTTTCAGCATGTCCTAGTTTTCACTAAGTCTGAAAACTGATTATGTTTTTGCTATGTTCGTGTGCTTATTAGTATATTTTGTGATCCCTTTTGGCTCAAGGTCACTAAGGGACTTTTGTTAAGCTTGTTGAGTAGCTCCATGCCATGTATTTCTTTGTCATGTTCAGGTCCTGTAGCATGTTGTTTTGTTGCTCCGAAGAGGGCTATATGATCTGAAATTCCAGACATGTGTTAATTTCACTAAGTCTGAGATCTGTTTTCCATTTGCGTTTTGCCATGCTTGTTTGAACCTGTTAATAGATGAATTGGCCATAGCTCAGTGCTAGACTTTTGTTAAGCATCTTGAATGCTTCCCTGCCATGTATTTTGATGCCATGTTTGGGTGCTGTAGCATGTTCTTTTCGTTGCATTTAGATGCCTACTTGCTGTAAATCGCAGACCGATGTCATATTTGAATCGCTTGCCATTTTCAAACTGTAACTCCGATTCCGGCGTTCTTTATATCGTTTTCAAGCGATTTCATCTCATCTTTCCAGTGGCACACTTGAATTTCCATGTTGAGGCCAGGTTCATGCATTCCCTGTCATATCTTGCATTTTGCATCCCGCATCGCATCCCGCATAGCATATCATCTTTGCATCGTGTTGTTTGAGTTTGCACGTGGTTGATTGTATCCTTGTTGCTTGTTTGTCTTGTTTGGGTAGAGCCGGGAGACGAGTTTGCTAACGAGGAGCCCGTTGAGTTTGCTTTTGAGGATCCAGACAACTCTGACAACTGTGCAGGCAAGATGATCCTATCCTCGAAATCACTACTATCTTTGCTATGCTAGTTTGCTCGCTCTTTTGCTATGCCATTGCTACGATGCCTACCACTTGCTTGCAAGCCTCCCAAATTGCCATGTCAAACCTCTAACCCACCATTGTCCTAGCAAATCGTTGATTGGCTATGTTATCGCTTTGCTCAGCCCCTCTTATAGCGTTGCTAGTTGCAGGTGGAGATTGGAGGCCGTTCCTTGTTGGAACATCATTTATTTACTTGTTGGGATATCATTATATTGCCTTGTTATCTTAATGCATCTATATACTTGGTAAAGGGTGGAAGGCTCGGCCTCTCGCCTAGTGTTTTGTTCCACTCTTGCCGCCCTAGTTTCCGTCATATCGGTGTTATGTTCCCGGATTTTGCGTTCCTTACGCGGTTGGGTTATAATGGGAACCCCTTGATATTTCGCCTTGATTAAAGCTTTTCCAGCAATGCCCAACATTGGTCTTACCCTTTGCCACCTAGCCTCTTTTTCCCTCGGGTTTCCGGAGCCCGCGGGTCATCTTATTTTAAACCCCCCCCCCCGGACCAGTGCTCCTCTGAGTGTTGGTCCGACCGAGTAGACTGCGGGGCCACCTCGGGGCAACTTGAGGGTTGGTTTTACTCGTAGGATGTCTCATCTGAATGTGCCCTGAGAAAGAGATATGTGCAGCTCCTATCGGGATTTGTCGGCACATTCGGGCGGTGTTGCTGGTCTTGTTTTAACCTGTCGAAGTGTCTTGAGTTACCGAGATACCGAGTCTGATCGGAATGTCTTGGGAGGAGGTCTATTCCTTCGTTGACCGTGAGAGCTTGTCATGGGCTAAGTTGGGACTCCCCTGCAGGGATTGAACTTTCGAAAGCCGTGCCCGCGGTTATGGGCAGATGGGAATTTGTTAATGTCCGGTTGTAGATAACTTGAACCTTAATTTAGTTAAAATGAATCAACTGAGTGTGTTACTGTGATGGCCTCTTCTCGGCGGAGTCCGGGAAGTGGACACGGTGTTGGAGTAATGTTTGCGCAGGTTGCTCTCTAGATTCACGCTCGCGCTTTGTCTCCTCTTCTCGCTCTCTATTGCGAATAAGTTAGCCACCATACTTGCTAGTCGCTTGCTGCAGCTCCATATATTTACCTTGCCTTACCTATAAGCTTAAATAGTCTTGATCGCGAGGGTGCGAGATTGCTGAGTCCCTGTGGCTCACAGATTACTATTCCACCAGATGCAGGGCCTGATGATTCCTCTCCAGGAGACGCGTATGAGCTCAAGTGGGAGTTCGACGAAGACTCTCAATGTTACTATGTTTCCTTTCCCGACGATCAGTAGTGGTGCCCAGTTGGGGGTGATTGGGACCGTGTCGCATGTTGGGTTCTCTTTTATTTTGGCGCCGTAGTTGGGCCATGAGTGTTTGGATGATGTAATGTTATTTATGTACTTGTTTGACGTGGCGAGTGTAAGCCAACTATGCTATCTCCCTTTTATTATTTATATTACATGGGATGTTGTGAAGATTGCCTAACTTGCGACATATGCCTTCAATGTGATTATGTCTCTAAGTCGTGCCTCGACACGTGGGAGCTATAGTCGCATCGAGGGTGTTACATAACGGTAGCAAATGGTAATGATAACAAAAGTAATGTTTTTGGTATTCTGTAGTGATTGTAATAATAGCAACGGAAAAGTAAATAAGCAGAGAGCAATATATGGAAAGCTCGTAGGCAATGGATCGGTGATAGAGAATTATGCCGGATGTGGTTCATCATGTAACAGTCATAACCTAGGGTGACACAGAACTAGCTCCAATTCATCAATGTAATGTAGGCATGTATTCCGGATATAGTCATACATGCTTATGGAAAAGAACTTGCATGACATCTTTTGTCCTACCCTCCCGTGGCAGTGGGGTCCTAAAGGAAACTAAGGGATATTAAGGCCTCCTTTTAATAGAGTACCGGACCAAAGCATTAACACATAGTGAATACATGAACTCCTCAAACTACGGTCATCAGCGGGAGTGGTCCCGATTATTGTCACTTCGGGGTTGCCAGATCATAACACATAGTAGGTGACTATAGACTTGCAAGATAGGATCAAGAACTCTCATATATTGATGAAAACATAATAGGTTCAGACCTGAAATCATGGCACTCAGGCCCTAGTGACAAGCATTAAGCATAGCAAAGTCATAGCAACATCAATCTCAGAACATAGTGGATACTAGGGATGAAACCCTAACAAAACTAACTCGATTACATGATAAATCTCATCCAACCCATCACCGTCCAACAAGCCTACGATGGAATTACTCACGCACGGCGGTGAGCATCATGAAATTGGTGATGGAGGATGGTTGATGATGACGACGGTGACGGATTCCCCTCTCCGGAGCCCCGAACGAACTCCAGATCAGCCCTCCCGAGAGAGTTTAGGGCTTGGCGGCGGCTCCGTATCGTAAAACGCAATGAATCCTTCTCTCTGATTTTTTTTCTCCTTGAAACTGAATATATAGAGTTGGAGTTGAGGTCGGAGGAGCTCCAGGGGCCCACGAGGTAGGGGGCGCGCCCAGGGGGGCAGGCGCGCCCCCACCCTCGTGGCTAGGGTGTGGGCCCCCTGGTCTTGATCTTTTGCTAGGATTTTTTATTATTTCCAAAAATAGTCTTCGTAAGGTTTCAGGTCATTCCGAGAACTTTTGTTCCTGCACATAAATAACACCATGGCAATTTTGCTGAAAACATCGTCAGTCCGGGTTAGTTCCATTCAAATCATGCAAGTTAGAGTCCAAAACAAGGGCAAAAGTGTTTTGGAAAGTAGATACGACTGAGAAGTATCAACTCCCCTAAGCTTAAACCTTTGCTTGTCCTCAAGCAATTCAGTTGATAAACTAAAAATGATAAAGAAAAACTTTTACAAACTCTATTTGCTCTTTTTGTTGTAAATATGTAAAACTAGCATTCAAGTTTTCAGCAAAGATTATAGGCTAACCATATTCACAATAATGCATAGGTCTCATGTTTACTCATATCAATGGCATAATCAACTAGCGAGCAATAATAATAAATCTCGGATGACAACACTTTCTCAAAACAATCATAATATGATATAACAAGATGGTATCTCGCTAGCCCTTTCTGAGACCGCAAAACATAAATGCAGAGCACCTTTAAAGATCAAGGACTGACTAGACATTGTAATTCATGGTAAAAGAGATCCAGTCAAGTCATACTCAATGTAAACTAACAGTAATGAATGCAAATGACAGAGGTGCTCTCTAGCGGGTGCTTTTTAATAAGAGGAGGATGACTCAACATAAAGGTAAATAGATAGGCTCTTCGTAGAGGGAAGTAGGGATTTGTAGAGGTGCCAGAGCTTGGTTTTGAAATAGAGATGAATAATATTTTGAGCAGTATACTTTCATTGTCAACATAACAACCAAGAGATTGCGATATCTTCCATGCTACACACATTATAGGCGGTTCCCAAACAGAATGGAAAAGTTTATACTCCCTCCACCAACAAGCATCAATCCATGGCTTGCTCGAAACAATGAGTGCCTCCAACTAACAAGAGTCCCAGGGGGAGTTTTGTTTGCAATTATTTTGATTTGATTTTCATAAAGCATGGGACTGGGCATTCCAGTGACCAGCCATTTTCTTGTGAGTGAGGAGCGAAGTCCAGTCCTCTTGAGAATAACCCGCCTAACATGGAAGATACAGACATCCCTAGTTGATACATGAGCTATTCGAGCATACAAAACATGATATTTATTTGAAGGTTTAGAGTTTGGCACATACAAATTTACTTGGAACGGCAGGTAGATACCGTATATAGGTAGGTATGGTGGACTCATATGGAATAACTTTGGGGTTTATGGAGTTGGATGCACAAGCAGTATTCCCGCTTAGTACAGGTGAAGGCTAGAAAAAGACTGAGAAGCGACCAGCTAGAGAGCGACAACAGTCATGAACATGCATTAAAATTAATCAACGCCGAATGCAAGCATGAGTAGGATATAATGCACCATGAACATAAATATCGCAGAGGCTATGTTGATTTTGTTTCAACTACATGCGTGAACATGTGCCAAGTCAAGCCACTCGAATCGTTCAAAAGAGGATACCACCCTATCATACCACATCACAACCATTTTAATATCATGTTGGCACGCAAGGTAAACCATTATAAGCTCCTAGCTAATTAAGCATGACACAAGAAACTATGATCTCTAGTTGTCATTGCAAACATGTTTATTCATAATAGGCTGAATCAGGAATGATGAACTAATCATATTTACAAAAAACAAGAGAGGTCGAGTTCATACCAGCTTTTCTCATCTCAATAAGTTCATCATATAATCATCATTATTGCCTTTCACTTGCACGACTGAACGATGTGGATAATAATAATAGTGCACGTGCATTGGACTAAGCTGAAATCTGCAAGCATTCAATAAACAGGAGAAGACAAGGCAATATGGGCTCTTTTGTCAGATAAAAAATAATGCATATAAGAGCCACTTTAACAATTTAATCATGATCTTCTCCTATCGACCCCCAAAGAAAGGAAAAGAAATAAAACTATTTACACGGGAAAGCTCCCAACAAGCAAAAGAAGAACAGGAAATCTTTTTGGGTTTTCTTTTTAATTACTACTACAAGCATAGAAATTAAAACTAGCTAAAATCTACAACTAATTTTTTTGGTTTTTCTTAAGGTTCAAGAAGAAAGCATAAAAAGGAAATAAAGTAGCATGGATATTACAATGAAAAGGTATGAGCACCGACATCTAGCAATGAGTGTGTGAACATGAATGTAATGTCGGTGAGAAATACGTACTCCCCCAAGCTTAGGCTTTTGGCCTAAGTTGGTCTAATGCCACGGATGGCCTGGCGGATATCCAAAGTTGTAGTTGGGGTCGTACTGAGATGCATCAATCATTGCATCGTGGGCTGCAGCTTGGAGGCGAGCTATCTCAGCCCTCCTCTTATACTCTTCTGCCTCCTCTCTGGTTATAGAATATCTCCCCTTTGCCTGAAAATCAAAGAAAGTAGAAGCGGGGAGAGCGACGTGATAGGTGTGTCGTCTGTCAAAGATTAGTCGGTACTGGAGGAACTGATCATTCCTCTCAACAAACTAATGACGAACCAGCCTCATAATCCAAATAAGCAGGGGGCAACTCAATATCATCCTCACGTATGGTTATACCAAGAAAATTAGCTATGCAGGTTGCATAAATTCCACCAAAGAAATCTCCATTAAATCTATTAAGATGCAACCTGCGTGCAACAATGGCTCCCAAATTATAAGATTTATCTCCTAACACAGCACTCCTAAGAACACTGAGGTCAAGGACACACATGTGACATGCTTCATCTTTACCGTTAATGCATCTACCTACAAAGAGAGCAAAATAATGTATAGCAGGAAAGTGAATGCTCCCTATGGTAGCTTGTGCTATATATCTAGATTCCCCCACAGTTATACTACTAAGAAAATCTCTAAATTCAGATTTGCGAAGTTCACTAGTACTACCCCATTGTGGAAGTTTGCAAGCAGTGGTAAAGTCCTCTAAGTCCATAGTGTAAGAATTTTCATAAAGATCAAACAGGACAGTTTGAGAATTACGTGAAGATGAAAATTCAAACCTCCTCACAAAGGAGCTAGTGAGATAGTGGTACTGACAACATTTTTCTTCCTCGAAGCTCACAAGATCAGCATTACGTAAATATGCGTTAAATTCTTCCTTAATTCCTGCTCGATCCATGAAGTCCTCTGAAGGCCATTCACAAGGCCGCACTGGAGCATCCCTTGGTGGCTCATCATCAACATCACGCATTGCAAACATGGGTCCTTGTTTCCTTGAAGAACCACCTTGGTACATTTTCCTAAACATATTTCTTCCCCTGAAAAATTTCTGAAATTTTTAGTAACTTCAAAATAAAAGTGAACCAAACTCAACAAAATTGATAGCAACTACTCCTACAAGTGCCTAGAGCCTATATCATGCATCAAAACTACTTGGAACCATATAAATTTGACATGCAAGCTCAAGAACATGGTCACCTAGGCAGCACAAATTTGCAATGAATAAAGCACTAGAACAAAAACTAATTGGACCAATGGAGGAGTCACATACCAAGGAACAATCCCCCAAAGTAGTTTTGTGAGAGGTGTTTTGAGCAAGGAGATCAAAAATCACAGCAAAATGAGCTAGAACTCGTGCTTGAGCTGGATAATGGTGTTTGTGGGAGGAAGAAGGAGTGTGTGGGTGCAGGAATAAGTGGAGGAGGGCCACCGTGGACCCACGAGGTAGGGGGCGTGCCCAGGGGGTAGGGCGCGCCCTCCACCCTCGTGGCCAGGTGGATGCCCCCTGCTGTGTTCTCAGTGCCAAATATTCTCAAATATTCCAGAAAAAATCATATTTAAATTTCAGGGCATTTGGAGAACTTTTATTTTCGGGGTATTTTTGTATTGCACGGATAATTCAGATAACAGACAGAAAACACTATTTTTACTTTATTTAATATAAATAACAGAAAGTAAAAGGAGGGCACAAAAGGTTGTGCTTTCTAACTTCATCCATCTCATGATCATCAAAAGGAATCCATTAACAAGGTTGATCAAGTCTTGTTAACAAACTCATTCCGAATAACATGGAACTGGAGAATTTTTGAATAACACTAGGTTACCTCAACGGGGATATGCATATCCCAACAATAAGAATATCATATTTCTTCTTAACAGTAGGAAGAGGAAATTCAAAACCTCCAAAAATAATTGATGGAAATTTTCCAATAGAATTAATACTGTGGACTTGAGGTTGTTTCCTCGGAAAGTGTACCGTATGCTCATTACCATTAACATGAAAAGTGACATTGCCTTTGTTGCAATCAATAACAGCCCCTGCAGTATTAAAAAAGGGTCTTCCAAGAATAATAGACATACTATCGTCCTCGGGAATATCAAGAATAACAAAGTCCGTTAAAATAGTAACGTTTGTGACCACAACAGGCACATCCTCACAAATACCGACAGGTATAACAATTGATTTATCAGCCATTTGCAAAGATATTTCAGTAGGTGTCAACTTATTCAAATCAAGTCTACGATATAAAGAGAGAGGCATAACACTAACACCAGCTCCAAGATCACATAAAGCAGTTTTGACATAGTTCCTTTTAATGGAGCATGGTATAGTGGGTACTCCTGGATCTCCAAGTTTCTTTGGTATTCCACACTTAAAAGTATAATCAGCAAGCATGGTGGAAATTTCAGCTTCCGGTATCTTTCTTTTATCAGTAACAATTTCTTTCATGTACTTAGCATAAGGATTCATTTTAAGCATATCAGTTAATCGCATACGCAAAAAGATAGGTCAAATCATTTCAGCAAAGCGCTCAAAATCCTCATCATCCTTTTTCTTGGATGGTTTGGGAGGAAAAGGCATGGGTTTCTGAACCAATGGTTCTCTTTCTTTACCATGTTTCCTAGCAACTAAGTGTCTCTTATCATAACGTTGATTCTTTGATTGTGGGTTATCAAGATCAACAGCAGGTTCAATTTCTATATCATTATCATTGCTAGGTTGAGCATCAACATGAACATTATCATTAACATTATCACTAGTTTCAAGTTCATTACCAGATTGTGTTTCAGCATCAGAAATAGAAATATCATTTGGATTCTCAGGTGTTTCAGTAATAGGTTCACTAGAAGCATGCAAAGTCCTATCGTTCTTCTTTTTGTTCCTTTTAGAAGGACTAGGTGGATATATATTATTTCTCTGAGAATCTTGCTCAATTCTCTTAGGGTGGCCTTCATGATACAAAGGTTCCTGAGTCATTTTACCAGTTCTAGTAGCCACTCTAACAGCAAAATCATTATTCTTACTATTCAATTCACTGAGCAAATCATTTTGAGCTTTAAGTACTTGTTCTACTTGAGTGGTAACCATAGAAGCATGTTTACTAATAAGTTTAAGTTCACCTTTGACATTAGCCATATAATCACCCAAGTGTTCAAGCATATCAGCACTGCATTTTAATTCTCTACCAAAATAAGCATTGAAGTCTTCTTGCTTAACCATAAAGTTATCAAACTCATCTAAGCATGGGCTAGCAAACTTAGTAAATGGATTTCAGCTTTATCATATCTATAGAGAGAATTTACCTTTACTACCTGTGTCGGGTTATCAAGACCATGTATTTCTTCAATAGGAGATGGATTAAAATTATGCATTTCTTCGGCAGGCGGTAAATTAAGACCATGTATTTCTTCAATAGGAGGTAAATTATTAACATCTTCAGCTTAATACCCTTTTCTTTCATGGATTTCTTTGCCTCTTGCATATCTTCAGGACTGAGAAATAGAACACCTCTCTTCTTCGGAGTTGGTTTAGGAATAGGCTCAAGAAGTGTCCAATTATTTTCATTAGTCAACATATTATTTAATAGAATTTTAGCTTCATCCGGTGTTCTTTCCCTGAAAACAGAACTAGCACAACTATCCAGGAAATCTCTGGAAGCATCGGTTAGTCCATTATAAAAGATATCAAGTATTTCATTTTTCTTAAGAGGATGATCAGGCAAAGCATTAAGTAATTGGAGAAGCCTCCCCCAAGCTTGTGGGAGACTCTCTTCTTCAAGTTGCACAAAATTATATATCCGTTAAAGCAGATTGTTTCTTATGAGCAGGGAAATATTTAGCAGAGAAGTAATAAATCATATCCTGGGGACTACGCAGACAACCAGGATCAAGAGAATTAAACCATATCTTAGCATCACCCTTTAATGAGAACGGAAATATTTTAAGGATATAAAAGTAACGAGTTCTCTCATCATTAGTGAACAGGGTGGCTATATCATTTAATTTAGTAAGATGTGCCACAACAGTTTCAGATTCATAGCCATAAAAAGCATCAGATTCAACCAAAGTAATTATATCAGGATCAACATAAAATTCATAATCCTTATTAGTAACACAGATAGGTGAAGTAGCAAAAGCAGGGTCAGGTTTGATTCTAGCATTAAGGGATTGCTGCTTCCATTTAGCTAATAACCTCTTTATATCATATCTATCATTGCAAGCTAAAATAGCTCTAGTAGCTTCTTCATCCATAACATAACCCTTAGGAACAACAGATAATTCATATTTATTAGGGGGAGAGTCTTCATCATCAGTTTCGTCAATATTATCAGCTTCAATAATTTCATTCTCTCTAGCCCTAGCAAGTTGTTCATCAAGAAATTCACCAAGTGGCACAGTAGTATCAAGCATAGAAGTAGTTTCATCATAAGTATCATGCATAGCACAAGTGGCATCATCAATAACATGCGACATATCAGAATGAATGGCATAAGCAGGTTTAGGTGTCGCAAGCTTACTCAAAACAGAAGGTGAATCAAGTGCAGAGCTAGATGGCTGTTCCTTACCTCCCCTCATAGTTGAGGGATGAATCTTGGTTCTTGGATCTTTCAAGTTCTTCATAATGATAATCAGATATAAATCCCAATTTACTCAAAGAATAGAGCTATGCTCCCCGGCAACGGCGCCAGAAAATAGTCTTGATAACCCACAAGTATAGGGGATCGCAACAGTTTTCGAGGGTAGAGTATTAAACCCAAATTTATTGATTCGACACAAGGGGAGCCAAAGAATATTCTCAAGTATTAGCAGTTGAGTTGTCAATTCAACCACACCTGGAAACTTAATATCTGCAGCAAAGTAATATGATAGTAGTGGTAACGGTAGCAAAAGGTAATGATAACAAAAGTAATGTTTTTGGTATTTTGTAGTGATTGCAACAATAGCAACGGAAAAGTAAATAAGCGGAGAACAATATATGGAAAGCTTGTAGGCAATGGATCGGTGATAGAGAATTATGTCGGATGTGGTTCATCAAGTAACAGTCATAACCTAGGGTGACACAGAACTAGCTCCAATTCATCAATGTAATGTAGGCATGTATTCCAAATATAGTCATACATGCTTATGGGAAAGAACTTGCATGACATCTTTTGTCCTACCCTCTCGTGGCAGCGGGGTCCTAGCGAAAACTATGGGATATCAAGGCCTCCTTTTAATAGAGTACCGGACCAAAGCATTAACACATAGTGAATACATGAACTGCTCAAACTACGGTCATCAGCGGGAGTGGTCCCAATTATTGTCACTTCGATGTTGCCAGATCATAACACATAGTAGGTGACTATAGACTTGCAAGATAGGATCAAGAACCCTCATATATTGATGAAAACATAGTAGGTTCAGATCTGAAATCATGGCACTCGGGCCCTAGTGACAAGCATTAGCATAGCAAAGTCATAGCAACATCAATCTCAGAACATAGTGGATACTAGGGATGAAACCCTAACAAAACTAACTCGATTACATGATAAATCTCATCCAACCCATCACCGTCTAGCAAGCCTACGACGGAATTACTCACGCACGGTGGTGAGCATCATGAAATTGGTGGTGGAGGATGGTTGATGATGATGATGGTGACGAATTCCCCTCTCCGGAGCCCCGAATGGACTCCAGAGCAGCCCTCCCGAGAGAGTTTATGGGCTTGGCGGTGGCTCCGTATCGTAAAATGCGATGAATCCTTCTCTCTGATTTTTTTCTCCCCGAAAGTGAATATATATAGTTGGAGTTGAGGTCGGAGGAGCTCCAGGGGGGCCACGAGGTAGGGGGGGCGCCCAGGGGGGCAGGCGCGCCCCCCACCCTCGTGGCTAGGGTGTGGCCCCCTGGTCTTGATCTTTTGCCAGGATTTTTTATTATTTCCAAAAATAGTCTCCGTAAAGTTTCAGGTCATTCCGAGAACTTTTGTTTCTGCACATAAATAACACCATGGCAATTCTGCTGAAAACAGCTTCAGTCCGGGTTAGTTCCATTCAAATCATGCAAGTTAGAGTCCAAAACAAGGGCAAAAGTGTTTGGAAAAGTAGATACGACAGAGACGTATCAACGGACAACTCCAACTCTAGCCCATTTACGGCCATAATGCGGTCTGTTTTTGGCCCATGTTTGGCCAATCGATCATACGGCCCGTCTAAGGCCCATTGATGATACGGCCCGTAGAAGGCCCATTGTTTCTACGACCCATAGAAGGCCCATTGTTTCTATGGACCGTAGAAGGCCCATTATTTCTACGGCCCGTAGGAAGCCCAGTGTCACTACAGTAAATATGTAGCCCATGGCCTGTTAAAGGTGGGAAACTACTATAGGTTTAGACCTGCTAATGGCCCAAGATGATTATAGGCCCATGTTTTGGCCCATATGAGTAACGAGCCGGCCTGAAGACCGACAACACTGAGATCCACTGAACCTTCCGGACTAAATTACAGCATACCGACCAAAGAATAAACCTAGACTATACAACAAAGAAATTACGGCATATTAGGAATCAAAGTTCGCTACCTGGTGATAATAAAGCACAACATGAACGCGGATTACATACACTGGGCATCAAAAGTCGCCACTAGTGCATATAAACGCACCGACAAAAGAATATACAAAACTAAGAGCACTTCGGAAGGCAATAGACCTGGCAAGCTCGGGCCTCGCAAGCAGCCGAACAAGCTGATGAGACCTTAGTTGTGTCAACGATAGATGCTTCATCCCTAGCTGTATGGCACCATAGTGCGCAAGGCAGTCCCCTAACATATTCATTACATCTTTGACTTCAAGTCGGAGCTGAGCTGAAGCAAGCCTTTCTGCTTTAAGTTGAGACTGAAGAAGTCAAACTGATTGAGGCAGCGACTGCACAGAGGTTGTCTCACGCCTGCTGGTGAGTAGCTTCAACTCACTGTCTTCATCAAGACAGGACCTTGGGGTCATCTCGCTGTCCTCAAGATGGTTTGGCTCACTATCTTTCCTAAAGTTCTGCCTGGCATAAGAGATATGACTCTGAAAGAGAAACAAGGAGACACGTAACGGGTTTCACAATTATATAAGCAAATAAATGGGTCTATTCTGCATAAGGAACATGTTTTTACAACTACAATTTAAAACTGGTAGTTGTTGCAAACATCCAATCAGATGTAAACAACAGTGGAGGAAATGATGCCTATCCAAATCTATACTAGAACAAAGTTTGAAGGCTTGAGAAGGATGAACTTACATTACATGTTAACAAGGGCTGGACAAAGCCCTTCTCCATGTTGATGGAAAGATAATTCAATAAATTCCCCAAAGAAAATTCTTTATAAGTGTTGCCATTATTCTACATTTTGCAAAGAGTAAATATAGATCAAATAATATTGGAAGAAATAGAGGATAATGAAGCTCAGGTGCAGACTGGCGATACATAATCAAATAGCAATTAATTAAGTACATCGTTACAAGGCAAAAGGTACTGACAAGAGGAATGCAGACATCAACGTGTGCAGTGCATTGGCTTTATTCAACATTTTGGTAAGAGTAAATGTAGATATTAATTTGGAGAAAGTGGAGGGCAGGGCAGATAAGATGCAGAGTAATGCTAGACAATCAACTATCTTGTGATGCATGTACAGTAATACAACCACCGTCCATTATTAGTTGTCACTCAAATGGATGTATCTAGCACTATTAAGTTCTAAATACATCCAATTGACCAACAATTAATTCGATACAGAGGGAGTATATGACAACATGTACTTACATGAGCAATCCAAAACTTCATAACCATTGTGTTAATTCTACATTTATCTAAGAGTAAATATAGATCTTATAATTTCAAGCAAAGGAAGGATAAAGAAGCGAACATTTACAGTGATGCTACATAATCAAACAACAATGAGTCTAAGTATGCTGACAAAGGGCAAGAGGTACTGACAAGAGCAATGCAAAGCCCAGTATTGTCGTGAGATCCTATGATCCTTTGAGCAAGGAGATGCATCTGAAATTAGTTTTCATACAAGAGAGAAGGTAAGGCACATGCAGAAATTTGGGAGTTTAAATTTTGAATTGATATCATAGACAGTACTTGACGCTGGGCTGTCAGTAGTTCTAATAGGGGTTTGGGCACTGGAGTAGGGGTAAAGTCTGTTACAGTTGGGCCTCTGTTTTCTGTGGTTGCTGATCTATCTGATTTAACAGGTATCACTACCTTTTCAAATACCTAGTTTGTACTCCTTGAGGATCTGCAATCACCCTCTTCCTTTTGGACATCTATTACGAAAGAACAAAATTTGACTGGAAAAACATAGTATGACGACACATGGAATAGGTACAGAAAATGGATAGGTATGGCATATACTCATATATGATGCTTAAACTAAGCAGATGATGTAACAAAGTAGAAGTAATGCAAGAGGTCAGATGCAAAATATGTGTGTCGGTGTCAAAACTGGCGGATCTCGGGTAGGGGGTCCCGAATTGTGCGTCTAAGGCGGATGGTAACAGGAGGCAGGGAACACAATGTTTTACCCAGGTTCGGGCCCTCTTGATGGAGGTAAAACCCTACGTCCTACTTGATTTATTCTTGATGATATGAGTATTACAAGAGTTGATCTACCACGAGATCGGAGAGGCTAAACCCTAGAAGCTAGCCTATGGTATGATTGTATGTTGTCCTACGGACTAAAACCCTCCGGTTTATAGACACCGGAGGGGGCTAGGGTTACACAAGTTCAGTTACAAAGGAGAAGATATACATATCCGTACTGCCTAGCTTGCCTTCCACGCCAAGTAGAGTCCTATCCGGACACGAGATGAAGTCTTCAATCTTGTATATTCATAGTCCAACAGTCCGGCCAAAGGATATAGTCCGGCTGTCCGGAGACCCCCTAACCCAGGACTCCCTCAATGTGTGACCAATACAACCTTGCCAAGTTAGAGCATGCACCTTGATGGGTGAATAAGATAGGCCATCCTCCAGCATGCCAAGTTTGTTAGCCAGTGGATCATTCCGCAATATTCCTCTTGTGCCCCCATGCTCATATTCATTTTGATAATGTTCAATACCTGACATGCATGAAAACATAAAAACAAGCGAGATTATCTTTGTAATGCAGAAGTGATTCTAATCCAATACTTCCTCCCTGTAAACCCCTTTGTGCTATCTCTGCAATTCTTCTAAGAGGTGCCATGCATGCTATAATTTGGTGTGTGCATTAATATAATGTGGCCTACTACTCAAAATATGAGAGTTCCAGAAGTGATAATACTTCGCAGATGACAGCTTCAACATATAGTAAAGAAGAACAAGTCGACCTGACCTGACAGATTCAAAATATACTAAAGGAGAATAACTCGACCTGGCCAGTTGACCGCAAGAGAATAGGATCATCTTAAAGAAGAGCAGAAGAGCAAGCAGATTGAAGATATTACAAGTCTTTCTATACAATGTTGGTTGGCCACCCATGATGAACCAGAGCGCACAGAGAAATACTATTCCTTCCGGTCTCTCCATATGTGGCTCACATGCATTTCAAAACTAAAGTAGGAACATTTAGCTGACCAATTAAACATCTCTCACTTTTACTAATATCAGCATAATATAAGATTTGAATTTGTACAACTAAGCTTGTTTAGCTCGATGGATGGAGCAGTGCTATTACGATACGAACCACGTAGGCTGATCGTGGTCATCACAAAATGGGGAAACCGTAAGCATGATGAGTATAGTGTTGACCGTGGCAGTGGGATGGCAGATTTGAAGCTGCAAACCGCATAAAGGGTAGTTAGAAACCGATATTTGCTTTGAAATAACAACTAAGATTTGGTATGAACAAGAAAGTACAATCAACAAGTGACAAAGAAATGCAATTCTGCTGTCTCTCTATATGTCGCGACATGCATTTGGAAACTCAAGTGGGACCTTTAGCTAACCAATTAAATGTGTCTATTAACTAATATCAGTATCGTATCACAATCATATTTGAAAAACTAAGCTTTGGAATTTTGAGTGTTGTGTTGTTTAGCTTGAAGGGTGGAGTAATGCTAGTATGATAGAAAGCACCTACGCAGATCATAGTAGAGTAGATAAAAGGGGAAAACCCTAAGCATCAAGAGTAAAATCAGGAAAGTGGAACTAGCTGGACTAGTGGGTGGCGCACATGCTTTTCGAAATGAATATAGGAACATTAGGTGACCAATTAAACATTCTCCGTTTTAGTAATATGAGCATCATATCAGATTCATATTTCAACACGTAATCTTTAGAATTATGAGTGGCATGTTGTTTCGCTTGATGTGTTGAGGTCTTGAGGAGCAGTGCTAGCACGGCACGAAGCAGGGAAGCACCTATGATGATGGTAGTGAATATAAAGGGGGGAAACCATAAGCTTTACGAGTATAGTGACCGTGACATGGCGGATCTAAAGGTGCAAACCGAACAAAGCTACTTCGCAACCAATGTTTGCATTCAACTAGCCACTACGATTTGCTACGGACAAGAAAAGTACAGTAAACAATTTAAGATCTATTTTCCGGGTGAGATCAATAACTTAAGCACATATGGAAGAGTACCACCTCTCCTGGACTGCCGTGTAGGCCCCTACTGATACGTTGAGGGTGATGTGGGTGCGATGGTTGTCGGCAGCGGGGAAGAAGACTATAGATGGCAGACGGCCGGGTTGGGGGATAAATCCTATTGTCGTGGACGAGGCGGTCGTAGGAGCGGCAACGACAAAGTGGACGATGACGCCGATGGAGCGAGACGACGCGATGAAAGGATCCTGGTCCGGCGCCGTGGATGAGAGACGTCCATCTCTTGTAGTGGACGACGGGGTAGGGGTAGCGGCTCCAGCAAGGTGGAGGATGGGGTGGCGGACGGGGGAGGCTGGCCGCAGTGGGGAGGTTGTCGTGGAGCCGACGGTGTATGAATGGGGAAATGGAGGGGGAGGGGGGACCTCAAACTTTGGGACGCGCTTGTCTGAAATGTGGGAAAGTTACGAACTTATGCCCCATTCAAATTTTCGGACATCACGTCGGTTGGGGATAGGACGGTAATCTCGCATCTTCCAAATATTTGCCGGTAACGATTTCGGGCGAGGAGAGGGTGTTTTGCCGCCCACGGTTGGCGCCCACGGTGTATGAACGGGGCTGATAGGTAGGGCAGTTTGTGTCACGTCTAGTTACACATCTGCCCCTATTTAAAATATTAGCCTACATCGATTTCAGATGAGGAGAGTTTGTTTTGCCGCCCACCGTAGATGAATGGGGAAATGGAGGGAGAGACACATGTATTTCGGACGAGCTTGAATCAAATGTGTTTTGCCGCCCATGTTTGCCGCCCACCGTGTCTGAATGGGCTCAGAGGCCGTCGTGTCACGTCCGATTGAAGTTACTAGTCTACCCCTATCGACAGAAGTGTAAATCCTGTCGATAAGGATGTCAAGTGTTAGGGGTAGACAATAATTTCCATCTCGCAAACACTTGCTTCGGGCAGCCCACAAATGATAGTGGGTGTTTAGCTGCTTCGTTCAAAACTTGGGAGAATTAGCATTCATGTTTTCCATGGGCCCTGGCAACTAAATCCAAATCTATTTTTTATTCGATTATGAATATCCAGAGATAATTCTACGTTTTGTTATTTATTTCTTCAAAACCACAACAAAGATTTATTCCACCTTTATATATGATTATTATTTAGATATGCCGTGATCTTCGAATTCAGTAGGTTGGATACACTTTGAGTCAAACAGTTATTTCATCCAATACAATGTGCTCACACGAAAAACAGTTCACCTTATATCGATCATACAAGTACTGAGGATTACCTCGCCTAAAAAATTTGGATCATTACAACACATGGACAACATAGGGGGTCTTACAACATAATCCATTCAGAGACATGACACAACATGCAAGTACAATAATCTAATGACAATTTCAACTGCTATCTAAAGAAGAACTGGGATTACCCCGGGCTTTAGATAGCAGAAGCAGTAGGACCTCCTCCGTCTTCAAATGCAACATTCTTACTTCCTCCTATTCTTGGGTTGCTTGCATAATGCGTGCAACTAATTGCATAATTTCCAGCTTCAAGATTGAGATTACCTCATTCATGGCAGCCACACCATCTCTTTCTGCCTCTAGTAGAGCCTCAAGAACTATAATATTTGTGCTCAGACTGCTCGCCAGTGGTGTTGCCTCTAAACTGCTACCATCTGGTAACATGGATGGCGCACTGCTTCCACAAATAGATTCTGGGGTTGTACATTGTGTCCTAGTGTGAACGGCATCCTGAAAGGTTTCCGCTGGACATAAGTAAGATATAGTTATCGCATGATCCAGGCAGTAAGCTTACATGGTAAACGACATATGAATTGTTGCTGAGCATGGCAAGCTATATTTAAATGGTTCGAAGCAGCATCAGCCGAAAAGAAATTAAAATGGTAAGATGAAACTATGGATGTAAGTGGCAAATAAACGACATCCGCCAGTCCCATCTAGTTAGTTTTTGCTAGCTCCCTGGTTCATTTTCCTCAAAAATCAAAAAACTCGTTTGAACTATCATACCACTAGCGGACTTTAATTGGGATTAAACGGGACCCAGTTGACATCCCTAGTTGAAAGGGGGTGTACCACCGCTATATTTAAGTTGCCAAGGCATCTAAGCAGTTGAAATAATCTGAGAAAGCACTTAACAATGTGGCCTCATATAAACTACGAAGACAGTCTTGTGATGAAGTTCAGAGGAAAAGTTAAGGACTCAAATGAACTAGGCATGCATTCCTTTACGATAGTATAGCAGGCACTGCTGACATATTGGCCAACTCAGGTATAGCGTAACAAGTAACAAACAAGCATTCAAATCAAGCAATACAGCAAAGCAGACAACTGAACTATTTGTTATTCTGTAGGATTACAAGTTGAGGGCACAAGCCAAGAAAGCAGCCCACACGCATTACATTTCACATGTACTAAAACACACTGGCTTACCATATGTTGCTGTGAAGCCTCGCTGCTGTTGCAATGTTCTTTGAAGATATCGTCAGCATCTCGTGGTTGCAAATCTACTTGTTGTAGTTTATTCTGCACCCTAGGTAAAATTAATTTTAATCGCATGCACTGGTTCGAATTGATCATCAATGGTTCATCTAAACTAATGAAAGAAGGGTGTGTGCATACACGACAATATATCTGCTTCCCTCTATTTTTATGCTTGTTCGAGGTGCCAGCCCCAAAAGAACAAATATTTTGCTTGATGGGGTTGGCAGCTCCATAATTAATAGAAGCATCAAACTAGTCATGCAACTTGTGAAGATCAAGAACACACAAAAAAGTAATGAACAGAGGCTCGTAGCAGTGATGTAATATCTAGCATCAGAAAATGTAGGGTAAAACGAACGAAAACCAGTAGAACCACATGCTAGTTTGCTGATGTGTAATTAAGCATAGAGAACATGAAGCAGTCTGATGGAACCAACGGGTGGCATTAAAACAACACCATTATCATAAATATAGCATGCAAGAAGTAAAATAGTAGGTAGTGATATCTAGGAAGTACAGTAATACTTAGGACAAAACTAAAGCATATTAACTATATGTGCACTGGTATGTAATTTAGCACATGTAACACGTTCACTGCCGTAAGTATGGCCCTACAGGTGCAAGCAGAATAACGCGTCTCGTGAAAAACTGAATGATGCCCTGAAGAAATTCAAAGGTGCAGTGCTTATGCTAAGAAAGTGAACGTAGGCGCCGACCGTTGGATAATAGTACCTGATTCTCGGCGGCGTATGGGTATCGTTGGCATACTTGATAGCTAAGGATCGTCGATGGTGCTCGTGTTGCGGTTGAGTTTGGGCCGGCTGTCGCCGTCGCTGAAGCGGCTCCGGTGCTACGGTTGTGGCGCCTGTCAACATACAAGAAAGCTCATCTGTGGTAAGTGAATAGTTGCACGATAAACAGAAAAACCAAAGCAGTACAGATCGAAATAACCTGGTGAGGCTGCGACATCGGTAAAGCAGGGCCGATGGAGTTGAATATGGCGTCCGCGGAGCGGGTCCGGTGCAGTGGACGAAGGCTTCGGCGGGCGCGTTGTATAGTGCTTTCGGTGAGGCGGATCTGTTGCGGCAGACGAGGGCTTGTATGAAGGGCCAACGAAGGGACGGACGAGGGAGTCGGTGAAGGGCCTACACTGTGGTGGACGAGGCCGCTGGTTAAGCAGATCCGGTGTGGTGGACCATGATGGCGGTCAAGGAGATCTGGAGCGGTGTACAAGCCAGTCGCTGAAGCGGCTCCAGTGAAGTGGTGAGTTGGTAGTTGGGGGTTCCAAGGTGCGGAAGGTAGATCCGTCGGGGTGTGAGGTCCACCGCTGCGGCGGAGGACTAGATTCGGCGGCTTACCGTGGTTGGGGGTCGGGGAGGGGCTCTGGGGAAGAATGTTGGGGGCAAAGAGGGGAAACAATGGAGTTACCAAAGTAGCCCTTTTCCGGTCATGTGGCAGGGGTAAAACAGGAATATCGCAGGGCTAAACTTTCGAGCACAAGATATTTCCATGTGAGCAGGAAGTTTGAAAGCTTTTGGCGCTTGAAATTATATTCTGCTCTTGTACGGCCGACTATGATATCATGGCCGAGAATTTGTTTGTTTTGCACGCAAAAAGTGCAAGTTTTGAAAATCAATGTCTCCAACTCGAAACATAGATTGTCCATTCAATTCAAATATGGATCATTGATCTACTGCAAGCAAATACCATCATATGGTCCAATTCAAATGAAATTCCAAATGTGTTTATCCTAAATATGATGACAAAAGCAAAAAATGTGTATGCGTATGAATAAAGTGGATGATTATAAAGTTTGAACATGCCCGTATGTGTATATCTCTAGGTTTGATATATGAATTTGAAATCACGAAATCCCGGCTTAAAAATGTACCTCCGTTTAAATGAATTACAAAAGCTAATGATGGAGTCGAATTCCAAAATTCCAATCTTAGGTTTGTAATTCTGGTACATGAAAGTATATCACGCATGTTCAAAAGTATCGTTATCTCATAGTCCAAATTGTGATACAAATTGATCAACCTTGAGTGCACACACTATTGACCATGTATATCTCATTTACGCTAAAGTCCCTCAAATATAGACACCTCACTCTTTATCTGAAGCAACCCCCCTCGCCCCCCACACACAGAGAGAAGTCGTTCTCTCCCCCAAACACCAACACACGAGCACATTAACACCCCTCTCTCTTCTAAAGTCCGGACACCAATATAGGTCTCTATCACTTTATCTCTTGGGCATGCACACATCTCTTCCCCCACTCTCTAGCTAGGTCTCCCGACATCTCTCTTTCCCAAGCGCACACACTATGTAGAGTGTATCTTTCCCATACACACAAAACGTTGCCCCCAAACGTCTATCTCCCTAGTTATGTGGTTCTCGCACACTCACCTCACACACCACCCCCACTTCAAAACAAGCACACTTTCTCTCCTTGTGCACCACTCTCCTCTTTCTATCTCTCCCACATGCGGACCCGCCCCAGCTCCTCCCTGTATACATATATGTCGTGACTCTTTCCATAGCTCCCTAATGTATCATTGTTCTCGATCTTGCACATTGTTCTCTACAAACATCTATTCTAGATCTCTCATGAAGTCCCTATCACACACACGATGACTCGCTTCCCTTGCGTCTCCGTACATAGGCCAATTTCAAACAACATCAACATTGTCTCCCTATCTATACGCCATTTATGGACACAAACGCCCCCTCTCTTCCTCTCTCTCTCTCTCTCTCCGTCGCTAATTGGAAAGAGTCAGTGAGACCAGGGATACTTTCAGTGGGCTTGTATGAAGGGCCCGAGATTCGATCGTTGGTATTATCATACCTGGTTCAATCTCGTTACCGGCAAGTCTCTTTACTCGTTCTATAATGCATCATCCCGCAACTAACTCATTAGTCACATTGCTTGCAAGGCTTATAGTGATGTGCATTACCAAGAGGGCCCAGAGATACCTCTCCGATACACAGAGTCACAAATCCTAATCTTGATCTATGCCAACTCAACAAACACCTTCGGAGACACCTGTAGAGCATCTTTATAACCACCCAGTTACGTTGTGATGTTTGATAGCACACAAGGTGTTCCTCCGGTATTCGGGAGTTGCATAATCTCATAGTCATAGGAATATGTATTAGTCATGAAGAAAGGAATAGCAATAAAACTGAACGGTCATAATGCTAAGCTAATGGATGGGTCTTGTCCATCACATCATTCTCTAATGATGTGACCTCGTTCATCAAATGACAACACATGTCTATGGTTAGGAAACTTAACCATCTTTGATTAACGAGCTAGTCAAGTAGAGGCATACTAGGGACACTCTGTTTGTCTATGTATTCACACAAGTACTAAGTTTCCAGTTAATACAATTCTAGCATGAATGATGAACATTTATCATGATATAAGGAAATATAAATAACAACTTTATGATTGCCTCTAGGGCATATTTCCTTGAAATACACATGATGATTTTGATGAATATAATATGCATGTGCTTGCTGCTCCTACTTGCAATTATTATGAGAGAGGGACTACAGCTCCACCTCTCTATGTTTCCAACACGATAAAATTGCAAGAAACTGCTTACGCTATGTATTGGCCTTTACTTGATGTGCATGAATTGTTCTTGTATGACATGCCGATGCATAGGAAGAGAGTTAGACATCGTCGTTGCATGATATATGTTGCTTTGTCCTCACTACTTAATGCCAAATCATTTGTCACATCCCTAGCTAGTCACTGCTTGTCCTTGCATCAATCATCTTGCATCATGTTTAAATTCATGAAAGTTGAATTGGGGAAAGTGGAAAGCCTCAGAAATCATTTCTAAAAATTATCAACATTAAAAATAGCTTCAAATAAACCCAAGAAAACGTTCCTGTTAAGCTATAAAAATATTGGCAAGAGGTAAAATTCAAACCAATATTTTTGGAGCCATACAAATATTTATTTGGGGCATTTGAGTTAATCCAATAATTATTTGCATTGGATTTATATATGTGATGTATTAACTATATGTCCAATAATTCTGATAATTGTTGAGGGGCTTCGGAATAATCCATTTAGTCCATGCAAAAATTGTCAGAAGCAGAAAAATTAGTTTGGTTCAAAAACCAAATTAAAAAAAATGTCAGAAATAGAAAACAGAAACTATAATGAAGGAAAGAGAGAGAAAGTTTTTACCTGGGCTTCTTACCTATAGCAGAGCTGGCCCAACTCCTGTTCTGGCCCAGCCCACCAGGGCTCCCCGGTCTTCTTCCTCCTTTGACAGAAGGACAGAGCGCGTGTGGCCACCGCACGCGAGCACACGGCCTGCGACCTCCTGCTTGCCCCCGAGCTTCTGGACGCCGGCACGCACCCCCTGGAACCCTCTCACTCTCTCTGACCTCTTCCTCCTCCTCTGCTCTCTCTCCCTCTCGTGCCCGAGCGCAGCCGCAGCCGTGCCGTCGTAATGCCGCAGCCACCATGCTCCACTCGCCTCCCTGTGCTGTCTATTACCTCCGCCGCCACTCCCTCGACCTCCTCGACGAACCACACACTACCGGACGCCCCACAGCGTCGTCATCTTCGACATCTCCATCACCGGCCGCCGGAGATCTCCCTCGCCACTCCGCTCGCTCCGCTGCTTCCCCGAGCCCGTCGACCCGCTCAGTGTGCTCACTGTGATCTCCTGCCCCGGACACCCCTCCTCTTTGCCTTGCTTGCACGCCGTAGCAACCGTGTCGCCTGCGCCCGAACACGCCGCCGCCCGAGCTCGTCGCCGACGAGGCTCCGGTGACCATTTGGTCCTGCTCATATGTCCATTGGCCTCGTACGCATGTGAAGAGCCCGTAGGTACTAACTGCTAGCTTCTCCGTGCGCTACATCATCGGTTTCGTCGACGTCCGAGCTCTGGTCACAGCCCAGCACGCTGCCGTTGCTGCCACCGGCCACCCCAACTCGCCCCGCGTGCTCCACCAGATGCGCCTCACCACGCCGCGCCTGTAGAGCCCAGCCACGTGACCTCCCGTCGCAGGAGATGGCCGGACAAGGAGCACCGCCGTGTTCTACTTAGCGCCGGCTAGGTGATGTGGCAAGTCGGTTTAGCCACTAACCCCACGGTTAGTTTAACCCGGGTGCCACTAACGGATGGGCCCCACGTGCTAATTAACCTCGGGATTTATTCCCTGTTTAACTTAGACTAACCCACCGGGCCCACATGTCAGGTTGACTTTGCTGACGTGGCTGTTGACCGGACCCACCTGTCATTGACCCTAGGATGCACTGGGTCACTAACCAGTGGATCCCATTGGTCAGGTTTGACCTGGTCGATGCCTCTTGACTGCTGACGTCACCCTAACGTAGTGCTGACGCAATAATGTAATTTCTGGATTAAAAACAATTCTGGAAATTCCTGAAATTGCTTTAATCTTCAAAAATTCATAGTAATTCAACCATAACTCAGATGAAGATAATTTATATATGAAAAATGATCAGAAAAATTCAATCTATCCATCTGTACTGGTTTCATGTATGTTTAAACAACTTAACATTGCTGTTTAGATAAAAACATGATAATGCACTTTATAAGTTCTTAATTTGAATTTGAATTTGAACCTTTGGTTCAAATCAACTTAAACCCTTCTGTTCTTAGCTGCATTAGCTCAAATCACAACATATTGACATGTCATGATCATGCATCATATTGTGCATTGCATTGATTATGTTCTTTCTCTGTTGCCGGTGTTGTTCCCCCTCGGTAGTCGTTGTTCCGACGCTGTGATCGATGACACCGACGAAGAGTTATACTTTCTTCAGAAGTGCCAGGCAAGCAAAACCCCTTGTTCATTCCGATACAATCCCACTCCCTCGCTCCTGCTCTCTTTTACTGCATTAGGACAATAACGATTCAACTGTTACATGTTGCGGTAGTTGAACCCCTTTCCCATGCATGACCTGTCATTGCCACAGTAAATAGATGAAACCCACTAGCATGAGTAGGAGTTGTTTTAGCCCTGATGTGCCTACTCATTCATGCTTGTTTGTCATGCCTGCTATTGCTTAGAGTTGTGTCAGGTTTGATTCATCGGGGATGAATTGGAAAGTTGTGAACATGTCCTACTGTGTGTGAGCTAAGTGTGTTGAACACGATTTGGTAAAGGTATCGATGAGAGGCCATGTAGGAGTACATGGTGGGTTGTTTCATTGGAACCATCCTTAAGCACCGAGATCTGTATGTGTGATTTAAGAACCAGCTACTACCATGCATTGGGCCCGAAACCAATGGACCCTCTTGGCTTCTCAACCACCCTAGTCCTCTGTCCAAGAGTTGCAACTAGTTTCTGGTGTTTATAGGATATGTGTTGGCGGCCGTGTGTAGTGCTAACCCTAGGGGTGATGATGCGGTAGATACACCGTGGCACGGTGTACCGAGTCGTCCGTTTGGTGTCTCGGGAACCCTATACACATCGTTCGGGGCCGTATGTGGAAACCTTGGCTGGACTCCCTGCGGATGCCTAGATAGGCGATAAACCTGGACTAGAGACTTGAGTGTTTAGGTAGGCCGTGGCCGACACCCTCGTTGGGCTTCCGCTTGAAGGTTGCCGAGTACATGTCGTGTAAACGGCGGTAAGTGGTGAGAGCGTGTATGAAGAAGTACACCCCTACAGGGTTAACATCATCTATTCGAATAGCCGCGTCCGCGGTAAAGGACTACTTGGTTGCCTATACAGTTCATAGACAAGTGAAAGTGGATACTCTAAAATACGCAAGATAAGCATGAGTGATATGGATGGCCTTCTCGTAGGGAGACGGGAGTGGATCCATAGTAGTGTATTGATATGGTGAATATGTGGACTCGTGTGCGCCACCTCAAAAGAGTTGCTTGCAGTCGTAGTTCAGTTTAGCCACTGAGTCAAAGCTGGCTTGCTGCAGTTAAACTCCACCACCCCCTTTGTTGATAATGATGCATATGTAGCTAGTTCTGATGTAAGTCTTGCTGAGTACATTTGTACTCACGTTTGCTTAATTTATGTTTTGCAGAGAGACTTCAGTCTCACTAGTAGTTCCGCGTGGACTTCGACGTTTAGCTTGATACCTCAGCTCCGATCTTGTGCCCTCGGCAGGATCTGGTAGATAGTCAGGCTTCTCAGCCTTTTTCATTTGTAGATGTCTGTACTCAGGCATGTTAAGCTTCTGCATTTGCTTAGATCTGTATGTTGTGAATGTTGGGTCATGAGACCCATGTTTGTAATATCTCGCTCCTCGGAGCCTATTTAATAAATACTTTGAGTCGTAGAGTTTTGTTGTGATGCCATGTTGTATTTACACATATCGAGCATATTGTGTGTATGATTGAAATGCTTGGTATGTGTGGGATCCGACAATCGAGTTGTTTATCCTTGGTAGCCTCTCTTATGGGGAAATGTAGTCTTGTGCTTCCATGAGCCATAGTAGTCTGCTACAGCCTGGTTCACCGGAGTCCTGCTAGCCCAGCACTACTGTTCCGGAACACTTAGACTGGCCGGCATGTGATTCACTTCGTTCCTGTGTCTGTCCCTTCGGGGAAATGTCACGCGGAGACATCCGGAGTCCTGTTAGCCTGCTACAGCCCGGGTTCCCGGAGTCCTGTTAGCCCAGTTGCTACCGCCCGGATTCATACGTTGTTGACCGACATGCTCGAGGTTGATTCATGTATGACTGTCCCTATAAGTTAGTGCCACTTTGGGTTCAGGACTAGTCATGTCGGCCCGGGTTCTCTGTCATATGGATGCTAGCGACACTATCATATCCGTGAGCCAAAAGGCGCAAACGGTCCCGGGCCATGGTAAGGTGACACCCGTGGGAATACTGTGCGTGAGGCCGCAAAGTGATATGAGGTGTTACAGGCTAGATCGGTCTGACTTAGAATCGGGGTCCTGACATCATTGTTAATTAAAATTGGATTTGATATACCTTGGGATCCGGGTGGATCGATTACTTGAGCACTTTATGCCTAGCTTAATGGCTTCAAAGAAAGCGCTGCCAGGGAGACAACCTGGAGATTTTAGAAAGTCATTTTATTCTATTGTGTGCTTTTATAAAGTTTAAAAAAATATAGAGGGGAACTTATAACTTCACAAAAAGAGAAGCGATTGAAAGGTGATGCATTGGAGAAGTGAGGGTCGACCTTGAACACTTGTGTTCATGCTCATGGAAACAATGTAAATTTTTCATGGAAGTTTCTCATAAAAATAATTATCCCCTTTTACAAATCCATTGTATTATAAAAATAATGTGCCAAGATTTGCCTTTAGGATGATTAGATAGCTTGTTGGTATGTGCGGTGTAAAAAGAGTAACTTTGTTTGTAGCGCATGAATTTTCATTTTTACTGGAACATCAAACGTTTCTAAAACTTTTTGCATACTATTTCTATAGAAATTTTTTATTTCGTCCTAATTGTTTAGAATTTTTGGAGTTACATAAGTATGGTGAATGTTCTGATTGCTACGGACTGTCCTGTTTAAGACATATTCTGTTTTTGATGCATTGTTTTGCTTGTTTTGGTGAAACTATCGATTCTATCGGTGGTGTAAGCCATGGAAAAGTTAGATCACAGTAACTACAATGCAAAAACAAAATATGAATTGGTTTGCAACAGTACTTAGAGTAGTGATTTTCTTTATTATACTAACGGATCTTACGGAGCTTTCTCTTGAGTTTTGTGTGGATGAAGTGATCAAAGATCGAGGAGGTCTCGATATGAGGAGAAGGAGGAGAGACAAGAGCTCAAGCTTGGGGATGCCCAAGGCACCCAGAGTAAATACTCAAGGAGACTCAAGCGTCTAAGGTTGGGGATGCCCCGGAAGGCATCCCATCTTTCTTCAACAAGTATCGGTATGTTTTCATCTTTGTTTCGTTCATGTGATATGTACAAATCTTGGAGCATCTTTTGTGTTTATTTTTCAATTTTATTTTATGCACCATGCTGGTATGAGATAGTCCATGGTTGATTTATAGAATGATCATTGCACTTCACTTATATCTTTTGAGTATGGCTTTATAGAATGCTTCAGTGCTTCACTTATATCATTTGAAGTTTGGATTGCCTGTTTCTCTTCATATAGAAAACCGTTGTTTGAAGAATGCTCTTGTGCTTCACTGCTACCTCTTGAGCACTGTGTTGGATTTCCTTGAAGAGGAAAGGACGATGCAGCAAAGTAGCGTAAGTATTTCCCTCAGTTTTGAGAACCAAGGTATCAATCCAGTAGGAGGCTACGCGCGAGTCCCTCGTACCTGCACAAAACAAATAACTCCTCGCAACCAACGTGATAAGGGGTTATCAATCCCTTCAGGTCACTTACGAGAGTGAGATCTGATATATATGATAGGATAATATTCTTGGTATTTTTGTGATAAAGATCAAAGTAAAATAAAAGCAAAGGAAATAACTAAGTATTGGAAGATTAATATGATGAAGATAGACCCGGGGGCCATAGGTTTCACTAGTGGCTTCTCTCTAGAGCATAAGTACTTTACGGTGGGTGACCGAATTACTGTTGATAAATTGACAGAATTGAGCATAGTTATGAGAATATCTAGGTATGATCATGTATATAGGCATCACGTCCGAGACAAGTAGACCGACTCCTGCCTGCATCTAATACTATTACTCCACTCATCGACCGCTATCCAGCATGCATCTAGAGTATTAAGTTCATGAAAATAGAGTAACACCTTAAGCAAGATGACATGATGTAGAGGGATAAATTCATGCAATATGATAAAACCCCATCTTGTTATCCTCGATGGCAACAATACAATACATGCCTTGCTGCCCTACTGTCACTGGGAAAGGACACCGCAAGATTGAACCCAAAGCTAAGCACTTCTCCCATTGCAAGAAAGATCAATCTAGTAGGCCAAACCAAACTGATAATTCGAAGAGACTTGCAAAGACAACCAATCATACATAAAAGAATTCATAGAAGATTCAAATATTGTTCATAGATAATCTTGATCATAAACCCACAATTCATCGGTCTCAACAAACACACCGCAAAAACAAGATTACATCGAATAGATCTCCACAAGAGAGGGGGAGAACATTGTATTGAGATCCAAAAAGAGAGAAGAAGCCATCTAGCTAATAACTATGGACCCGAAGGTCTGAGGTAAACTACTCACACTTCATCGGAGAGGCTATGGTGTTGATGTAGAAGCCCTCCATGATGGATTCCCCCTCCGACGGAGCTCCGGAACAGGCCCCAAGATGGGATCTCGTGGATACATAAGGTTGCGGCGGTGGAATTAGGTTTTTGGCTCCCGTTCTGATCGTTCGGGGGTACGTAGGTATATATAGGAGGAAGGAGTACGTCAGTGGAGCAACAAGGGCCCCACGAGGGTGGATGGCGCGCCTGGGGGGTGGGGGTAGGCGTGCCCCCTACCTCGTGGCTTCCTCCTTTATTTCTTGACATAGGGTCCAAGTCTCCTGGATCATGTTCGTTCCAAAAATCACGTTCCCGAAGGTTTCATTCTGTTTGGACTCCGTTTGATATTCCTTTTCTGCGAAACTCTGAAATAGGCAAAAAACAACAATTCTGGGATGGGCCTCCGGTTAGTAGGTTAGTCCCAAAAATAATATTAAAGTGGATAATAAAGCCCAATAATGTCCAAAATAGTAGATAATATAGCATGGAGCAATCAAAAATTATAGATACGTTGGAGACGTATCAAGCATCCCCAAGCTTAATTCCTGCTTGCCCTCGAGTAGGTAAATGATAAAGGATAATTTTGATGCGGAGTGCTACTTGGATAATTTTAATGTAATTCTTCTTAAGCGTGGTATGAATATTCAGATCCGAAAGATTCAAGATAAAAGTTCGTATTGACATAATAATAATACTTCAAGCATACTAACTAAGCAATCATGTCTTCTCAAAATATCATGGCCAAAGAAAGTTCATCCCTACAAAATCATATAGTTTAGTCATGCTCCATTTTCATCACACAAGAATGCTCTCATCATGCACAACCCCGATGACAAGCCAAGCAATTGTTTCATACTTTAGTAATCTCAAACCTATAAACTTTCACGCAATATATGAGCGCGAGCCATGGACATAGCACTATGGGTGGAATAGAATATGATGATGGGGGGTTATGTGGAGAAGACAAAAAAGGAGAAAGTCTCACATCAACGAGGCTAATCAATGGGCTATGGAGATTCCCATCGATTGATGTTAATGCAAGGAGTAGGGATTCCCATGCAACAGATGCACTAGAGCTATAAATGTATGAAAGCTCAACAAAACAAACTAAGTGGGTGTGCATCCAACTTGCTTGCTCACGAAGACCTAGGGCACTTGAGGAGGCCCATTGTTGGAATATACAAGCCAAGTTCTATAATAAAAAATTTCCCACTAGTATATGGAAGTGACAAAACAAAAGACTCTCTATCATGAAGATTATGGTGCTACTTTGAAGCACAAGTGTGGCAAAGGATAGTAGCATTGTCCCTTCTCTCTTTTTCTCTCTTCTTTTTTTGGGCCTTCTCTTTTTTATGGCCTTTCTCCCCCCTCTCTTTTTTAATTCCTCACGTGGGACAATGCTCTAGAAAATGATGATCATCACACTTCTATTTATTTACAACTCAATGATTACAACTCGATGCTAGAACAAAAGATGACTCTATATGAATGCCTCCGGCGGTGTACCGGGATATGCAATGAACCAAGAGTGACATGTATGAAAGAATTATGAATGGTGGCTTTGCCACAAATACTATGTCAACTACATGATCATGCTAAGCAATATGACAATGATGAATGTGTCATGATAAACGGAATGGTGGAAAGTTGCATGGCAATATATCTCAGAATGGCTATGGAAATGCCATAATAGGTAGGTACGGTGGCTGTTTTGAGGAAGATATAAGGAGGTTTCTGTGTGAAAGAGTGTATCATATCACGAGGTTTGGATGCACCGGCGAAGTTTGCACCAACTCTCAATGTGAGAAAGGGCAATGCACAGTACCGAAGAGGCTAGCAATGATGGAAGGGTGAGAGTGCGTATAATCCATGGACTCAACATTAGTCATAAAGAACTCACATACTTATTGCAAAAATCTACAAGTCATCAAAAACCAAGCACTACGCGCATGCTCCTAGGGGGATAGATTGGTAGGAAAAGACCATTGCTCGTCCCCAACCGCTAGTCATAAGGAGGACAATCAAAGAACACCTCATGTTTCAAATTTGTTACATAACATTTACCATACGTGCATGCTACGGGACTTGCAAACTTCAACACAAGCATTTCTCAAATTCACAACTACTCAACTAGCACGACTTTGGTATTATTACCTCCATATCTCAAAACAATCATCAAGCATCAAACTTCTCTTAGTATTCAAAACACTCATAAGAATTTTTTTACTAATCTTGAATACCTAGCATATTAGGATTATTTAAGCAAATTACCATGCTATTTAAGACTCTCAAAATAATCTAAGTGAAGCATGAGAGATCAATAGTTTCTATAAAACAAATCCACCACCGTGCTCTAAAAGATATAAGTTAAGTACTAGAGCAAAACTATATAACTCAAAAGATACAAGTGAATCACATAGAGTATTCTAACAAATTCCAAATCATGTATGGCTCTATCAAAAGGTGTGTACAGCAAGGATGATTGTGGTAAACTAAAAGTCAAAGACTCAAATCATACAAGACGCTCCAAGCAAAACACATATCATGTGGTGAATAAAAATATAGCTCCAAGTAAAGTTACCGATGGAAGTAGATGAAAGAGGGGATGCCTTCCAGGGCATCCCCAAGCTTTGGCTTTTAGGTGTCCTTAGATTATCTTGGGGGTGCCATGGGCATCCCCAATCTTAGGCTCTTGCCACTCCTTGTTCCATAATCCATCAAATCTTTACCCAAAACTTGAAAACTTCACAACACTAAACTTAAAATAGAAAATCTCGTGAGCTCCGTTAGCGAAAGAAAACAAAAGACCATTTCAAGGTACTGTAATGAACTCATTCTTTATTTATGTTGGTGTTAAACCTACTGTATTCCAACTTCTCTATGGTTTATAAACTATTTTACTAGCCATAGATTCATCAAAATAAACAAACAACACACGAAAAACAGAATCTGTCAAAAACAGGACAGTCTGTAGTAATCTGTAACTAGCGCAAGATCTGAAACCCCAAAAATTCTAAAATAAATTTCTAGACGTGATGAATTTATCTATTAATCATCTTCAAAAAGAATTAACTAAATATCACTTTCCAAAAAAATGGCAGCAGTTCTCGTGAGCGCTAAAGTTTCTATTTTTTACAGCAAGATAACAAGACTTTCCCCAAGTCTTCCCAACGGTTCTACTTGGCACAAACACTAATTAAACACAAAAAACAAAACCAAAACAGAGGCTAGGTAAATTATTTATTACTAAACATGAGCAAAAAGCAAGGAATAAAAATAAAATTGGGTTGCCCCCCAACAAGCGCTATCGTTTAACGCCCCTAGCTAGGCATAAAAAGTAAGGATAGATCTAGGTATTGCCATCTTTGGTAGGCAATCCATAAGTGGCTCTCATAATAGATTCATAAGGTAATTTAATTTTATTTCTAGGAAAGTGTTCCATGCCTTTCCTTAACGGAAATTGGAATCTAATATTTTCTTCGTTCATATCAATAATTGCACCAATCATTCTAAGGAAAGGTCTACCAAGAATAATAGGACATGAAAGATTGCAATCTATGTCAAGAACAATAAAATCTATGGGCACAAAATTCCTATTTGCGACAATAAGAACATCATTGATTCTTCCCATTGGTTTCTTAATAGTGGAATCCGCAAGGTGCAAGTTTAAAGAGCAATCATCAAAATCATGGAAACCTAACAAATCACACAAGGTCTTTGGAATAGTGGAAACACTTGCACCCAAATCACATAAAGCACAGAACTCATGATCTTTAATCATAATTTTAATAGTTGGTTCCCACTCATCATAAAGTTTTCTAGGGATACAAACTTCCAACTCAAGTTTTTCTTCATAAGATTGCATCAAGGCATCAACGATATGTTTAGTAAACACTTTTTTTTGACTATAAGCATGAGGAGAATTTAGCACGGATTGCAACAAGGAAATGCAATCAATCAAAGAGAAATTTTCATAATTAAATTCCTTGAAATCCAAAATAGTGGGTTTAGCAACATCTAGGGTTTTAATTTCTTCATTCCCACTTTCATCAAATTTAACATCAAGATCTAAAAACTCCGAATTTTTGGAACGCCTTCTAGGTAAAGGTGGATCATATTCAGTACCATCATTATCAAGATTCGTATTGCAAACCAAATATTTAATAGGGGACACATCAATAACTTTTAGATCTTCATCTTTATTTTCATAGGAACTAGAAGAACACGCTCTTATAAAGGCATCTTTCTTAGCACGCATCCTAGCGGTTCTTTCTTTGCACTCATTAATGGAAATTCTCATGGCTTTGAGAGACTCATTTATATCATGCTTAGGAGGAATAGATCTAAGCTTTAAAGAATCAACATCAGGAGAAATTCTATCAACGTTCCTAGCCAAATCATCAACTTTAAGCAATTTCTCTTCAAGCAAAGCATTGAAATTCTTTTGTGAATTCATAAATTCCTTAACACTATTCTCAAATTCAGAGGGCAACTTGTTGAAATTTCCATAAGAGTTGTTGTAGGAATTCCCATAATTATTAGAGGGATTACTAGGATAAGGCCTAGGATTAAAGTTTCCTCTATACACGTTGTTACCAAAATTATTCCTACCAACAAAATTCACATCCATAGATTCATTATTGTTCTCAATCAAAGTACACAAGGGCATATCATTAGGATCAGAAGAAACACTCTTACTAGCAAATAATTTCATAATTTCATCCATCTTTCCACTCAAAACATTAATTTCTTCCATCGCATGCACCTTTTTATTAGTAGATCTTTTAGTATGCCATTGAGAATAATTAACCATAATATTATCTAGGAGTTTAGTAGCTTCTCCTAAAGTGATTTCCATAAAAGTGCCTCCCGCGGCCGAATCTAAAAGATTTCTATAAGCAAAATTCAATCTGACATAATTTTTTTTGTATAATCATCCACAAATTCAAACCATGAGTAGGGCAATTATGTATCATTAATTTCATCCTCTCCCAAGCTTGTGCAACATGTTCATGATCAAGTTGCTTAAAATTCATAATATCGTTTCTAAGGGAGATGATCTTAGCGGGAGGAAAATACTTAGAGATAAAAGCATCTTTGCACTTGTTTCAAGAATCAATACTATTTTTAGGCAAAGACGAAAACCAAGCTTTAGCACGATCTCTAAGCGAAAAAGGAAATAGCTTCAACTTAACAATATCGTTGTCCACATCTTTCTTCTTTTGCATATCACACAAATCAATGAAGCTATTTAGATGGGTAGCGACATCTTCACTAGGAAGGTCGAAAAACGGATCTTTCATGACAAGATTCAGCAAAGCAGCATTAATTTCACAAGATTCAGCACCGGTAAGAGGAGCAATCAGAGTGCTAATAAAATCATTGTTGTTGGTCTTGGTAAAGTCACACAATTTAGTGTTATCTTGAGCCATCATGACAAGCAAGCAATCCAACACACAAGCAAACAAAAAGCAAGCGGGCAAAAAGAGGAAAATAGAGAAAGAGAGGGAGGATAGAGAGAGAGCGCGAATAAAACGGCAAGGGTGAAGTGGGAGAGAGTAAAACGAGAGGCAAATGGCAAATAATGTAATGCGGGAGATAAGGGTTGTGATGGGTACTTGGTATGTTGACTTTTGCGTAGACTCCCCGGCAGCGGTGCCAGAAATCTTCTTGCTACCTCTTGAGCACTGCATTGGATTTCCTTGAAGAGGAAAGGATGATGCAGCAAAGTAGCGTAAGTATTTCCCTCAGTTTTGAGAACCAAGGTATCAATCTAGTAGGAGGCTACGCGCGAGTCCCTCGTACCTTCACAAAACAAATAACTCCTCGCAACCAACGCGATAAGGGGTTGTCAATCCCTTCATGGTCACTTAAGAGAGTGAGATATGATAGATATGATAGGATAATATTTTTGGTATTTTTGTGATAAAGATGCAAAGTAAAATAAAAGCAAAGGAAATAACTAAGTATTGGAAGATTAATATGATGAAGATAGACCCGGGGGACATAGGTTTCACTAGTGGCTTCTCTCAAGAGCATAAGTATTTTACGGTGGGTGAATGAATTACTGTTGAGCAATTGACAGAATTGAGCATAGTTATGAGAATATCTAGGTATGATCATGTATATAGGCATCACATCCGAGACAAGTAGACTGACTCCTGCCTGCATCTACTACTATTACTCCACTCATCGACCACTATCCAGCATGCATCTAGAGTATTAAGTTCATGAAAACAGAGTAATGCCTTAAGCAAGATGACATGATGTAGAGGGATAAATTCATGCAATATGATAAAAAACCCATCTTGTTATCCTCGATGGCAACAATACAATACGTGCCTTGCTGCCCCTACTGTCACTGGGAAAGGACACCGCAAGATTGAACCCAAAGCTAAGTACTTCTCCCATTGCAAGAAAGGTCAGTCTAGTAGGCAAAACCAAACTGATAATTCGAAGAGACTTGCAAACATAACCAATCATACATAAAAGAATTCAGAGAAGATTCAAATATTGTTCATAGATAATCTTGATCATAAACCCACAATTCATCGGTCTCAACAAACACACCACAAAAAGAAGATTACATCAAATAGATCTCCACAAGAGAGGGGGAGAACATTGTATTGAGATCCAAAAAGAGAGAAGAAGCCATCTAGATAATAACTATGGACCCGAAGGTCTGAGGTAAACTACTCACACTTCATCGGAGAGGCTATGGTGTTGATGTAGAAGCCCTCTGTGATGGATGCACCCTCCGATGGATCTCCGGAACAGGCCCCAAGATGGGATCTCGTGGATACAGAAGGTTGCGGCGGTGGAATTAGGTTTTTGGCTCCCGTTCTGATCGTTTGGGGGTACGTAGGTATATATATAGGAGGAAGGAGTACGTCGGTGGAGCAACAGGGGGCGCACGAGGGTGGATGGCGCGCCTGGGGGGGTAGGCGCGCCCCCTACCTCGTGGCTTCCTCCTTTATTTCTTGACGTAGGGTCCAAGTCTCCTGGATCATGTTTGTTCCGAAAATGACGTTCTCGAAGATTTCATTCCGTTTGGACTCCGTTTGATATTCCTTTTCTACGAAACTCTGAAATAGGCAAAAAACAACAATTCTGGGCTGGGCCTCCGGTTAATAGGTTAGTCCCAAAATAATATAAAAGTGGATAATAAAGCCCAATAATGTCCAAAACAGTAGATAATATAGCATGTAGCAATCAAAAATTATAGATACGTTGGAGACGTATCATTCACTTATATTTATTAGAGCATGATCTTTTGTAGAAATAATAAAACTCTCATGCTTCACTTATATCTATTTAGAGAGTCGGCAGGAATTGGTCAATTGCATGGTTAGTCATAAAATCCTACATAAAACTTGTGGATCACTGAATACGATATGTTTATTCCTTGCAATTGTTTTGCGATATAGAGATGGGATATTCGGGAGGTACTAGTAAATGGTTGTGGTTAGAAAGAATATTGGTGTTAAGGTTTGTGATTCCTGAAGCATGCTCGTATAGTCTCTCATTATGCTATGAAGTTGGAGCATGATTTATTATTGATTGTCTTCCCTATGAGTGGCGGCCGGGGATGAGCGATGGTCTTTTCCTACCAATCTATCCCCCTAGGGGCATGCGTAGTAGTACTTTGCTTTGAGGGATAATAAACTTTTGCAATAGGTATATGAGTTCTTTATGACTAATGTGAGTCCATGGATTATACACACTCTTACCTTTCCGCAATTTGCTAGCCTCTACGGTACCGTGCATTGCCCTTTCTCACCTCGAGAGTCGGTGCAAACTTCGCTGATGTATTGCGCGAGGGTTGAAAAGCTGAAGCACGTTAAAAAGTATAAACCAATTGCTCGGCGTGTCATCGGGGTTGTGCACGATAAATACTTTGTGTTAAGAAGACAGAGCATGACAAGACTATATGATTTTGTAGGGATAGCTTTCTTTAGCGTTGATATTTTGAAAGACATGATTGTTTGTTGGGATGCCTGAGTATTGATGTCTTTATGTAATACTATAGACTATTGCTTTGAATCACTTATGTCTTAATATTCATGCGGTGATTAGATATATGATCAAGTTTATGCTAGGTAGCATTCCACATAAAAAAATTGTCTTTTTTCATCATTTACCTACTCGACGACGAGCAGGAATTAAGCTTGGGGATGTTGATACGTCTCGTCGTATCTATAATTTTTGATTGTTTCATGCCAATATTATACAACTTTCACATATTTTTGGCAACTTTTTATATGATTTATTGGGCTAACCTATTGATCCAATGCCCAGTGCCAGTTCCTGTTTTTTGCATGTTTTTTGTTTCGCAAAAAATCCATATCAAACGAAGTCCAAACGCGATAAAAATTTACAGAGAATTATTTTGGAATATATGTGATTTTTAGGAGGTGAAATCAATGTAAACAGGGGCCCACAGTGCCCACAACCGCGCCCTAGGCCCCAGGCACGCCCATGTGTCTTATGCTCGCCTCGAACGTCGGTTGGAGCTATACTTCGGGCGCAAGGAAGCTTATATCCGGAAAAAAATCGTGTTAAAATTTCAGCACAATCGGAGTTATGGATCTCCCAAAATATAAGAAATGGTTTTTGGCCAGATCTAGGGAATGCGAAACAAAAGAGAACAGAGAGGGAGATCCAATCTCGGAGGGGCTCCCGCCCCTCCGCCGCCATGGAGTTCATGGACTAGAGGGGGAACCCTCCTCCCATCTAGGGGGAGGCCAAGTAAGAGGAAGAAGGAGGGGGGCTCTCCCCCCTCTCTCCTGGTGGCGCCGGAGTGCCGCTGGGGCTAGGATCGTGACAGCGATCTACATCAACAACCTTGCTACCGTCAACACCAACTTTCTCCCCCACTATGCAGCGGTGTAACACCCCTTCTCCCCGCTGTAATCTCAACTTAAACATGGTGCTCAACTCCATATATTATTTCCCAATGATATTTGGCTATCCTATGTTGTTTGAGTAGATCCGTTTTGTCCTGTAGGTTAATCGTGATCCCAACAAACACACCGCAAAAAAGGAGATGAGATTTGTGACTAGGAACCTGATAGATGTTGATGATGTCTCCCTGGCAACGGCGCCAGAAATTCCTTTTCATGCGGCTTGAACTACGTCGGTATTTCCCCAAAGAGGAAGGGATGATGTAGCACAACTATGGTAGGTATTTCCCTCAGTGATGAGACCAAGGTTATCGAACTAGTAGGAGAACCAAGCAACACTATGTAAGAAGAACCTGCACACAAAGAACAAATACTTGCAACCCGACGTGTTAAAGGGGTTGTCAATCCCTTCGGATAACGGTGCCAGAAATTGCCAAGTTGTAGGGATAAAAATTGTGATAGATTGGATAAATAGATCTCGATAAAACGTGAAATAAAATAAAGTGCAACAAAGTATTTTAGGGTTTTTGATAAAATAGATCTAAAAATAAAAGATGCAAATAAACGAAAAGGCAAATACCAATGTAGATCTGAAATTATATGATGAGAAAATAGACCCGAGGGCCGTAAATTTCACTAGTGGCTCTCTCGAGAAAAATAGCATACGGTGGGTAAACAAATTACTATTGGGCAATTGATAGAACTTCAAATAATTATGACGATATCCAGGCAATGATCATTATATAGGCATCACGTCCAAGATTAGTAGACCGACTCCTTCCTGCATCTATTACTATTACTCCACACATCGACCGCTATCCAGCATGCATCTAGTGTATTAAGTTCATGGAGAAACAGAGTAATGCAATAAGAACGATGTCATGATGTAGACAAGATCTATTCATGTAGGAATAGACCCCATCTTGTTATCCTTAATAGCAATGATACATACGTGTCATTTCCCCTTCTATCACTGGGATTGAGCACCGTAAGATCGAACCCATCACAAAGCATCTCTTCCCACGGCAAGAAAAATCGATCTAGTCGGCCTAACTAAACCAAAGATTCGAAGAAGAAATACGAGGCTATAAGTAATCATGCATATAAGAGATCAAGACTAAAATAACTTTCATGGATAAAATAGAACTGATCATAAACTCGAAGTTCATCAGATCCCAACAAACACACCGCAAAAAAGAGTTACATCAAATAGATCTCCAAGAGACCATTGTTTTGAGAATCAAGAGAGAGAGAGAGAGAGGAAGCCATCTAGCTACTAACGACGGGCCCGTAGATCTATGCTACCTCTTGAGCTTGCGTTGGTTTTTTCCTTGAAGAGAAAAGGGTGATGCAGTAAAGGAGCGTAAGTATTTCCCTCAGTTTTGAGAACCAAGGTATCAATCCAGTAGGAGACTACGCAACAAGCCACCGAATACCTGCACAAACAAACACCAACTTGCAACTAACGCGACAAAGGGGTTGTCAATGTTATTCACAAAGTGAGATCTGATAGAGATGGATAAACGGTAAAGTAATATTTTTGGTATTTTTGGTTTATGGAATAGAAAGTAAAAGATTGCAAAAGTATGTAAATAGGAAACTAGAATTGTAGATCGGAAACTTATATGATGGAAAATAGACCCGAGGGCCATAGGTTTCACTAGTGGCTTCTCTCGAGATAGAAATTATTACGGTGGGTGAACAAATTACTGCCAAGCAATTGATAGAAAAGCTCAAAGTTATGACGATATCTAAGGCAATGATCACGAATTTAGGCATCACGTCCGTGTCAAGTAGACTGAAACGATTCTGCATCTACTACTATAACTCCACACATCCACCGACTCCTGCCTGCATCTAGAGTACTAAGTTCGTAAGAACAGAGTAACGCATTAAGCAAGATGACATGATGTAGTGGGATTAACTCAAACAATATGATGAAAACCCCATCTTGTTATCCTCGATGGCAACGATACAATACGTGCCTTGCTGCCCCTACTGTCACTGGGAAGGACACCGCAAGATTGAACCCAAAGCTAAGCACTTCTCCCATTGCAAGAAAAACCAATCTAGTTGGCCAAACCAAATCGATAGTTCGAAGAGACTTGCAAAGATATCAAATCATGCATATACGAATTCAGAGGAGATTAAAATAATATTCATAGATAAGCTGATCATAAATCCACAATTCATCGGATCTCGGCAAACACACCGCAAAAGAGTATTACATCAAATAGATCTCGAAGAACATCGAGGACAACTTTGTATTGAGAATCAAAGAGAGAGAAGAAGCCATCTAACTACTAGCTATGGACCCGTAGGTCTGAAGTAAACTACTCATGTTTCATCGGAGAGGCAATTGTCTTGATGTACAAGCCCTCCGTGATCGATTCCCCCTCTGGCAGGATGCCGTAAAAGGCCCCATGATGGGATCTCATTGGTACATAAGGTTGCGGCAGTGGAAAAGTGGTTTCATGGCTCCCCTAGATGTTTTTGGGGTATAAGAGTATATATAGGCGAAATAATTAGGTTAGGGGAGCTATGAGGGGCGCACAAGGCCGGGGGGCGCGCCCTCCACCATTGGCCGCCTCGAGGCTCCTCTGACTTGTACTCCAAGTCTCCTGGGTGTCTTCTGGTCCAAGAAAAATCATGGTAAATTCTTATTCCGTTTGGACTCCATTTGGTATTCCTTTTCCGCAAAACTCTAAAACAAGGAAAAAACAGAAACTAGCACTAGGCTCTAGGTTAGTAGGTTAGTCACAAAAATCATATAAAATAGCATATTAATGCATATAAAACATCCAAAACAGTTAATATAATAGCATGGAACAATAAAAAAATTATAGATACGTTGGAGACGTATCAAGCACCCCCAAGCTTAATTCCTGCTCGTCCTCGAGTAGGTAAATGATAAAAACAGTTTTTTTGATGTGGAATGCTACCTAACATATTTATCCATGTAATTCTCTTTATTGTGGCATGAATGTTCAGATTTGTAAGATTCAAAACAAAAGTTTAATATTGACATAAAAACAATAATACTTCAAGCATAATAACAAAATAATTATGTCTTCTTAAAATAACATGGCCAAAGAAAGCTTATCCCTACAAAATCATATAGTCTGGCTATGCTCCATCTTCATCACACAAAATATTCAATCATGCAAAACCCCGATGACAAGCCAAGCAATTGTTTCATAGTTTTGACGTTCTCAAACCTTTTCAATTTTCACGCAATACATGAGCATGAGCCATGGACATAGCACTATAGGTGGAATTGACGGTGGTTGTGGAGAAGACAAAAAGAAGGAGATAGTCTCACATCAACTAGGCGTATCAACGGGCTATGGATATGCCCATCAATAGATATCAATGTGAGTGAGTAGGTATTGCCATGCAATGGATGCACTAGAGCTATAAGTTTATGAAAGCTGAAAAAGAAAACTAAGTGGGTGTGCATCCAACTTGCTTGCTCATGCAGACCTAGAGCGTTTGAGGAAGCCCATCGTTGGAATATACAAGCCAAGTTCTATAATGAAAAATTCCCACAAGCATATGAAAGTGATATCATTGAAGACTCTCTACATGAAGATCATGGTGCCACTTTGAAGCACAAGTGTGGCAAAAAGAGTAACATTGTCCCTTCTCTCTTTTTCTCTCATTTTTTGGGCCTTATTTTTTCTTTATTTGGCCTTTCTCTCCCCTTTTTTTATTTCCTCACATGGGACAATGCTCTAATAATGAAAATCATCACACTTCTATTTACTTACAACTCAAGAATTACGACTTGATACTAGAACAAAAATATAACTCTATGTGAATGCCTCCGGCGGTGTACTGGGATGTGCAATGAATCAAGAGTGACATGTATAAAAAATTATGAACGGTGGCTTTGCCGCAAATACGATGTTAACTACATGATCATGCAAAGCAATATGACAATGATGATGCGTGTCACAATAGATGAAACGGTGGAAAGTTGCATGGCAATATATCTCGGAATGGCTATGGAAATGCCATAATTGGTAGGTATGGTGGCTGTTTTGAGGAAGGATATGTGGTGGGTTTATGGTACTGGCGAAAGTTGCGCGGTACTAGAGAGGCTAGCAATGGCGAAAAGGGTGAGAGTGCGTATAATCCATGGACTCAACATTAGTCACAAAGAACTCGCATACTTATTGCAAAAATCTATTAGTCATCAAGACAAAGTACTACGCGCATGCTCCTAGGGGATTGATTGGTAGGAAAAGACCATCGCTCGTCCCTGACCGCCACTCATAAGGAAGACCATCGCTCCAACTTCGTTACATAACAGTTCACCATACGTGCATGCTACGGGACTCACAAACCTGAACACAAGTATTTCTCAAATTCACAACTACTTACTAGCATGACTCTAATATTACCATCTTCATATCTCAAAACAATCATAAGGAATCAAACTTCTCATAGTATTCAATGCACTTTATATGAGAGTTTTTATTATATCCCTCTTGGATGCCTACCATATTAGGAATAATTTTATAACCAAAGCAAATTACCATGCTGTTTAGAGACTCTCAAAATAATATAAGTGAAGTACGAGAGTTCATCAATTTCTATAAAATAAAACCACCACCGTGCTCTAAAAAGATACAAGTGAAGCACTAGAGCAAATTTGCCTAGCTCAAAAAATATAAGTGAAGCACATAGAGCATTCTAATAAATCATGATTCATGTGTCTCTCTCTCAAAAGGTGTGTACATCAAGGATGATTATGGCAAACTAAAAAGCAAAGACTCAAATCATATAAGAAGCTCCAAGCAAAACACATATCATGTGGTGAATAAAAATATAGCCTCAAGTAAAGTTACCGATAGACGAAGACGAAAGAGGGGATGCCCTCTCGGGGCATCCCCAAGCTTAGGCTCTTGCCACTCCTTATTGCATAGTCCATGAAATCCTTACCCAAAACTTGAAAACTTCACACACTACAAAAAAACACACTTCCATGATGATACGTGTTTGTCATAGTAGGTCACGTTTTCTGTCATGGATGTACATCCATGTTGATTTTATGACAGGATCAAGATAGTCATACCTGTGCTGTCGTAGAAGTGTTCCATGACATTACCAAAATTATCATCACGGAAGTGTCCACTTCCATGACGATAAATCGTGCATCATAGAAGTGCTTTCGTCAAGGGTGACCGACACGTGGCATCCACCATAACTGGACGCCATTAAGCTATCGGGTCCGGTTTTGGATCCGATAACCCGCTAACAGCCACGACCAATGCCGATTTTCCACGTGTAAAATTCTCATTGGCTGACGAAACCATGTGTCGGCTCCGCGTTGGCACAGGTGTCACTCATCCAATGGGCGAGATGCGCCTATGATACATTGACACATGGACCGGCCCAAAAGTGGCCCATAAATATTAAATGGGCCGGCCCAACTAAAGGCTAACAAGATTTAGCGGGCCATAATGGGCCAGCCCAACTAAAGGCCCACCAGATTTAGCTAGCCATAATGGGTCGGCCCAGCTAAAGGCCCACAAGATTTTGCAGAACATAATGGGCCGACCCAGCTAAAGGCCCAACATTCTCAGTTAAGGCCCATACGGCTAGTGTCAAATTGGCCCGTCGACGGCCCATCCTAAACCTGTCATCATCGCGGCCCATGCTCACTTCTGGCCCGTTAACAGTCCGCTAAGAATTTGGGCCGTATTACGGCCTGGTGTGTTTCCGGTCTATTAAAGGTCGTGCTTCATTTGGGCCCATTTATAGGCCATTGAAACTTTCGGCCCATAAACGATCGTGAAGGATATGGGTCATATTCGGCCATATCTAACATTCGGCCTGTTAGAGGCCCACTACAGATTTGGGCCACTTTCAGCCTGTTGTGACTTTCGGCCTGTTAACGTTGGACGAAATCCATGGGCCATATGTGGCCCAACGCCACATTGGGCCTACTAACGGCCCATATAAAAATGACACTAATCAAGCCCGACCGAACTTTCGGCCTGTTAAAGGCCTGTGTAGTAGGTCAGCGCATTTACGGCCCGTCTGAAGTCGGCATGTGGATGATCCGCATTGTAAATGGGCCACCATTTTGGTTTGCTAAGACCAGTGGGTTATTTGGCACAATCAAGGACCAATCTTACTTTCGGCCTATTAAAGGCTCATGTTTTTTGTGGGCTTGAGATATTTACACATGTAAACGACCTATTATTACTGAGGGCCCAAATTATATTTAGGCCTGTTAAAGGTCCACTATGGGCACAGGCCTACCAGAAAAATATTAAAGCTTATGCTGATTTAGGCCCAGATATTTTTAGTGGGCTACATGCAAATTTTGGCCTAGAATCGTTTTTATCCCAATTGGAATGGGCCCGACGAATGTTGGCATGTTGGGCTCCTACGAAGCTTTTGGCCGAATACATTACTAAGATAAACCTACACTATACAAAAATAGCGTCATAATTACTGCAACCTTTGGCAGCATCATAAATGTTGTATCAAACAAAATAAATTCCAACCATACAACAAAACTCCTGTTGGCATAAAGTTTACAGTCCTTGCAGATAAAAGCACCATTAGATGTATAGAAGCACAGATCATTTGACCTGAGTGCTTATGTTTCAGGTTGTAGAATCTGATGGAGCAGCACGATCTTCCCCTTTTTTCGCCATTGCTCTTGAACAACGAAGCAAATGTCTGATAGTCTGGTTTCAAAACCATTCATATCTTCACGACATTTGTCAACCACTATTTTTGTTTCTGACACAACGTCCATTAGGGATTGGACTTGTGTCGGGACCACAGATATATCACTCTGTCTAGCCGGAAGATTTTGTTCTGTAGGCGATTTGGACGAGGTTACCTTGACAACCAACCTAGAATTACAGAGGAAGGTGCTTTTTGCACTATTAGTGGAGAGATACTGACGCACTGTAGCAAGAGGTGACATTGTGCCTGTGGTAGCCTTGTCACCTTATGGTGGTTGTGGCTATTCAATCATTTGTTCCATAGCTTGCTGAAAGTTTGAACTTGTAGATTAGTGTACCAGATAAGTTACTAATGAGACAAAAGCAAACAAAGTAGGTTTCACGTTTATACATAACTTATTTCGGTGAACTAATGTAATCACTTTCGGAACATATGTCCATTTAGCATGCCTACTGTATTGTCTATTTCCTCACATTCGTTGACATCTAAGGATAAAGAGACATGGTTTAAAGTAGGATGAACATAGTATGACATCATTCATATCATGTGCAAACAGATATAAAACAAACCGGCTATTCTATCATTGTGTGCGCACGTGAACATCACAACTAGATTACAGATCAAGACCAAAAGAATATCATTCATCTCTTTTGAACCATGTAAGGTGAAATGATACGTTAAGACAACTGTGTATAAAAGTGAACAGAGTAACTGACATTGGCTGCAAACCAAGCAGTTAAATGAACACATCACAGTACCAATCAGTTCAAAGGCAGGAGGAGTAAGGACTTACAACAGCGGCCTGAACTGGTGTGCTCATGCCCTTCATCTTGCTGGTGTGGCAATCCTTGAAGATTTGCACTGCATTCCGTTTAGGTTCTTTTTGGTCCGCACGCGTTTTCCTCTATATTTGGAACAAGTGAATATAGATACGATAATATGGCACAGAAAAAAGAAGGAAGTAGCAACTATTTACAAGAGCCTCGCAGTGTGCAATATAGCTACGAGATCCTGTTGTCTGTTGGAATTTCACTTTAGAACGGTTGGTCTTGTTCTTCAAACAGTTAGCCTAGAAGAAGATACACTTGTAAGGCACATACATAAATACAAGTTCAATATGTGGTCTGATCAAATACATATACCCTACCTGAAACTTTGGATCAGACCAGTGTTTAACAAGGGCTGTCCAGTCTTCATCTGTAATGTATTCCACTGGAGATGTTTGGGCAATTTCATTGTTAGCCTTGCCTTCAAAGTGAGATTTTCTAAGGTGGTACTGATACTGTCGCAGAGCAGACTAAAAAACATGAGTGCATGCTTGTTTAGTTGCATCATCTTTCGGATCCAACTTGAACCTCATCTATTGAAAAAAGAATTGAGTCTTATTAGAAGGAAGCTAGAAAGTATGGCACGGAGCAAGACAATATTACAAATTGCGATGAATAACATTATTTACGGATAAATGGTCAAGGAAGGTGTTAAACTGGGTATTGTCTTTCTCATTCCTGTACTGGATCCACATTGGGAGGATACGTGCATGACACCTAACGGCAATGGCTGCCTTTGATACTAACTTGGCTGACTCTATAGCATCACGTGGCCTTTTTAAACCTACCTCAAAATGGATCTCCATTCTTCCTCCTTTAGATTTTGTTAATCTGTCAAGCATTATCCCTGATGTCTGTTTCTGCTTGCGCCATGGTGCTAGTTTAACAACGAATATGGAAAGTGTTAGTGCACATCAAACTATGAGAGTACATATAAAGGAGCATGCAACTGCAACTTGACTCGGTCAGGTACCATCTTGGTCTTGATGCTCATGAGGTTCATCTGATCTTGCCAAGTCCTGTTGTGTCAGCAGTGCTTCGGAAGTAGTGTTAGGTGTGAATGCAGCTTGGGAACTGGCCAGTTCTGGAGCAAACGAATGAGTAACTTGTTGAGATGCTGGTACAGTTGAAGAGGATGTTGTAGCTAGTGGAGCAGGTGATACTGTGTTTGTATATTTAGCCGGTGGACTTGGACCTTCTAATACACTATAAGTACCAGTAGAATCTCGAGGGCAGATCCTTTTCCGTTTCACCCGACGAGTAACACCATTCCCTATTATATTCTTTTCCTTACTCTTTTTTGACTTTTCCATGTCAAGGCATACCCACAACACAAAAGAATAAAATCGCTCTTCAGAACTCATTGATGCATGATACAGACAAGCAATACTTTGATGTAAGACAACCGTATGAGGATGGAATATGTAAGAAAAACAAAACGGCGTGACATATTGACAGCTATGATGTGTAAACTAAGCAGAAGGATTTTCAAGAAAATAGAAGTAATGCAAGCTTGACACCATATGAACGATGCAACCAATATCACTCTGCCTAGTTAAAAGTGTCTTGTCATAAGTGGCATTTCGAAAAATTAGAAGCAGTACAACGTAGAAATCAATGCAAGATGCAACCACTATCAAACTGCCATGTTAAAAGCGTCCAATCATGAGTGACTGATGCGGGATACACAACAACGGTACTTTGATGTAAGAACATGGTATGATTGATAGATGCAGTGTATCCTAGACACAGAAAGGCATGTCATATGCACATGTATAACGTATAAACTCAGCAGGTGCAATTTAATCAAAATAGAAGAAACACAGTCTAGACAACATATGCAACATGAAACCAATTATCACACTGTGAACTTAGAGCAAGCACCTGCGATGGTGGAGTACGGGAGATGAACTCATCATGTAGACTTGGGACTTCAACTTCATTAGCAGTAGCAGTGGCAAATCTAGAGAGTCTCTGTTTGCGTCGGTCCGGAGGACCACCAACATCCCCTAACTTACTCTTTTCCTTCCTATTTTCTGATATTGCCTTATAAGGTCAAAACCAAAAGAAGATTAATAAAATTAGCTCTGCATAAACTGGTTGATGCATGATACAGACGAACACTACTTTGATGTAAGGCAAGCACATGATAGGAGGATGGAATATATACAAAAAGAAGATAGCATTGCATATTCAGATGTACGATAGGAGGAGGTAATATGTATGAAAAACAGTAAGCAGAAGGCATTTCAACAAAATTAGAAGAAATGAAAGCTGGGCACCATATGAACATGCAACCAATATCACTATATCAGGTAAAAAGTGTCTCGTCGTAAGTGCCATTTCAAGAAATTAGAAGCTGTACAAGCTAGAAGACAATGCAAGATGCAACCTACATCACACTCCCAAGTTAAATATGTCTTATGGGTAAGGGATCGTTGCAGGTATAAGTTGTAAGCTACACAGATGCAATTTAACAAAATCAGAAGCAATACAAACTAGACATCATATGGAACACGCAACCACATATAACAGTTCCAAGTTAGAGCAAGCACCTGTGATGGTGGAGTAGGCGAGATGTGCTCATCATCTACACGTATGTTCTAGAAATAGGAACATGGGTCATATTCACAGGCATTATGTGTAAAGTAAGCAGATGCAATTCAACAAAGTTAGAAGCAATACAAGCTAGACATCATACACGACACGCAACCACATATAATAGTGCCAAGTTAGAGCAAGCACCTGTGATGGTGGAGTAGGGGACATGTGCTCATCATCTACACAGCTACATTGACTGTCCAGCCTTGTGTTGTCTTGCGAATCTTGTTGGTAGGATGGCGGAGTATAATCTATAGAGACCCTCTGTTCGAGTTGCTCCGAAGGACCACCATCATCCATTGCCGGACTAATTTCCTTCAGCTGTATTGATTTTGCATTGTGAAGTCAAACCAATAAGAAAAAGGAGTAAAATTCGCTCTTCATAACTCATTCATGCATGATACTGACGAACACTACTCGGATGAAAGGCAAACACATGATACGGGGATGGAATATGTACAAAAAACAGGACGGCGTGACATATTCACACCTATGATGTGGTAACTAAGCAGAAGTCATTTCAACAAATTAGAAGCACTGCAAGCTAGACACCACATGAAAGGTGTAACCAATATCACTCTGCCAAGTTCAAACTGTCCGGCGTTTCAACAAATTAGAAGCGGTACATGCTATAAATCATATGCAAGACACAACCAATATCACAGTGGCGACTTAAAGGTGCCTTATCATAAGTGACTGATGCGGGATATGCAAGAACAATAGTCTGATGTAAGAACATGGTGTGATCAGATATAGTGTGTTCTAGAAACAGGAACACGTGTCATATTCACAGGCATTATGTGTAAAGTAAGCAGATGCAATTCGACAAAGTTAGAAGAAATACAAGCTAGACATCATACGCAACATGCAACCACATATAATAGTGCCAAGTTAGAGCAAGCACCTGTGGTGGTGGAGTAGGGGAGATGTGCTCATCATCTACACAACTACGTTGACTGTCTAGCCTTGCGTTGTCTTGCGAATCTTGTTGGGAGGATGTCGGAGTAGAATCTGTAGAAACCCTCCGTTTCAGTTGCTAGGAAGGACCACCATCATCCAATGCCTTCCAATTTCCTTCCGCTTTATTGATTTTGCATTGTGAGGTCAAATCGACAAGAAAAAGGAATAAAATTCGTTCTTTAGAACTCATTCATGCATGATACTGACGAACACTACTCTGATGAAAGGCAGAGTCATGATACGAGATGGAATATGTACGAAAAACTGGACGGCTTGACATATTCACACATATGATGTGGTAACTAAGCAGAAGGCACTTCAACAAATTAGAAGCACTACAAGCTAGACACCATATGGAAGGTGCAATCAACATCACTCTGCCAAGTTAAAACTGTCTCGTCATAGGTGTCGTTCATCAAACTAGAAGCACTACATGCTAGAAATCATATTCGAGACGCAAACCAATATCACACTGCCAACTTAAAGGTGTCCCATCATATGTGACTGACACAGGGTACACAAGAAGAGTAGTTTTATGTAAGAACATGGTGTGATAGACAGATATAGTATGTACCAAAAACAAGAAAGCGTGTCATATTCACACGTATCATGTGTAAGCTAAGAAGATGCAGTTTACACTAATTAGGAGCAATACAAGCTAGACACCATATGCAACATGCAACCAAATATCACACTGCCAAGTTAGAGCAAGCACCTTGGGTGGTGGAGTAGGGGAGCGGAGACTTGGAACTTGTAATGCACTAGCAGTACAAGGAGAATCCATACATATGCTCCATTTACATTGTTTAGAGGGCCACCATCATCGCCTTTCTTACTCTTTTCCTTCCTCTTTTTTGATTTTTCCTTGTCAAGTCAAACCCACAAGAAAAAGGAATACAATTTGCTCTCCAGAACTCATTGATGCATGATACTGACGAGCAATGCTTTCATGTAAGATAGCCGCATGATGGGAGGATGGAATATGTATGAAAAATAGGACGGCATGCCATATTGACATGTATGATGTATAAAGTGTAAACTAAGCACAAGGTGTTTGAACTAGTTAGAAGCAATACAAGCTAGAAACCATATGAAAGATGAAATCAATACCACTCTGCCAAATTAAAAGGGTGGCCTAACAAATGTATTTGACCAAATTAGAAGCAATACATCGCAACAGGCTATAAATAATATGCAATATGCAACAAATAAAGGTGTCTCATCGTAAGTGATTGATGCAGGATACAGGAGAGAGGTAGTTTCATGTAAGAACATGGTTAACACATAGATGTAGTGTGTACCAAAAATAGGAAGGCATGTCATATTCACAGGTATAGTGTGTAAACTAAGCAGATGCAATTTACCATAATTAGAAGCATTACAAGCTAGACACTGTATGCAACATGCAACCACATATCACACTGCAAAGTTAGAGCAAGCACCTGTGATGGTGGTGTAGGGGAATTGTGGTCTTCAAGTACAGAGCTACGTTCAATATCTTCAATTAGGCTTGCTGTTTCTTGAGAATCATGTGGAGAGGATGAAATTGCACTCTTTATAAGAGTAGTGTGTCTCATACTAACCCACGGGCGTGACTGTCTCATCATAAGCGATAGATGCAGGGTACACAAGAACAGTAGTTTGATGTAAGAACATGGTGTGATAGGCAGATGTAGTATGTACCAAAAACAGGAAGGCGTGTCATATTCACATGTATAATGTGTAAGCTAAGGAGATGCAATTTAACAAATTAGGAGCAATACAAGCTAGGCACCATATGCAACATGCAACCAGATATCACACTGCCATGTTAGAGCAAGCACCTAGGGTTGTGGAGTAGGGAGATGAGATTTGGATCTTGTAGTACGGTAGGAGTAAAAGGAGAATCTGCAATGATCATCTGTCTCGATTGCTCTAGAGGACCACCATCATTCCATGCCTTCATCCTTTTAGATTTTGCCTGGTCAAGTAAACACACAAGAAAAATGAATGAAATTCGCACTTCCAAATTCATTGATGCATGATACCGATGAACACAACTTTTATGTATGGCAACCACATTGTAGGAGGATGGAATATGTATGAAAAAACGCTAAGCAGAAGGCATTTCAACAAATTGGAAGCAATGCAATCTAGAAACCATATGAAAGATCCAACCAAAATCACTCTACCAAGTTAGATGTGTCTCATTATAAGTGGCACTTCAACAGATTAGAGGCAATACATGTTTGAAATGATATGCAAGATGCAAGCAATATTACATTGTCAACTTGAAGGTGTCTCGTCGGAAGTGATTGATGAGGGATACACAAGAAAATTAGTTTGATTAAGAACATGGTTAATACAAAGACGTAATATGTACCAAAAACAGGACCGCATGTTATATTCACAGGTATAATGTTTAACTAAGCAGATGCAATTTACCCTAATTAGAAGCATTACGAGGTAGACACCATATGCAACATGCAACCACATATCACACTGCCAAGTAAGAGCAAGCACCTGCGATGGTGGTGTGGGGGAATTGCGGTCATCAACTAGAGAGCTACGTTGACTATCTTCATTTAGCCTTGCTGTTTCTTGAGAATCATGTGGGGAGGATGACACTACACTCTTTAAACGAGTAGCGCATCTCACAGTAACCCACTCGGGTGACTGTCTCGTCATAAGTGATTGATGAGGGATACAAAAAAGCATTAGTTTGATGTATGAACATGGTTAATAGACATATGTAGTTTGTATCAAAAACATGAAGGCATGTCATTATCAAAGGTACAATGTGTAAAGTAAGCTGATGCAATTTAACCAAATTGGAAGCAATACAAGCTAGACACCATATGCAACATGCAACCACATTTGATAGCGCGAAGTTAAAGCAAGCACCTGGGATGGTTGTGTGTGGCAGTTGAGATCATCAACTGTAGTGCTACGTTTACTGTCTCCATCTGCTGGCACTGCACCCTTTAGAGCGCTGAGACGCTTAGTGCTTATCTTCGAATTACACTCGAGCGAATTCTGTCTTTTCTTTTTTGTATTCATCAACACTGCGTCGGAGTCTGAAATACCCATGCATAAAAATAATAGTGTGAGTATGGGTGAAGTGTGTGCACAAGTAGTACAGTGTAAAGGTAGCAGATAGCAGGTTGGTGAAAAGAAATGACAAGAGACATATGATAGCTCTACAACATGCATGGCACACGAAATTACTAGATTCTAGGATTTTGAAATGTGAGCACATGGATGGCTGGGAAATGCAGATGCTCCTCTAGCACACCACAAGGTGTGATCCTATGAAAATAACAGTTGACTGAAAACAAATAGGTCAGTCCATTTTTTCTGCAATGTCCAATGTACAAAGAACGGGTAGATCGCCTTCATCTACCTCCAGCCAGTCAATGTTACGATATTCCTCGAAACGCCAGTGACCACCGACCCAGTCCCCTGCCTTCGCCCTCCCCTCGACCTCACCGCACCGTCGTGCTTGGCACCGCCCCAACCATCCCTTCAAGCCCCGCCGACCTCCAGATCAGGCGCAAGCTGCTCCTGCGCCCCACACCCCTATGATAGACACCCATGCGCCACTTCCCCGGCGAACATGCGGACTAGGTGCTCAGCGCGCCTAAGCGGGTGCTGCTTCTTTTAATTGCAATTCGACTGACCCTGAATTGAAATCCAGGCGGGCTACTGACCTCTAGCAAAGGTGAAATAGTAAAAGGGAGGAAACCTTGAGCATTTAGTATCACGAAGAAGATGCAGTACGAATCGCTCAACTAGTTTCTTTCATGGGATGAATACGGTGTGAGCAGAGACGTAAGATTTGCACGAATAAGGGAAGATGAGTATCTCTTTCTGCTGGCAGTGTTGTGTCCTCCTTCTATTTTCCCAATGATCTTCTTATGGTTCGTTGGAAACGAGAAGTTATGGAGGACGGTGGAGCCATGGATGAACTGATGGCCAAGTTGTTGAGTGTGGTGTGGTGGCCGTCTGTCGGCGACGGGGAAACAGATCCGAGGCGGCGAACGACGGCGTAGCGGGAACAACTCTGGCGCGGTGAACGGTTGTGACAATATAGCGGCAGCGGTGAGGCGCAGGACGGCGTGGTCGAAGTGGTTCTGGTACGGCGCACGTCGGCGTGGGCGTCCTGGAGGCAGCTCTGCCTTGGCTTCAGCTGCTAAGTCCTTGAGGGCGTTGCGGTTGCGGTTGCGTTGGGCCATGACGTCGGGGTACCGGCTCCGGCGTGATGGAGGAGGGCGGCTGTGGATTGGGCGCGATGGGGTGGAGGACGAAGTAGGCTGGGGTTTCGCGGATGGTGGAGAGGGTCTTTTGGCGCCCACGGAGTATGAATGGGGAAACAGAGGGAGGGGGCTAAGGGTGAACAATGTTTCGGTTTGGGACGGGCTTGCTTGAAATTTGGGGGAAGTTACAAACTTTGCCCCCATCTAATATTTCGGACATATTGCGGGTTGGGGGTAGGACAGTAAACTCAGGTGTCCCAAATGGTGGGCAGGGTAGATTTCGGTCGAGCGCATGGGTGTTTAGGCGCCCACGGCGTATGAATGCTTCTAGGAGGCGGTTGAGACTGGCATGTTGGTGAAGTTACAAACCTACCCCGGTTTAGACCTTTGTACATCGGGGTGATAGGCTACACATGCCAGAGTCAGGAAAGTAATTTCCTACCACCAAACATTAGTCTCGCGCAGTTTCGGGTGACCAGAGGCTTATTTGGCGTTTCGTTCAATATTTGGGAGTAGAAGCATTAACGTTTTCGGTTCTCTTGAATTGAACTTTGAGGATTTGTCAAACTTCACAAATCTTTACTCTTGAAAGTCCTAAAACTATGATTATTTTCGAATGGATGGGGTACATTTGAATATACATTGTACACGAGTATATATTAAAAAATATGCAACTTACCTCAGTTCATGCATGGTTCCAGATATAATCTCCTTGGTTGCAAAAAAAATAGTTAGACATGCGTATGAATATATAGCATGTTCAAACGCACAATAAAGATTGATCCCCCCTTTTAGATCTGATTTACAAATGCCATTATCTCGGGTTCAAATAGATGAATGCACTTCCTATGAATTCGAATCTTTGAAACCCCCTTTATGTTGAATTCAACATGTATTCTATTTCATAGCTAACAATTTGGAATGTATCCATGTAAGTGACAAATGTATAAAGTGCTTCACACTAACAACATGGAGTGCACTAATTAATGTTTATATTTTTTTTGCGGGTGAATTAATATTTATATATGAATTGCGAAAGCAATGCATTGCCTGCATTTCAAACCGCTCTCACTCTATGGATCGATAATATGAAATAAACACATGCACATGTTAGAATTCAATAGCGTATGGGTGTTTGATAGACCAATTTTCGTTCATACGCAAATTGTAAAATTCATGATCTCATGCAAAAATAATAATGCCATTTATATTTTAATGTAATGCGTAGAACCGCCTTTTACATGTAGATGCACTATGCCTCGGCCCGTTCTCACAAACGTGCTATATATCTCTGTATCTAACGCATAAGTGCACACACTTTATATACATCGACATTTCTCTTTCACACATGCTCACAATCTCTCCCGGTGTGTCGGGGTGTCTCACGCACACTCTCTCTCTGAATCTCTCTCTCTCTCTCTCTCTCTTTCTGACTACTATGTACCACTCTTTTCACTAATCTCAGTTGGAAACGCTATTTCTCTGTAACATCCCAAAATTCTAAATTTTGGAATGTTATAATAAATAGATAGATTGATTGATTGTTTGATTATTGTGTGATTGATTGAGTGAAATTCGAAACTTTTTGAAAGATAAATGAGAGGAAATAAAATGACTTTCCCAAACTTTCATTTTTGCAATTATGCTCTCCGTGAATTCAAATACTTTTTCATCACGAAACCCTCGAGAGAAGATGACATGACTTCTTCCATTATTTAGATGACAAGGGGTGTTGAAAATATTTGAAATTCATTTGGAAAATATTTCCAATTCAGAAACTTTAAGCAACTCAATGATTTTCACGAGAGGAGATAAAATGGCTTCTTCAAATTATGAAATATGAGCTGGGAGTTTCAAGGATCAAATTCAAAGTCCTTTTGAAATTATTTTCAATTTGGAATTGGTTAAGTTTTATTCAAATTATTTTTCTCCAAAAATAAAATATATGGAAAATAGGGTAACATGATTCCCTACATTAGAAAATTGGAGAAAAATTAATTTGAAATCATTTTCGTATTTTTAAAATGATTGTTGTTGGATTTTAATAGACCAGTAGCACTCTTTGTTTTATCTGAATTTGTGCGAATTTTACTTAATGCTAGAAAAATGTTCATGTCGTAGAAAATCTTTTTCTGAAAATTTTGATATATAATATGCCTATATAAAGTTTTTATTTTATTTTGCTATTCAGTCTTCCTTCTATTTCTTTAAAAGAAACTGTACGTACGGCCCATTTTTATTTATCGCCTACATGCGTAATATAGTAGCTTCTGGCGCCCCATTATTATTTTTCTCTCTTAATGGGCCAGGCCCAGCCAGCCTTTTCATTTTTTAGGCTGAATTTTGTAAATAAAAACTGCACCGCAGCGTGCGCGCGGCCGGCCGAAGGCCTTTAGGCCATCCGCCTCTTTTTTTCTCTGTTTCGTATATTTTCATCTACGTTTAGTCTTACATTGCCTAGCCTTTGACCCCTAAGCCTCTTTTCCACCAATAAATATAGACCCATAGAGCCTCCAAAAATCATCCAATTCAGGTTAAATCAATATTTTGGTTTGACTAGATTCATTTAAGAAAAAAAAATTCTCCTCTCCGGCGCGACCTCTAGAAATTGTCTCTTCTCTCCAAAGTCATCTTTTCTTTGCCTTATAAAGGTATCTTTCTTTATTTTTTTCTCCTTATACTTCCGTAGCTTATATTTTTACACTAATACGATAAAATAATTAGATTATCAATTAGTCTACGTATTTATACATTAGACCCTAGCCGTAGCTATTTTTCTTCCGTAAAACAGCTTGGCCCTGATTTTTCAAATAGCCATAACTTTTTACTCGTTTGTCCAAATCCAACGAAACCAACGCCCACTTCTTCGTTATGATCTCCTCTATCCAGTAAACCAACTCAAACATGTTTTTGAAAAGTTTAAAATTTGAATTAGATCAGATTTGAATTCAAACTTCGTTTGATCATAACTTGAGTTTCGTAGCTCCGTTTGAGTTGATTCTTTTTGCATATTGAAGCTCTTGACCTAAACTTTCTGATAAGGCCAAATTCGTATAATTTTGGTACTGTTAGAAATTTTTTTTATGTTGCAAGAGTTATTTGCTTGGTTTTGATGTTTTCCGAATTGTCTTCTTCGATCTTTCTGATCTTTGAGTGATTGCTTATGTGTGGTTACTATTGCTTGCTTACGATAGATTGACCGGAGTGTGACGGGTAGAACTATCAAGAGTTATGAGTGCGAATCATCTTCATCAACATTGCAGGCAAGTTCACACTTTGATCATACCTCTTTCATACCTAGTTTTTATTGCATTAGATCAAACCTCCAACATTGCATGATTAGGATCTAATTAAATTGTGGGATGGGAAGTAGTTGAGATAGTACCTATTACTTGTTTATTATCAAACCCTTGGGAGTTACTATTATGTTATGCTTATATTGTCATGCTATGCTCGTAGACGTGGATTGGGTTTGAGAGTATTTCATGACAGATGTGAGATTGCTAATTAATGGTTTACTTAAGGTGGCAACTTTAACACACATCTGGGTGGATTGAGGCACCTGGGTATTCCAGGATTGCCTGTCTAGGCACCTGGGTAGACCAGGATTGCCTGTTTTTTTAGGACCGCCACCCAGGCTCAAAGGGATCATGAGATTATTCATACTAGAAACTTCCGTGTGCAGCCACAAGCTATTATGGGCTCTAGCATAGTTGATTAAGTCGTGCAAACTCTTACAGGGTAGACTAGCAGATGTAGGGGAAAGTAGGTGTAACGGTCTATCCATCGTAAGGTGCTAGCGCTTCTGAAAGACTATGTCTCCGTCATCCGTCTTCTCAAACACCATGTAGTGCGAGAAACTAAACGGAGGCGATCGAGTCTTGTGGGGAAAAGTGCGCAAACCTCTACAGAGTGTACAAACTAATCATGATTAGCCGTGTCCCCAGTTATGGACATCTTGAGTATCTAGTACCTGGATTATCATGTGAATCTCATCATGTTACTTTAAATTAAGTTTGTTGGGTTTAATGATGTTATTTAATTGGGATTGAGAATGCTGTCAACCATTCTCAATGTTCAACAACCACCATGATAGTTAAATAAAATTTATTCCTTTGCGGTAGGGAAAAATTGGCTTTACGCAAAACTATAACCATAGAGCTTTTCCACCAGCCAAATATGCATGTAGTGATAGCCTTTATTCATCATTCTCTATGGTGTGAATTTGCCAGTACATTCAATGTACTGACCCTTTGTGGCTGCAACGTCTCATGTTGCAGGATTATCTTATGACGAGTAAGTGATACGTTAGGGTTACGATTTCTACACTCAACTTTGCCGTTGGTGTTGATGGGAATCCACAACCTTGTTACTTACGCTATTTTGGATTGAGGTAATAGTATTTACGTTACTTTTACATGTGATTTACCTCTGTTATAAATCCTCGAGTACTGTGTGTGTCAGCATACCGATCCAAGGATGACACTTAAGCACAGAGACTTGATCCATTCGGGTCGGGTCACTACATTCTCTCACATGCATATATACACATGCACGGTCTCTACTAGCCCTCTATACACACATATGTGTGCCTACGTGTCTCCCACACGCACATTATCTTTAGGCCTCTCTCGCACAACCCCCCCCCCCTCCCCCCGCGCAAACACACCTCTCTCTTAGTAGTTGGCAGATATGATTCCATCAGATCATTTGGTAGGATATCCCTGATTGTTAGGCTGGATGGTAATACGAGGCAAGGTTTTACCCAAGTTCGGACCCTTGTAGTTGAGGAAAAAGCATACTCCTGGTACTATATATTAGTGATAGGGGTGTGTGCAAAGTACATGTCAATACCAGACATTGTGCGTGTGTGTATACTATCGACGAACTAGCACTACAAAAAAATACACTTCCGTGATGATACGTGGTTGTCACAGTAGGTCGTGTTTTTTGTCATGCATGTACATCCATGACAAATTTATGACAGAATCAAGATAGTCATACCTATGCTGTCGTAGAAGTGTTCCATGACATTACCAAAATTATCATCACGGAAGTGTCCACTTCCATGACGATAAATCGCGCGTCACAGAAGTGCTTTCGTCAAGGGTGACCGACACGTGGCATCCACCGTAACGGAACGCCATTAAGCTATCGGGTCGGTTTTTGGATCCGATAACCCGTTAACAGCCCCGACCAATGGGGATTTTCCACATGTAAAATCATCATTGGCTGGAGGAAACACGTGTCGGCTCACCGTTGGGACAGATGTCATCCGCTCATTGGACCGAAGGCGCCTATGATACGGCGACACATGGCACAACCCAACAGAGGCCCATTCGTGTGAAAAGGCCGGCCCATTTGACTTGGTCAAAAGGTGGCGGGTCGGCCCACGGAAAGCCTGTTAACGGCCTGTTCGCATATAGCCCATTTACAGCCCGCTAACCTAGGGCCCGTTATGCCCTTTTTGAATTAGGCCCAGTAGCGTCATCTGGGCCATCCAATATGATTCAGCCCATTTTAACTTCCGGCCCATGTGTGGCCCATGACTTCTTTCGGCCCATATGAGGACCTTTGTAACTCTTGGCCCATTAATGGCCCGTGGTGAAACTGGCCCGTAATGAACAGTGTATCACTTTATACCCATTAATGACCCGTTATTCCATTGGGCCGTTTCCAGCCCAAGTTATCTTTCGGCCTTCTCAGGGCCCATTGATTCTTGGGCTCATTTGCAACATTCGGTTACATATGACCCGTTACTGTCATTTTCTGCTTGTGGGCCAAATTCAGCCTGTCGTTATAGTCGGCCCGTTTGCGGACCATTAATACGTTGGGCCATTTTCATGTAAAAAAACCCGTTGGGTTGTTTTCATAGAGTTATCAAATACGACCTATTAACGGCCCGTTATGGTCCACGAATAGTATGGCCCATGATTGGCAAAATGATGATACGCCCTGTAGAAGGCCCATGGATCCTACGGCCCGTATGAGGCCCATGGATAGTACGGCCCATAGAAGGCCCATGGATCGTACGACCCGTAGAAGGCCCATGGACCCTATGACCCGTAGAAGGCCCATGGACCCTACGACCTGTAGAAGGCCCATGGACCCTAAGGCCCATATAGAAGGCAGATGGATCCTACGGCCGGACGAAGGCCCATGGATCATACGGCCCGTAGAAGGCCCATGATTATTTTGGCCTAGTTACCAAAAATAGGCTATTGTGGCCACTAGAAAAAAAACAGAAAAAGAACTGCAGTGACTACAAGCAAACAACTAAGCAAGACAATAAGGAAATAAATAAGCAAGCAATTAACGCTAGCCTATTACCGCTATTACACATATTACATCCACTGGGCATCAAAGTTCGCCACCAGTGCAAATATAGGGAACAAAGCAGCACATTACATACACTGGCCGTCAAAATTGGCCACCAATGCAAATAAACGCGACAGCAAAACAAGAGCATAACTGAAACGACTTTAGAAGATCTCAAGAAACATTATCCTGGGTATCGACCATGCTGGCAATAAGCTTAGCAAGCTGATTAGCTTTGTCCTGTTTGGTGCTAAAATCCTCCAACGCTTGCTGTTGCACCAGAAAGTATGCATCTGAATGCTCCAGGGACTTCCGCAGTCCTTCCGCTTCTTGTTGCAGCACAGCTGATCGATGTCTTTCAGCTTGTAGTTGAGACTCAAGAAACCGAACTGATTCAGACAGTGAGTTTGAATAGCTTGTGCAAGCGGTAGTGGCCAGTAACTCAAACACTAAACCAAGACAGGACTTTGGGGTTGTCTCGCTGTCTTCAAGATAGTCTTCCTTAGCTGTTTTATCAGCTTTGTTGGAGACCAACAAGGATGTGTCACTATCATGAACCTTATATGCATTACTTCCTTTACCATTGCTTAATAAGGCACTCTTCCCCATATTCTGTCAGCATTCTAAAAGAAGAAACAAGCAGACACATAACAAGTTTAGCATGTACTAGTATACGAAACTCATTTCAGTGAACCAGTTCATTAGTAAGGTGGACATGATTAAACTACCAAGTCTTCTATTGCAAATTACTAGTACATAATAAAAGCATCAAACAAACATATATCTATGTCCTATGGTCATTGCATTGTTTTGCCAAATCAAAATAGAGACACGGTTCAAATCATATCAGTTCAAGACAAAGCAGTAGTGAAAGAATACAAAGCGTGGGAAACTACACGGCACAACAAGATTTCAGATGGGTACCACGGGTCTACATGTACAACAACACTATTCGCTCTGTTGTGATGCTAGTAATGTGCATGATATGAAAGTCAACTGTATACACAATTGAAATTGAAATCAACAGAGCTATTGATAAGAGCAAACCTGTTAAAGAAACATGCGTGAACATACCTGCTGTGCCATTGGAGTTTTGATTGGATCCTTCAATTTAAAAATAAGTTTGTATGAGTAAATACAATGATACAAGAGCAAAGCAATCATAGTTAAAAAAGGCACGCCTAAGCGAGCGCTTAAGCGCGCCTAGGCTCTAGGCGTTGGCAAAACACATTGCGCATAACTACGCATAATCTGTGCATAACTGCGCATAAGCATGCGCTTTGGTCAGTAAAGCACAAGGCGGTGGCAAAACGCACAATTAACGCCTAGCACTTTTTTGAACTATGATAGCAATGGAATCTTAAATTAGAACAGTTGTTCTTCAGGTTTAGGCACTTGTTCTACATGAACTGAGTACAGTAAGATACAAGAATATAATACTTAAAAATAGAAAATGAGCTCATAGACCTTACCACATTCTTGGTTCGGGACCAGTACAGAACAAGGCGTTCCCAGTCATCGTCCAGTAAATGTGTATCAGGAGAACGTAAGGGAATTTGATGAGTTTGTTTGCCGGTGAAGTACGTTGTCTTCAGGTAATTCCGATACTACCACCAAGCATTCTTGAAGATAGCAGATGTACTAGCACAGGTTACCTCACCCTGAGTTTCCAAATCGGTCCTTCTCTATAGAGAAAAATGGGAAAATTTGTTGTATTATAACCATCATGGAGGTAGGATGTATGGGACGAAGCAAAGTAATTGCCATGAATAACATTACTTACACATAACTCCTGGACAAACACCTGCAACTGGCATTTTCCTTCATCTTCAGTATAATATTTTCAAGATGGGAAGATACGCACATATGATTTAACAACATTAAATGTGATAGATGCTAAACTACGACTAGCTGGTTGTGCTTCCTCCACAGGAATAGGCGAACTAACTGGTGGAGTTGGGGTTCGCCGTGATAGTACTGGCCCTTTGGGCACTGGAGCTGCCTGATACGTCTCCAACGTATCTATAATTTTTGATTGCTCCATGCTATATTATCGACTGTTTTGGACATTATTGGGCTTTATTATCCACTTTTATATTATTTTTGGGACTAACCTATTAACCGGAGGCCCAGCCCAGAATTGTTGTTTTTTGCCTGTTTTAGGGTTTCGAAGAAAAGGAATATCAAACGGAGTCCAAACGGAATGAAACCTTCGAGAACGTGATTTTCTCACCGAATACAACTCAGGAGACTTAGACCCTATGTCAAGCCAGCTAACAGGAGGCCACGAGGTAGGAGGGTGCCTGCCCCCCTAGGCGCGCCCTCCACCCTCGTGGGGCCCCTCTTGCTCCATCGACGTACTTCTTCCTCCTATATATACCCACGTACCCCCAAACGATCAGATACGGAGCCAAAACCCTAATTCCACCGCCGTAACTTTCTGTATCCACGAGATCCCATCTTCGGGCCTGTTCTGAAGCTCCGCCGGAGGGGGCATCGATCAGTGAGGGCTTCTACATCAACACCATAGCCTCTCCGATGAAGTGTGAGTAGTTTACTTCAGACCTATGGGTCCATAGTTAGTAGCTAGATGGCTTCTTCTCTCTTTTTGGATCTCAATACAATGTTCTCCCCTTCTCTTGTGGAGATCTATTCGATGTAATCTTCTTTTTCTGGTGTGTTTGTTGAGACCGATGAATTGTGGGTTTATGATCAAGTCTATCTATGAATAATATCTGAATCTTCTCTGAATTCTTTTATGTATGATTGGTTATCTTTGCAAGTCTCTTCGAATTATTAGTTTGGTTTGGCCTACTAGATTGATCTTTCTTGCAATGGGAGAAGTGCTTAGCTTTGGGTTCAATCTTGCGGTGTCCTTTCCCGGTGACAGTAAGGGCAACAAGGCATGTATTGTATTGTTGCCATCGAGGATAACAAGATGGGGTTTTCTTCATATTGTATGAGTCTATCCCTCTACATCATGTCATCTTGCTTAAGGCGTTACTCTATTTTTAACTTAATACTCTAGATGCATGTTGGATAGCGGTCGATGAGTGGAGTAATAGTAGTAGATGCAGGCAGGAGTCGGTCTACTTGTCTCGGACATGATGCCTATATACATGATCATACCTAGATATTCTCATAACTATGCTCAATTCTGTCAATTGCTCAACAGTAATTTGTTCACCCACCATAGAATACTTATGCTCTCGAGAGAAGCCACTAGTGAAACCTATGGCCCCCGGGTCTATCTTTATCATATCAATCTCCTACTACTTAGTTATTTACTTTGCTTTATTTTACTTTGCATCTTTATCATAAAAATACCAAAAATATTATCTTATCATATCTACCAGATCGCACTCTCATAGGTGGCCCTATAGGGATTGACAACCCCTATTTGTGTTGGTTGCGAGGATTTATTTGTTTTGTGCAGGTACGAGGGACTCACGCGTAGCCTCCTACTGGATTGATACCTTGGTTCTCAAAAACTGAGGGAAATACTTACGCTACTTTGCTGCATCATCCCTTCCTCTTCGGGGAAAACCAACGCAATGCTAAAAGAGGTAGCAAGAAGGATTTCTGGCGCCGTTGCCGGGGAGGTCTACGCAAAAGTCAACATACCAAGTACCCATCACATACCCTTATCTACCGCATTACATTATTTGCCATTTGCCTCTCATTTTCCTCTCCACCCAATTCACCCTTGCCGTTTTATTCGCCCTCTCTCTCTCTCTATCCTTCCTCTCTTTCCGCTTGCCTTTCTTCCGCTATGTCTGAGTCAAAAAGGGTTGGGGGTTCTCTCCAAAGTTTTAGTACTTTGGACAACCCCTCTATCCTCGCTAAACTTATAAATAAGGATACTATGGAAAAACCTGCCGGAGTTATCAATGAGAGTCTTAATAATTTTTATGAAGAGGATTCTGGAATTTTTCATTATTTACTTGATGAATCTTTGAAAGATGCTTGGTATAGACTATTAAGGATCGGGGCTAGCTATGTTCCTTAATATCAAATTGAAGTTTACCTAAAAAGCTTTTATATTGCCCTTCCTTCTTCTTTTAAGCATGTCCTAGATTCTATATTTGAAGAAGGTTTCCTTTAAGGGGATGTAGTAGACACTTATGAAAAATGAAAACTATATTTGGGCACCCCATGAATGAGAAAGTTGAACCTACATCTCTTTTTCTCTCTTATCAAAATGAATCTATTAAAGAGATAAAGGCTAGCCTAGATACAAACTTCCGTAACATACTTAATCTTCCTTCTACCATCAATAGCCATGTGCTTTATCAAAATAGAAGGATTAATTATATAGATAGCAAGTTTGCTCTTTTCTTTCCCAATACCAAAGATGGCAATACCTAGATCTATTCGTGCTTGTTATGCCTAGCTAAGGGCCTTAAACGATAGCGCTTGTTGGGAGGCAACCCAATTTTATTTTTATTCCTTGCTTTTTGATCCTGCTTAGTAATAAATAAATTATTTAGCCTCTGTATTGGTTGTGTTTTTTGTGTTTAATTAGTGTTTGTACCAACTAGAACCGTTGGGAAAACTTGGGGAAAGTCTTGTTGAACTTGCTGTAAAAAACAGAAACTTTAGCGCTCACGAGAACTGCTGCCATTTTTATTTGGAGAGTAATATTTAGTTAATTATTTTTTAAGATGATTAATAGATAAATTCCTCACGTCCAGCAATTTATTTTAGAATTTTTGGGGTTCCAGATCTTGCGCTAGATACAGATTACTACAGATTGTTCTGTTTTTGACAGATTCTGTTTTGCGTGTGTTGTTTGCTTATTTTGATGAATCTATGGCTAGTAAAATAGTTTATGAACCATAGAGAAGTTGGAATACAGTAGGTATAACACCCATATAAATAAATAATGAGTTCATTACAGTAACTTGAAGTGGAATTTTGTTTTCTTTCGCTAACGGAGCTCACGAGTTTTCTACTTTAAGTTTTGTGTTGTGAAGTTTTCAAGTTTTGGGTAAAGATTTGATGGATTATGGAACAAGGAGTGGCAATAGCCTAAGCTTGGGTATGCCCATGGCACCCCCAAGATAATCTAAGGACACCTAAAAGCCAAAGCTTTGGGATGCCCCGGAAGTCATCCCCTCTTTCGTCTACTTCTATCGGTAACTTTACTTGGAGCTATATTTTTATTTTCCAGATGATATGTGTTTTACTCGGAGCGTCTTGTATGATTTGAGACTTTGCTTGTTAGTTTCACACAATCATCCTTGCTGTACACACCTTTTGAGAGAGCCATACATGATTTGGAATTTGTTAGAATACTCTATGTGCTTCGCTTATATCTTTTGATTTATATAATTTTGCTCTAGTGCTTCACTTATATCTTTTAGAGCACGGTGGTGGATTTGTTTTATAGAAACTACTGATATCTCATGATTCACTTAGATTATTTTGAGAGTCTTAAATAGCATGGTAATTTGCTTAAAATCCTAATATGCTTGGTATGCAAGATTAATAATAAAACTTTCTTATGAGTGTGTTGAATACTAAGAGAAGTTTGATGCTTGATGATTGTTTTGAGATATGGAGGTAATAATATCAAAGTCGTGCTAGTTGAGTAGTTGTGAAATTGAGAAATACTTGTGTTGAGGTTTGCAATTCCCGTAGCATGCATGTATGGTAAACTTTATGCAACAAATTTGAAACATGAGGTGTTATTTGATTGTCTTCCTTATGAGAGGCGGCCGAGGACGAGCGATGGTTTTTTCCTACCAATCTATCCCCCTAGGAGCATGCGCGTAGTACCAAGGTTTTTGATGACTTGTAGATTTTTGCAATAAGTATGTAAGTTCTTTATGAGTAATGTTGAGTCCATGTATTATACGCACTCTCACCCTTCCATCTTTGCTAGCCTCTTCGGTACCGTGCATTGCCCTTTCTCACATTGAGAGTTGGCGCAAACTTCGTCGGTGCATCCAAACCCCATGATATGATACGCTCTTTCACACATAAACCTCCTTATATCTTCCTCAAAACATCCACCATACCTACCTATTATGGCATTTCCATAGCCATTCCGAGATATATTGCCATGCAACTTTCCATCATTCCGTTCATCATGACACATTCATTGTTGTCATATTGCTTAGCATGATCATGTAGTTGACATAGTATTTGTGGCAAAGCCACCGTTCATAATTCTTTCATATATGTCACTAATGAGTCATTACATATCCTGGTACACCGCCGGAGGCATTTATATAGAGTCATCTTTGTTCTAGTATCGAGTTGTAATCATTGAGTTGTAAATAAATAGAAGTGTGATGATCATCATTTTCCAGAGCATTGTCCCAAGTGAGGAATAAAAAAAATAAAAAGGCCATAAAAAGTAGAAGGCCCAAAAAAAGAGAAAGGCCATAAAAAAGAAGAAGAAAAGGCCCAAAAAAAGAATGAGAGAAAAAGAGAGAAGGGACAATGTTACTATCCTTTGCCACACTTGTGCTTCAAAGTAGCACCGTGATCTTCATAGTAGAGAGTCTCTCATGTTATCACTTTCATATACTAGTGGGATTTTTTCATTATAGAACTTGGCTTGTATATTCCAACAATGGGCCTCCTCAAGTGCCCTAGGTCTTCGTGAGCAAGCAAGTTGGATGCACACCCACTAGTTTCTTTTGTTGAGCTTTCATACATTTATAGCTCTAGTGCATACGTTGCATGGCAATCCCTACTCCTTGCATTAACATCAATCGGTGGGCATCTCCATAGCCCATTGATTAGCCTCGTTGATGTGAGACTTTCTCCTTTTTTGTCTTCTCCACATAACCCCCTCATTATATTCTATTCCACCTATAGTGCTATGTCCATGGTTCGCGCTCATATATTGCATGAAAGTTTATAGGTTTGAGATTAGTAAAGTATGAAACAATTGCTTGGCTTGTCATCGGGGTTGTGCATGATGATAGCATTCTTGTGTGACGAAAATGAAACATGACTAAACCATATGATTTTGTAGGGATGAACTTTCTTTGGCCATGTTATTTTGAGAAGACATAATTGCTTAGTTAGTACGCTTGAAGTACTATCTTTTTTTATGTCAATATGAACTTTTGTCTTGAATCTTTCGGATCCAAATATTCATACCACAATTAAGAAGAATTACATTAAAATTATGCCAAGTAGCACTCCACATCAAAAATTCTATTTTTATCATTTACCTACTCGAGGACGAGCAGGAATTAAGCTTGGGGATGCTTGATACGTCTCCAACGTATCTGTATTTTTTGATTGCTCCATGCTATATTATCTACTATTTTGGACATTCTTGGGCTTTATTATCCACTTTTATATTATTTTTGGGACTAACCTATTAACTGGAGGCCCAGCCCAGAATTGTTGTTTTTTTGCCTGTTTTAGGGTTTCGAAGAAAAGGAATATGAAATGGAGTTCAAACGGAATGAAACCTTCGGGAACGTGATTTTCTCACCGAATACAACTCAGGAGACTTGGACCCTACATCAAGCCAGCTAACAGGAGGCCACGAGGTAGGGGGGCACGCCAGCCCCCCCAAGCGCGCCCTCCACCCTCGTGGGGCCCCTGTTGCTCCACCGATGTACTTCTTCCTCCTATATATACCCACGTACCCCCAAACGATCAGATACGGAGCCAAAACCCTAATTACACCGCTATAACTTTCTGTATCCACGAGATCCCATCTTGGGGCCTGTTCCGGAGCTCCGCTGGAGGGGCATCGATCACGGAGGGCCTCTACATCAACACCATAGCCTCTTCGATGAAGTGTGAGTAGTTTACTTCAGACCTATGGGTCCATAGTTAGTAGCTAGATGGCTTCTTCTCTCTTTTTGGATCTCAATACAATGTTCTCCCCCTCTCTCGTGGAGATCTATTCGATGTAGTCTTCTTTTTGCGGTGTGTTTGTTGAGAACGATGAATTGTGGGTTTACGATCAAGTCTATCTATGAATAATATTTGAATCTTCTTTGAATTCTTTTATGTATGATTGGTTATCTTTGCAAGTCTCTTCGAATTATCAGTTTGGTTTGGCCTACTAGATTGATCTTTCTTGCAATGGGAGAAGTGCTTAGCTTTGGGTTCAATCTTGCGGTGTCCTTTCCCGGTGACAGTAAGGGCAGCAAGGCACGTATTGTATTGTTGCCATCGAGGATAACAAGATGGGGTTTTCTTCATATTGCATGAGTCTATCCCTCTACATCATGTCATCTTGCTTAAGGCGTTACTCTGTTTTTAACTTAATACTCTAGATGCATGCTGGATAGCGGTCGATGAGTGGAGTAATAGTAGTAGATGCAGGCAGGAGTCGGTCTACTTGTCTCGGACGTGATGCCTATATACATGATCATACCTAGATATTCTCATAAATATGCTCAATTCTGTCAATTGCTCAACAGTAATTTGTTCACCCACCGTAGAATACTTATGCTCTCGAGAGAAGCCACTAGTGAAACCTATGGCCCCGGGGTCTATCTTTATCATATCAATATCCTACTACTTAGTTATTTACTTTGCTATTTACTTTGATTTATTTTACTTTGCATCTTTATCATAAAAATACCAAAATATTATCTTATCATATCTATCAGATCTCAGTCTCGTAAGTGGCCCTATAGGGATTGACAACTCCTATTTGCGTTGGTTGCAAGGATTTATTTGTTTTGTGCAGGTACGAGGGACTCGCGTGTAGCCTCCTACTGGATTGATACCTTGGTTCTCAAAAACTGAGGGAAATACTTACGCTACTTTGCTGCATCATCCCTTCCTCTTCGGGGAAAACCAACGCAGTGCTAAAAGAGGTAGCACTGCCTTACTAACTGCTCTTGTTTGGGAGCTCTGTGGTGGACATGGTGCTGTGTCAACAGGAAATGGGTTACTATCGGCTGGGGTTGGGATTAGATTGGGTGAAGTGGTTCTCTGTCCATCCCGTCCATCCCAGTAGGGGTACAATCTGCGACAGTTTGGTTATGTGTGGTAGGGCTGGTTCTTGTGCATGTACAACCGGGGTGCTATCTCCACTAAGAGGTAGCACTGTTTTATTTGAAGACCGTGTTTTTAGTCCGCTAGATACTGGCATCACCCGCTCCAATTCAAATGGCTGATAAACAGGAAACATAGTTGAATGTATAGACATTGTATGAGAGACAGATGCAATAGATAGTGTGGAATAAAGAGGGCATGAAATAGTTGACATGTATATTGTTTAACTGAAACGGATAGCATGACATAATTTCACATATATGATGTCTATCTAAACTGGATAGCATAGCATAGCATAATTCAAAGATATGATGAATAACTAAACAAGATCGCATGACAAAATTCACCTACATGTTATCTAAGTAATCAGGATCGCATCATTTAATTCACATATGTGATTAATATGCTAAACAGAGGGCATTCGATATGATGTCTGAACTAAGAACATGGTGTTGAATATTGTGTATATGATGTCTAAACTATGCAATGCAAGACACTGTATGCATGATATGAGCAGTATAACCGTGCCAAGTTAGAGCATACACCTCAGTGGGGGAATAGGACTGGTCATCTGTCTCTGAATCCATCTCTGAGGAGCTATCGGGACCCAACAAGAGATCTGCTTCGACAGGTAGCACTGTCTGCTCTAAAGGCCTTGCTTTCACTCCAGATTTTTTCATCTCCCACCCAAATGGCTGATTCACAGGAAAAGTAGTTTAATGTACAAACATTGTCGACAAATGGAAATGTAATGAAGAAAAGGATGGGTAAGATATCATTCAAATATATGATGCCTGGTTAAACAGGATGGCATTGCACATTTCACATATATTATGGCTGGCTAAAAGACATGAGACTGCATAATTCCCATATATGATATAGAAACTAAACAGGTGGCATTACAGAACATGTCTAAACTAAGCAGATGACATATATGATGTCAAAAGTAGGCACTGCAAGGCAACATATGCATGATCTGACTAACATCATCATGCCAAGGTAGAGCAAACACCTTGGGGGGTAAATAGGAGTGGTCAGCGGCGTCTGAATCCGCTTCAGAACAGATATCTTCCTCTGGATTACAATCTGGAGAGGGGTGGGGAGGGTTTGCCATTGAACCCACCATTGAGCGATGTCTGCATGACATTGTATTGCCGCGCAAAACTCTTCTCTTTTTCTCTACATGTTCAGCATGACTGTGTACAATATATGACATGCATACAAAAAAATATGGTGAGATTATGTAAGGAGATCATGCAGAAATTTAGAGTGATGGTAACAACCAGTGGATCGACGTTTTTCCATTGAACCAAAATAGCCCTAATGGATCGACGTGAATGTATAGTAATAAGTGATGCAACAAGTGTACAACCTCTTTGCCGTAGCCGTGTCGACCTCAGCATCATTGGGTTGGTCGCTGAAGCAGTTGAGGCAGAGGTGGTTGTTGGAGGTGTGGAGGAAGATCTGAGGAATTTGTAGACGGCGTCCAGGGCACTGCTCTGTTGTGATGGATCGTTCTGTCGTTGGAGCAGCTCTGGTGAGCCGTAAGACGTCAAGGCTGAAGCAGCACAAGACAGACATCGTCAATCTCAAGTGGGATTCTAATAGCATCTACAATAGATGATGTAAAATGGATGTAAAATTAACATCACCAAAAACAACCTCACTACAACAGATGAGGTAAAAACGATTGACTCTGAACTTAACTGTCAAAATTGAAATTTACTGTGGAATATGAATGCTACTGTCGAAACTGAACGCAATGGTAGCAGAGAGGCACTTGACATGTAGTTTAGAGAGGGTCTGCAGTTCATCTTCAACCTGCACCCCCCTGAGTCGCCAGCCACCACCGGCCGAACCGCCGGCCGCAGCGCCACCTCGCCGCCCCGAAACAACTCGCCACCGCCGCCCCGGCCAGCCCTCTAGGCCCCCCGCCCCCACCCTGAACCCTAAGATAGATAGTGGGGTACCTCTCCAGCGAGCCCCCGTCCCCGCTGCGGGTGGTTCTTCCTTAACTCCAGCGAGCCCCCCTACCCCTGAAAATCGACTGACCCAAATGTCGATTCAGTAGACTAAAGTGTGGCTTAATCAGAGCAGAGTAGCAGCACGAGCGAGGGGGAGAGCAGCAGCAGCAGTTGGGCGAGTGAGCGATTGAGCGAGAGCCGGAGCAGCAGCAGCAGCAGCGCGAGCGAGCGAGAGCCAGAGCAGCAGTAGGAGATCCGACTGGTATGGACGCCAGCACCGAAGGGGCCTCACACTAGGGGAGAGCCGCGATGGATATGTCGCCCGCGGCCCGGCTTCAAGGTAGCCGCTCCATGGGGGTGCGGGATGGAGCACCGTCGGCGCTGGGAGGTCGAGTTAAGGAGAAGGTGCGATGCGATGAGTGTACAACCTCTTTGGTGGCGCCGAGTAGGCCTCGGCTTCGTCCGAGGAGTTGGCGAGGATGCTGCAGTTCCGGTGGAGCAGGTTAAGGTGGCGCTGTGGGGATGGATCAGCCGCGATGGACGAGGCGATCGTCGTAGCAGCTCCTTGGAGGTTGAGGACGGGCGGCTGAACCGGTGGGCGGCGAGATGGACGACGGATCCTCATCCGGGGAGGTGGACGAGGGACATCGAGTTGTTGCGGTGGATGATACGTCTCCAACGTATCTATAATTTTTGATTGCTCCATGCTATATTATCTACTATTTTGGACTATATTGGGCTTTATTTTCCACTTTTATATTATTTTTGGGACTAACCAATTAACCGGAGGCCCAGCCCAGAATTGTTGTTTTTTTTGCCTATTTCAGTGTTTCGAAGAAACGGAATATCAAACGGAGTCCAAACAGAATGAAACCTTCAGGAACGTGATTTTCTCACCGAAAGTGATCCAGGAGACTTGGACCCTACGCCAAGGCATCAGAGAGGCGGTCACGAGGGTGGGGGCGCCCCCCCCCTAGGGCGCGCCCCCCTGCCTCGTGGGCCCCTCGGAGCTCCACCGATGTACTTCTTCCTCCTATACATACCTACGTACCCCCAAACAAATAGAGACAGAGCCAAAAACCTAATTCCACCGCCGCAACTTCCTGTATCCACGAGATCCCATCTTGGGGCCTGTTCTAGAGCTCCGCCGGAGAGGGCCGTCATCACGGAGGGCTTCTACATCATCATAGCCTCTCCGATGAAGTGTGAGTAGTTTACCTCAGACCTTCGGGTCCATAGTTAGTAGCTAGATGGCTTCTTCTCTCTTTTTGGATCTCAATACAAAGTTCTCCCCCTCTCTTGTGGAGATCTATTCAATGTAATCTTCTTTTTGCGGTGTGTTTATTGAGACCGATGAATTGTGGGTTTATGATCAAGTCTATCTATGAATAATATTTGAATCTTCTCTGAATTCTTTTATGTATGATTGGTTATCTTTGCAAGTCTCTTCAAATTATCCGTTTGGTTTGGCCAACTAGATTGGTAGTTCTTGCCATGGGAGAAGTGCTTAGCTTTGGGTTCGATCTTGCGGTGTCCTTTCCCAGTGACAGAAGGGGCAGCAAGGCACACATTGTATCGTTGCCATCGAGGATAATAAGATGGGGTTTATTTCATATTGCATGAATTTATCTCTCTACATCATGTCATCTTGCTTAAGGCGTTACTCTGTTTTTAACTTAATACTCTAGATGCATGCTGGATAGCAGTCGATGAGTGGAGTAATAGTAGTAGATGCAGAATCGTTTCGGTCTAATTTTCACGGACGTGATGCCTATATACATGATCATGCCTAGATATTCTCATAACTATGCTCAATTCTGTCAATTGCTCAACAGTAATTTGTTCACCCACCGTAGAATACTTATGCTCTTGAGAGAAGCCACTAGTGAAACCTATAGCCCCGCGGTCTATTCTCATCATATCAATCTCCATCACTTTAATCTTGCTTTGCTTTTTACTTTGCCTTTACTTTTCACTTTGCATCTTTATACCAAAAATATTATATCTATCAGATCTCACTCTCGTAAGTGACCGTGAAGGGATTGACAACCCCTAATCGCGTTGGTTGCGAGTAGCTATCGTTTTGTGCAGGTACGAGGGACTTGAGCGTGGCCTCCTACTGGATTGATACCTTGGTTCTCAAAAAACTGAGGGAAATACTTACGCTACTCTGCTGCATCATCTCTTCCTCTTTGGGGAAATCCAACGCAAGCTCAAGAGGTAGCAAGAAGGATTTCTAGCGCCGTTGCCGGGGAGTGTACGCAAAAAGTCAACGTACCAAGTACCCATCACAATCCCTATCTCTCGCATTACATTATTTGCCATTTTCCTCTCGTTTTCCTCTCCCCCACTTCACCCTTGCCGTTTTATTCGCCCTCTCTCTATCCTCCCTCTCTATTTGCCTCTTTTGCCCGCTTGCCTTTTTGTTTGCTCGTGTGTTAGATTGCTTGTTTGTCGCGATGGCTCAAGATACTACCAAATTGTGTGACTTCACCAATACAAATAATAATGATTTCCTTAGCACTCCAATTGCTCCTCTTGCCAATACTGAATCTTGTGAAATTAATACTGCTTTGTCGAATCTTGTTCTGAAAGATCAATTCACCAGCCTTCCTAGTGAAGATGCCGCTACTCATCTGAATAGCTTCATTGATTTATGTGATATGCAAAAGAAAAAAGATGTCGATAATGATGTCGTTAAATTGAAGCTATTTCCTTTTTTGCTTAGAGATCGTGCTAAAGCTTGGTTTTTGTCTTTGCCTAAAAATAGTATTGATTCTTGGAACAAGTGCAAAGATGCTTTTATCTCTAAGTATTTCCCTCCCGCTAAGATCATCTCTCTTAGAAACGATATTATGAACTTTAAGCAACTTGATCATGAACATGTTGTACAAGCTTGGGAGAGAATGAAATTAATGATACGTAATTGCCCTACTCATGTTTGAATTTGTGGATGATTATACAAAATTTTTATGCCGGTTTGAATTTTGCTTCTAGAAATCTTTTAGATTCGGCTGCGGAGGCACTTTTATGGAAATCACTTTAGGAGATGCTACTAAACTCCTAGATAATATTATGGTTAATTATTCTCAATGGCATACTGAAAGATCTTCTAATAAAAAAGTGCATGCGATAGAAGAAATCAATGTTTTGAGTGGAAAGATGGATGAACTTATGAAATTATTTGCTACTAAGAGTGTTTCTTCTGATCCTAATGATATGCCTTTGTCTACTTTGATTGAGAATAACAATGAATCTATGGATGTGAATTTTGTTGGTAGGAATAATTTTGGTAACAACGCTTATAGAGGGAATTTTAATCCTAGGCCATATCCTAGTAATCCTTCTAATAATTATGGGAATTCCTACAACAACTCTTATGGAAATTATAATAAGATGCCCTCTGAATTTGAGAATAGTGTTAAAGAGTTTATGAATTCACAAAAGAATTTTAATGCTTTGCTTGAAGAGAAATTGCTTAAAGTTGATGATTTGGCTAGGAACGTTGATAGAATTTCTCTTGAGATTGATTATTTAAAGATTAGATCTATTCCTCCTAAGCATGATATCAATGAGTCTCTCAAAGCCATGAGAATTTCCATTGATGAGTGCAAGGAAAGAACCGCTAGGATGCGTGCTTCCAAAGATGCCTTTATTAAAGCGTGTTCTTCCAATTCCTATGAAAATCAAGATGAAGATCTAAAAGTTATTGATGTGTCACCTATTAAATCTTTGTTTTGCAATATGAATCTTTATGAAACTGAATATGATCTTCCTTTACCTAGAAGGCGTTCTAAAAATTCGGAGTATTTAGATCTTTATGATGAAATTGATGAAAGTGGGATTGAAAGAAATAAAAATCTAGATGTTGCTAAACCCACTATATTGGATTTCGAGGAATTTAATTATGAAAGTTGTTCTTTAATTGATTGTATTTCCTTATTGCAATCCGTGCTAAATTCTCCACATGCTTATAGTCAACATAAAGCCTTCACCAAAGATATTGTTGATGCCTTGATGCAATCTTATGAAGAAAAACTTGGGTTGAAAGTTTCTATCCCTAGAAAACTCTATGATGAGTGGGAACCAAATACTAAAATTAAAATTAAAGATCATGAGTTTTATGCTTTGTGTGATTTGGGTGCTAGTGTCTCTACTATTCCCAAGACTTTGTGTGATTTGCTAGATTTCCATAATTTTGATGATTGCTCTCTAAACTTGCATCTTGCGGATTCCACTATTAAGAAACCTATGGGAAGGATTAATGATGTTCTTATTGTTGCAAATAGAAATTATGTTCCCGTAGATTTCATTGTTCTTGTTATAGATTGCAATCCTTCTTGCCCTATTATTCTTGGTAGACCTTTCCTTAGAACGGTTGGTGCGATTATTGATATGAAGGAAGGGAATATTAGATTTCAATTTCCATTAAAAAAGGGCCTAGAACACTTTCCAAGAAAGAAAAATAAAATTGCCATATAAGACTATCATGAGAGCCACTTATGGATTGCCTACCAAAGATGGCAATACCTAGATCTATCCTCGCTTTTATGCCTAGCTAGGGGCGTTAAACGATAGCGCTTGTTGGGAGGCAACCCAATTTTATTTTTATTCCTTGCTTTTTGCTCCTGCTTAGTAATAAATAAATTATCTAGCCTCTGTTTTGGTTGTGTTTTTTGTGTTTAATTAGTGTTTGTGCCAAGTAGAACCGTTGGAAAGACTTGGGGAAAGTCTTGTTGAACTTGCTGTAAAAAAACAGAAACTTTAGCGCTCACGAGAACTGCTGTCATTTTTATTTGAAGAGTGATATTTAGTTAATTATTTTTTCATATGTTTAATAGATAAATTCCTCACGTCCAGAAATTTATTTTAGAATTTTTGGGGTTCCATATCTTGCGCTAGCTACAGATTACTACAGACTGTTCTGTTTTAGACAGATTTTGTTTTTCGTGTGTTGTTTGCTTATTTTGATGAATCTATGGTTAGTAAAATAGTTTATAATCCATAGAGAAGTTGGAATACAGTAGGTTTAACACCAATATAAATAAAGAATGAGTTCATTACAGTACCTTGAAGTGGTCTTTTGTTTTCTTTCGCTAACGGAGCTCACGAGTTTTCTACTTTATGTTTTGTGTTGTGAAGTTTTGAAGTTTTGGGTGAATTCTTTTGATGGATTATGGAACAAGAAGTGGCAAGAGCCTAAGCTTGGGTATGCCCATGGCACCCCCAAGATAATCCAAGGACGCCAAAAAGTCAAAGCTTGGGGATGCCCCGGAAGGCATCCCCTCTTTCGTCCACTTCCATCGGTAATTTACTTGGAGCTATATTTTTATTCACCAACATGATATGTGTTTTGCTTGGAGCGTCTTGTATTATTTGTGTCTTTGTGTATTGGTATGCCACAATCATCCTTGCTGTACACACCTTTTGAGAGAGCCATACATGAATTAAAATTTGATAGAATACTCTATGTGCTTCACTTATATCTTTTGAGCTATGTAGTTTTGCTCTATGTGCTTCACTTATATCTTTTGAGCGTTATAATTTTGCTCTATGTGCTTCACTTAGATATTTTAGAGCACGGTGGTGGATTTGTTTTAAAGAAACTATTGATCTCTCATGCTTCACTTAAATTATTTTGAGAGTCTCTTAATAGCATGGTAATTTGTTTAATAATAATATGCTTGGTATTCAAGATTTATGAAACTTTCTTTTGAGTGTGTTGAATACTAAGAAAAGATTGAAGCATGAAAATTGTTTTGAGATATGGAGGTGATAATATTAAAGTCATGCTAGTTGAGTAGTTGTGAATTTAAAGAATACTTGTGTTAAAGTTTGTGATTCCCATAGCATGCACGTATGGTGAACCGTTATGTGATGAAGTCGGAGCATGATTAATTTATTGATTGTCTTCCTCATGAGTGTCGGTCGGGGACGAGCGATGGTCTTTTCCTACCAATATATCCCCTAGAAGCATGTGTGTAATACTTTGCTTTGATAACTTGTAGATTTTTGCAATAAGTATAGGAGTTCTTTATGACTAATGTTGAGTCCATGGATCATACGCACACTCACCCTTCCACCTTTGCTAGCCTCTCTAATACCGCGCACTTTTTGCCGGTATCATACACCCACCATATACCTTCCTCAAAACAGCCACCATACCTACCTATGATGGCATTTCCATATCCATTCCGAGATATATTGCCATGCAACTTTCCACCGTTCCGTTTATTATGGCACACTCCATCATTGTCATATTGCATATCCTGGTACACCGCCGGAGGCATTCATATAGAGTCATATTTTGTTCTAAGTATTGAGTTGTAATTTTTGAGTTGTAAGAAAAATAAAAGTGTGATGATCATCATTATTAGAGCATTGTCCCAGTGAGGAAAGAATGATGGAGACTATGATTCCCCCATAAGTCGGGATGAGACTCCGGACGAAAAATAAATAAATAAAGAGGCCAAAGAAGCCCAAATAAAAATAGGCCATAAAAAAGATAAAAAGGCCCAAATAAAAATAAAAAAATGAGAGAAAAAGAGAGAAGGGACGATGTTACTATCCTTTTACCACACTTGTGCTTCAAAGTAGCACCATGATCTTCATAGTAGAGAGTCTCTCATGTTATCACTTTCATATACTAGTGGGAATCTTACATTATAGAACTTGGCTTGTATATTCCAATGATGGGCTTCCTCAAATTGCCCTAGGTCTTCATGAGCAAGCAAGTTGGATGCACACCCACTTAGTTTCTTTTTGAGCTTTCATATACTTATAGCTCTAGTGCATCCGTTGCATGGCAATCCCTACTCACTCACATTGATATCTATTGATGGGCATCTCCATAGCGCGTTGATACGCCTAGTTGATGTGAGACCATCTTCTCCTTTTTGTCTTCTCCACAACCACCATTCTATTCCACCTATAGTGCTATATCCATGGCTCACGCTCATGTATTGCGTGAAGATTGAAAAAGTTTTGAAAAAGTTAGAGTATGAAACAATTGCTTGGCTTGTCATCGGGGTTGTGCATGATTTAAATACTTTGTGTGGTGAAGATAGAGCATAGCCAGACTATATGATTTTGTAGGGATAACTTTCTGTGGCCATGTTATTTTGAGAAGACATAATTGCTTTGTTAGTATGCTTGAAGTATTATTATTTTTATGTCAATATAAACTTTTGTCTTGAATCTTTCGAATCTGAATATTCATATCACAATTAAGAAGATTTGCATTGAAATTATGCCAAGTAGCACTCCGCATCAAAAATTCTCTTTTTATCATTTACCTACTCGAGGACAAGCAGGAATTAAGCTTGGGGATGCCTGATACGTCTCCAACGTATCTATAATTTTTGATTGCTCCATGCTATATTATCTACTGTTTTGGCCTATATTGGGCTTTATTTTCCAATTTTATATTATTTTTGGGACTAACCTATTAACCGGAGGCCCAGCCCAGAATTGCTGTTTTTTTGCCTATTTCAGTGTTTCGAAGAAACGGAATATCAAACGGAGTCCAAACGGAATGAAACCTTCGGGAACGTGATTTTCTCACCGAACATGATCCAGGAGACTTGGACCCTACGCCAAGGCATCAGAGAGGCGGTCACGAGGGTGGGGGGCGCCCCCCCTAGGGCGCGCCCCCCTGCCTTGTGGGCCCCTCGGAGCTCCACCGACGTACTTCTTCCTCCTATATATACCTACGTACCCCCAAACGAACAGAGACGGAGCCGAAAACCTAATTCCACCACCGCAACTTTCTGTATCCACGAGATCCCATCTTGGGGCCTGTTCCGGAGCTCCGCCGGAGAGGGCCGTCATCACGGAGGGCTTCTACATCATCATAGCCTCTCCGATGAAGTGTGAGTAGTTTACCTCAGACCTTCGGGTCCATAGTTAGTAGCTAGATGGCTTCTTCTCTCTTTTTGGATCTCAATACAAAGTTCTCCCCCTCTCTTGTGGAGATCTATTCGATGTAACCTTCTTTTTGCGGTGTGTTTGTTGAGATCGATGAATTGTGGGTTTATGATCAAGTCTATCTATGAATAATATTTGAATCTTCTCTAAATTCTTTTATGTATGTTTGGTTATCTTTGCAAGTCCCTTCGAATTATCCGTTTGGTTTGGCCAACTAGATTGGTAGTTCTTGCCATGGGAGAAGTGCTTAGCTTTGGGTTCGATCTTGCGGTGTCCTTTCCCAGTGACAGAAGGGGCAGCAAGGCACGTATTGTATCGTTGTCATCGAGGATAACAAGATGGGGTTTATTTCATATTGCGTGAATTTATCTCTCTACATCATGTCATCTTGCTTAATGTGTTACTCTGTTTTTAACTTAATACTCTAGATGCATGCTAGATAGCGGTCGATGAGTGGAGTAATAGTAGTAGATGTAGAATCGTTTCGGTCTACTTGTCATGGACGTGATGCCTATATACATGATCATGCCTAGATATTCTCATAACTATGCTCAATTCTGTCAATTGCTCACAGTAATTTGTTCACCCACCGTAGAATACTTATGCTCTTGAGAGAAGCCACTAGTGAAACCTATGGCCCCCGGGTCTATTCTCATCATATCAATCTCCATCACTTTAATCTTGCTTTGCTTTTTTACTTTGCCTTTACTTTTCACTTTGCATCTTTATACCAAAAATACCAAAAATATTATATCTATCAGATCTCACTCTCGTAAGTGACCGTGAAGGGATTGACAACCCCTAATCACGTTGGTTGCGAGTAGCTATCGTTTTGTGCAGGTACGAGGGACCTGAGCGTGGCCTCCTACTGGATTGATACATTGGTTCTAAAAAACTAAGGGAAATACTTACGCTACTCTGCTGCATCATCCCTTCCTCTTCGGGGAAATCCAACACAAGCTCAAGAGGTAGCAGTGGACGACGTCGTCGAGGAAGAGGCTCCGGCTGGGCAGCGGTGACGTGGCGGACGGAGGAGGGTGGGGTTTCGCGGCTGGAGCGGAGAGGTTATGGCGGCTTGGGATTTTGAATGGCGAAAAGGGGGCGATGGGAGGGGGTGAAGCATGACTTAGGGACGCGCTTGTCCAAAATGTAGGTTGTGTTACAAAAGTACCCCCCACCGATTTGAACTAGCGGCCCTTTCGGCTCAGGATTAGAAGGGGGATTTTGCGTGTTGGGATTTGGCAGCTGGAGGGAGTTTTCGCGCGCGTTGTAATTTCGGGATAGCAAGGCGCGGGTTGTGAAGGCGCCAGTTTTGGGAGCACGATATCTGAATTTTCGGGATATAACAAGACGCGGGTTGAATTTTAGGGACAAGCCTAACGTGTAGTAATATTGTACTTGTATCAAATCAATTCGCACTTCCCTCAACCAAAAAGAAAACGAAAAAATAAAACTATTCACACCACACAAAGAGAGAGTCTTGCCCTGTTTTACTATACAAATGCTATTCAAAGCTACTCCCTCCTTCCATCTATATAGGGCCTAATGCGTTTTTTGATGCTAACTTTGACCAAATATTAGAGCAATGATATATGACATGCAACTTACATAAAGCACACCATTAAATTCGTGTGTGAAAGGTTCTTTCAATGATATAATTTTCACATTGTGCATGTCATGTACTATTAATCTTGTCAATAGTCAAAGGCGGTCTTAAAAATCTCATTACGCCCTATATAGATGGAAGGAGGGAGTATGAATCCATGTTATGTCCGATTAAATTTTTTTGCTTGTTGTATAAGGCATGTAATCTACTCATACCAACATTTTAGTGCATTCCAAATGTCTATACTACCGCTGCAATTTGAACTAAATTTGAATTCGTTTCTCTATTTCAATAAGAATCTACAATCATGATTGTTGCCAACTTCAACCATCATAGTTCCCTTGCTATCCGCCAGATATAAATCGAACGGCCTATAATGCAGGATGGTAGGCACACCATCATCAACAACTCTGTTTTTTATAAGAGTAGAGATAAAATATATTAAATGTAGTATAACATGTTCATAACCACACCATGTGTATCACCGTTATATATATTCACACATGCATCGGTTTGAAACACTATGATAAATTCTTCAAATATCCGAATTCGCTTTTTATAATGAAGTATATATGATCTCTATTTGTCTTTTACACCCACACAACCCTCTTATCTTTGTAGCTAGCGCTAACTTTCTCTTGTGCATGCACACGCCCGCATCCCTCTCACCCTCCCTAAGCATTGTCTAGCTCCATCGCGCAAATTCGTCTTTTCACTTTAAGTAATTCGCCCATGGTTTGTGTAGGCCCCCCAGCTCCTTCTTTACGGCACACATCGATTGATATGCCTCTCTAGCCAGGTGTGCCTAGCACAAACACAGGTTCCCCTCTTCTCTTGTCACCATTCATGCCTTACTCCCACCACTCTTTTCATCGTTCTCATACTCGCACACTCCTCCCCCCTCGATATAGTATGCCTCTCATACGACCTCCTACATGCATCCCTCTCTCTCTATCCTTCTCCTCGTGCCTCATTTGCTTCTAACACACACATGCATGTATACCAATCGATCTCCCAACATATACCTAGATCAACTTTAACTACCCCCCCCCATTGATCGTCGTACCTCACAAGTTATGTCTCTCCTTTCTCTAACAAAGGGCGATTGATCTTCCTATGTAGTTACGTCTGGTTACCACAGCCACATCGTCCCCCCTCATCATTCGTGCATGCCTCCTGACCCTTCTCTCACACGCACGTGCACAGACAACAAGCAACCATCTCCTCTCTTATTGATATTGCGGGTGTGCCCTCCGTTTGTCTAGCAAGCCTATCCCACCATTTGTTAGAAGCAACTCCACTACCACCCCCTCCAACACTCTAGCTCTGTCTCTCTCCCAACCTTATTCCTCTCCTGCACATATGCATGGATGCCGATCGATCTCCCTTAATACATGAGGCAGATCGATCTCCTTAATACATGAGGTAGGCCTCTCTCCTCCTCCACACATATACCAGCCATTGTACCTCTATAGTTAATTGGGCCTCCCTCTTCCCCCACCACACACCGATAGTCGAGCGCTGCAGGTAGGTATCCATGCCACTGCGACAAACTGCACATGTCCCATCTCATGTTCCAGTAGGCCAGCCACTCCATATCTTTGACATGGGCACACACAAATTTGATGGCACTCTTTATCGATCGCGCGCGCACACACACACACATCATCCCTCTCTTCGATTCTATGGACACCTCAAGATGCATTTGTATGAGTAGTTTATCTTGTGAGAGAAAAGGTTGAATGAGGGAAGGCCTTATTTGCGAACGTGGAGAGACGTGTGGGTATATTTTTGCAAAATTGCCATAGTTTCTTTCCTATCCGTTAGATATAAATCCGACGACCTATATTGCAGGATGGCACGCACACCATCATCACCAACTATGTTTTCTACTCCCTCCGTCCAAAAATACTTGTGATCAAAATGGATAAAAAGAGATGTATCTAAAACTAAAATACATCTAGATACATTTCCTTTTATCCATTTTGATGACAAGTATTTCCGGACGGAGGGAGTATTTGTCTTTTTAGAGATTTCAACAAGTGACTATGACCGGACCTTACCAACATACTCAAAAAAGTAGTCCATAATTTTGATGTTACCCTCTTTTCTTGGCGGTGCAGTGCCATCTGGATACCTCATAAATAAATAAAGTACTACATGTTACTAATATATGATACATGGCGCAGAAGTACTAAGTATTATTAATTCAGTTTTGCTAGAACTCATCTAGATGAGATATAATTTGGTCTCATTCATCTTTTATAGCCATTGGATGTGATGCTAGATAAGATGCATGTGTGGTGACGTGGGATTTGTTCTTGTGCAACGAACTGACCACTGCATGTCATGTTTGATAATCTCAAGTCATTAAAAGCATACAAGCCCCACATCTCTGCTTGGTTGATTCCTCTATTTATGTAAAAAAAAATAAGAAACAACGTGAGAGTTAATGCACCATGCCTATGTGTTTACTAGTATTTGGTTTTCGTAAGATGACTTAATACTCACCTAGACGGAGGGAGTATTCGATTTGACAGTGGGCGGCACAGTTCCTTATATGGCTTTAATGCAGACGAGGGAGGGAGTAGCGGTTCCCGATATGTTGAACGACCTATGCATCCTCCTTCAATTAATGCATGAGGGAAGTAATGGGAGGAGATCCGGGAAAAGAGGCTGCACGATGTGAATGCAACGCAGTTTGCCCTCATTGCCCTCATATAAAGGCGCCCCTCCATTCCAATGCATCTACAACATCGTACGCACCTAAGCATTTGCCTAAGCACCTACACTAAGCGCAAAAGAGCTCACTCCAGACCCATGGAGGCGATGCTCGTGAGCGGCCAGCGGCTGCGCCAGATGGTCCACGACGCCGGCCTGCGGCATGGCACCGAGGATCGTCTCCAGACGGTGTTGGAGACCGGCTGGTGGATGGCCGCCTTCGACGCCAACTACGAATCTCAGTTGGACCAGATGATCGTTGCCACCAGCACAAGTTCAACGTCCTCAAGAAGCTCGCGGACGACATCGCCGTACTCCTCCAGCCCGCGCGCTCGGGCTCCTCATTGCCTGCCACCCTAATCGGCCTCCATGGCCAGAACCTCTTTCAAGCACTGGTGGCCCTGCGACTGCCCGCCGACGCCACGAAGAATGTCCACCTGGAGGTCGCGCTCGCCGCGAGGCGCCTCACCCTGCAAGAATTCATCGACCTACACATCCACATGTACGAGGAAATCATGTACATAGGTATCTACAAGGCCAGTGAGGACGCTACGACGTTGGCCTTCCTCAACCGGCTGGAAGCCTTGGATGCCTTTGCTGAGAAGCACCTTGACCTCGCCACAAAAGCCGCTGCTCCTTAGCCGCTGGTCGGTGGCCTGGTGCACTAAGTTGAGGAGGAGGAGGGCGTACATTCGTGGATCCATCTTTCTTCTTGCCTTCTGTAACCACCACTGCGATCACATCATCGTGGCCTTAATTCTTATTGTGCTGTTGCATTCTCGTTCCAGTCAATACCGACATGTGCGATCCCTTTGCTTAATTATATGCATCACTGTAACTAGTACTCCATCCGTCAATTTATAAGTTGTGCTTAGCTTTTCCATCAACTTCGTGCAACACGCGGGCATCTTGCTAGAAACACTAGAATATGTCTATATAATCCATATGTGATAGTCCGTTTGAAATCTCAAAAAAGACAAATATTTAGGTACGGAGGGAGTAATATATTAGGACTATATCAAAACAATAGTGATTTATTTCAAGTTTGTGAACAAATACTACTATTCTACTACTTTGGATCTGTCGCAACGCACGGGCACATTGTTGGTAAAAGGAAAAGGCCTGCCGCGTTCGCGTTGCACCCCCACACGCCCGGGAATCGGGAGTATAACACGGCCCATCCGGCACGACACATAGCTTAGGGAAGGCATGTTGCCTAGCATTTTCACTTTCATGTGGGACCGCCATTGAGCAAACCAACACCCCGCCCGCCGCCGGGTTGGAAAACAGAAACGAGGGGAAGATTTAGCTATAGCACGGAAGCCAAGAAATTTGGTGTCAGACGGGGCTCGTTGGTAGAGTAGGAGCATTCCGTACTAGTACTACTCCTACTAGTACCAAGTTTGTACTCCTAATACTATATTACTAGTACTACCACTATACAACTAGTAGTAGGTACATGCACGGCACAACTAAGCTTAGGCAAAGTTATTAGTTCTTCAAAACGAGAGAAACAAGTTGGCAAGCCTAAGGGAATCTTGCCACATTTTGTGTGTGTATGTCATGTGGGGCCTTAGTGTGGCTTGCCTAAGGTGTGGCTTGAACCAAACACTCACCTAAGTTAATCAAACTTGCCTAACCTTACATTCCACCAAATTTTGCCACATGTTAGAATCCAGAAAGCTCCACATGTAGAAGCATAATGCACAAACCACCAGAATCTCATGCGTACAATGCACGTGTACCTTACTAGTACTAGTTGGTAGTAGTAAGAAACAAATTCCAGTTTTGGCACAAGCTCGTACTGCGGGAGCACCACAATGCCTGCCCTAGGAGTTACATTTTCCTCTCGGGGCCCACGGGACCGAATTTCAGTGGCTTTAGTGCCCGGCCTATGAGTCAATGACATGTGGACCTTAAATGCGGCTGGCCCACATGTCATTCTCATGGTGGTGGCATGGTTCGCGACTCACTCATTCGAGATGAACCGGCCGGTGGTGGCGTGGCCATGGCGAGGGTGCCACAGCTGGGCGTCGGGGTGTTACAAGGCGTAGATGGCCACGCCGGCGGGTACTAAATGTGTCACAGCCACTGGATGAAAATTCGATGGTGCGGGAGTACGGATCGGAGCATAGCAGCGGAGCAGGCAAACCGTGTCCAATCGGGTGTGTCTGTGGTAGAAAGTTGATGGTCGCCGCAGTTCAGCTGGCCCGCATGTCATGCACACAAAGGCAGAGGAGCGGTGGGGCCGAGAGGGATGAGGGGCATGTCGGGGGGATGAGGATTCCCTAACACGAACAATCCTACCATTATGTCACTGACATGTGGGACCCATAAGAGTGGGTCCCACCTATTAGCGAAGGAAAGGCAGGGCAAGGCAGTGATAGCCACGTCAGAGGATCCATGTCCACGTCGAGGGACGTCGTGTCGTGGGTTGGAGCGGCGTCGTGGGAATTGTGTGTGGGTGTGGCAGTGGTAGAAACAAGAAACGTGATGGTCGTGGTTCAACTTCCATGGACAAGCTGTCATGTCTGCTGACACATGTATATCAAAACTAGAGTGTTTATATTTCAAGCACGTGAACACGTATTATTCTACTACTTTGGATCCATTGCACCTACCTTTGAGTCAATAACATGTGGACCCGATAGGTGACTGGTCCACATGTAATGCTCCCTTAGGCAGAGGGGCAATGGGGCCAAGAGGGGTGAGACGCAGGTCGGGGGACGTGTGGTTTCATGGGTTCGAGCGGCGTCGTGGGAATCGCGGGTGGCTGTGGTAGAAATTTGATGCTCGCCGCATTTTAGGTGGCGCACATGTCATGCACACAAGCTGTCATGTCTACGGACACATGCACTAAAGGAAATATGCCCTAGAGGCAATAATAAAGTTATTATTTATTTCCTTATTTCATGATAAATGTTTATTATTCATGCTAGAATTGTATTAATCGGAAACATAATACATGTGTGAATACATAAACAAACAGAGTGTCACTAGTATGCCTCTACTTGACTAGCTCGTTGATCAAAGATGGTTGTGTTTCCTAGCCATAGACAAAGAGTTGTCATTTGATTAACGGGATCACATCATTAGGAGAATGATGTGATTGATTTGACCCATTCCGTTAGCTTAGCACTTGATCGTTTAGTATGTTGCTATTGCTTTCTTCATGACTTATACATGTTCCTATAACTATGAGATTATGCAACTCCCGTTTGCCGGAGGAACACTTTATGTGCTACCAAACGTCACAACGTAACTGGGTGATTATAAAGGAGCTCTACAGGTGTCTCCAAAGGTACATGTTGGGTTGGCATATTTCGAGATTAGGATTTGTCACCCCGATTGTCGGAGAGGTATCTCTGGGCCCTCTCGGTAATGCACATCACTTAAGCCTTGCAAGCATTGCAACTAATGAGTTAGTTGCGAGATGATGTATTATGGAACGAGTAAAGAGACTTGCCGGTAACGAGATTGAACTAGGTATTAAGATACCGACGATCGAATCTCGGGCAAGTAACATACCGATGACAAAAGGAACAACGTATGTTGTTATGCGGTCTGACCGATAAAGATCTTCGTAGAATATGTAGGAGCCAATATGAGCATCCAGGTTCCGCTATTTGTTATTGACCGGAGACGTGTCTCGGTCATGTCTACATTGTTCTCGAACCCATAGGGTCCGCACGCTTAACGTTACGATGACAGTTTCATTATGAGTTTATATATTTTGATGTACCTAAGTTTGTTTGGAGTCCCAGATGTGATCATGGACATGACGAGGAGTCTCGAAATGGTCGAGACATAAAGATTGATATATTGGACGGCTATATTCGGACACCGGAAGTGTTCCGGGTGATTTTGGAGAAATCCGGAGTGTCGGAGGGTTACCGGAACCCCCCGGGAGAAGTAATGGGCTTTATGGGCCCTAGTGGAGAGAGAGAGAGAGGGGCGGCCAGGGTGGGCCGCGCGCCCCCTCCCCCTCTGGTCCGAATTGGACTAGGAGAGGGGGCGGTGCCCCCCTTTCCTTCTCCCGCTCCCCCTTCCTTTCCCCCTCCTAGTAGGAGTAGGAAAGAGGGGAGTCCTACTCCTACTAGGAGGAGGACTCCTCCTCCTTGGCGCGCCCCAAGGGCCAGCCGGCCTCCCCCTTGCTCCTTTATATACGGGGGCAGGGGGCACCTCTAGACACACAAGTTGATCTTCAAGATCGTTCTCTTAGCCATGTGCGGTGCCCCCCTCCACCATAGTCCTCGATAATATTGTAGTGGTGCTTAGGTGAAGCCCTGCGACAGTAGAACATCAAGATCGTCACCACGCCGTCGTGCTGGCGGAACTCTTCCCCGACACTTTGCTGGATCGGATTCCGAGGATGGTCATCGAGCTGAACGTGTCCTAGAACTCGGAGGTGCCATAGTTTCGGTGCTTGATCGGTCGGGCCGTGAAGACGTACGACTACATCAACTGCGTTGTCATAACGCTTCCTCTGTCGGTCTATGAGGGTACGTAGACTACACTCTCCCCTCTTGTTGCTATGCATCACCATGATCTTGCGTGTGCATAGGAAAATTTTGAAATTACTACGTTCCCCAACAGTGGCATCCGAGCCTTGTTTTATGCGTTGATGTTGTGCACGAGTAGAACACAAGTGAGTTGTGGGCGATATAAGTCATACTGCTTACCAGCATGTCATACTTTGGTTCGGCGGTATTGTTGGATGAAGCGGCCCGGATCGACATTACGCGTACGCTTACGCAAGAGTGGTTCTACCGACGTGCTTTGCACACAGGTGGCTGGCGGGTGTCACTTTCTCCAACTTTAGTTGAACCGAGTGTGGCTACGCCCGGTCCTTCCGAAGGTTAAAACAGCACCAACTTGACAAACTATCATTGTGGTTTTTGATGCATAGGTAAGATTGGTTCTTGCTTAAGCCCGTAGCAGCCATGTAAAACTTGCAACAAACAAAGTAGAGGACGTCTAACTTGTTTTTGCAGGGCATGTTGTGATGTGATATGGTCAAGACATGATGCTAAATTTTATTGTATGAGATGATCATGTTTTGTAACCGAGTTATCGGCAACTGGCAGGAGCCATATGGTTGTCGCTTTATTGTATGCAATGCAATTGCCCTGTAATGCTTTACTTTATCACTAAGCGGTAGGGATAGTCGTAGAAGCATAATATTGGTGAGACGACAACGTTGCTACGATGGAGATCAAGGTGTCGCGCCGGTGATGATGGTGATCGTGATGTTGCTTCAGAGATGGAGATCACAAGCACAAGATGATGATGGCCATATCATATCACTTATATTGATTGCATGTGATGTTTATCTTTTATGCATCTTATCTTGCTTTGATTGATGGTAGCATTTTAAGATGATCTCTCACTAATTATCAAGAAGTGTTCTCCCTGAGTATGCACCGTTGCAAAAGTTCTTCGTGCTGAGACACCACGTGATGATCGGGTGTGATAGGCTCTACGTTCAAATACAACGGGTGCAAAACAGTTGCACACGCGGAATACTCAGGTTATACTTGACGAGCCAAGCATATACAGATATGGCCTCGGAACACGGAGACTGAAAGGTCGAGCGTGAATCATATAGTAGATATGATCAACATAGTGATGTTCACCATTGAAACAACCCCATCTCACGTGATGATCGGACATGGTTTGGTTGATATGGATCGCGTGATCACTTACAAGATTAGAGGGATGTCTATCTAAGTGGGAGTTCTTAAGTAATATGATTAATTGAACTTTAATTTATCATGAACTTAGTCCTGGTAGTATTAGCATATCTATGTTCTAGATCAATAGCTCGCGTTGTTGCTTCCCTATATTTTATATATGTTCCTAGAGAAAACTAAGTTGGAAGATGTTAGTAGCAATGATGCGGATTGGATTCGTGATCTGAGGTTTATCCTCATTGCTGCACAGAAGAATTATGTCCTTGATGCACCGCTAGGTGACACACCTATTGCAGGAGCAAATGCAGACGTTATGAACGTTTGGCTAGCTCAATATGATGACTACTTGATAGTTTAGTGCACCATGCTTAACGGCTTAGAATCGGGACTTCAAAGACGTTTTGAACGTCATGGACCATATGAGATGTTCCAGGAGTTGAAGTTAATATTTCAAGCAAATACCCGAGTTGAGAGATATGAAGTCTCTAACAAGTTCTATAGCTAAAAGATGGAGGAGAATCGCTCAAGCAGTGAGCATATGCTCAGATTGTCTGGGTACTACAATCGCTTGAATCAAGTGGGAGTTAATCTTCCAGATAAAATAGTGATTGACAGAATTCTCTAGTCACCATCTCCAAGTTAGTAGAACTTCGTGATGAACTATAATATGCAAGGGATAACAGAAACAATTCCCAAGCTTTTCGTGATGCTGAAATCAGCGAAGGTAGAAATCAAGAAAAACATCAAGTGTTGATGGTTGACGAAACCACTAGTTTCAAGAAAAGGGCAAAGGGAAGAAGGGAAACTTCAAGAAGAACGGCAAGCAAGTTGCTGCTCAAGTGAACAAGCCCAAGTCTGGTCCTAAGCCTGAGACTAAGTGCTTCTACTGCAAAGGGACTGGTGACTGGAAGCAGAACTGCCCCAAGTATTTGGCAGATAAGAAGGATGGCAAAGTAAACAAAGGTATATTTGATATACAGATTATTGATGTGTATTTTACTAGTGTTCGTAGCAACCCCTCGGTATTTGATACTGGTTCAGTTGCTAAGAGTAGTAACTCGAAACGGGAGTTGCAGAATGAACAGAAACTAGTTAAGGGTAAAGTGACGATGTGTGTTGGAAGTGGTTCCAAGATTAATATGATCATCATCGCAGACTCCCTATACTTTCGGGATTAGTGTTGAACCTAAATAAGTGTTATTTGGTGTTTGCATTGAGCATGAATATGATTTGATCATGTTTATTGCAGTACAGTTATTCATTTAAGTTAGAGAACAATTGTTGTTCTGTTTACATGAATAAAACCTTCTATGGTCATACACACCAATGAAAATGGTTTGTTGGATCTCGATCATAGTGATACACATATTCATAATATTGAAAGCCAAAAGATGCAAAGTTAATAATGATAGTGCAACTTATTTGTGGCACTGCCGTTTAGGTCATATTGGTGTAAAGCGCATGAAGAAACTCCATGCTGATGGGATTTTGGAATCACTTGATTATGAATCACTTGATTCTTGCGAACCATGCCTCATGGGCAAGATGACTAAGACTCCGTTCTCCAGAACAATGGAGCGAGCAACTGACTTATTGGAAATAATACATACTGATGTATGCGATTCGATGAGTGTTAAGGCTCGCGGCGGGTATCATTATTTTCTGACCTTCACAGATGATTTGAGCAGATATGGGTATATCTACTTGATGAAACATAAGTCTGAAACATTTGAAAAGTTCAAAGAATTTCAGACTAAAGTGGAAAATCATCATGACAAGAAAATAAAGTTTCTACGATCTAATCGCAGAGACGAATATTTGAGTTACGAGTTTGGTCTTCAACTAAAACAATGTGGAATAGTTTCACAAACTCATGCCACCTGGAACACCATAGCATAATGGTGTGTCCGAACGTCATAACCGTACTTTATTGGATATAGTGCAATCTATGATGTTTCTTACCGATTTACCACTATCGTTTTGGGGTTATGCATTAGAGACAGCTGCATTCACGTTAAATAGGGCACCATCTAAATCCATTGAGACGACACTATATGAACTGTGGTTTAACAAGAAACCAAAGTTGTCATTTCTTAAAGTTTGGGGTTGTGATGCTTATGTGAAAAAGTTTCATCCTGATAAGCTCAAATCCAAATCGGAGAAATGTGTCTTCATAGGATACCCAAAGGAGACAGTTGGGTACACCTTCTATCACAGATCCGAAGGCAAGATATTCGTTGCTTAGAATGGATCCTTTCTAGAGAAGGAGTTTCTCTCAAAAGAAGTGAGTGGGAGGAAAGTAGAACTTGATGAGTTAACTGTACCTGCTCCCTTATTGGAAAGTAGTTCATCACAGAAAATGGTTTCTGTGACACCTACACCAATTAGTGAGGAAGTTAATGATGATGATTATGAAACTTCAGATCAAGTTATTACTGAACCTCGTAGATCAACCAGAGTAACATCCGCACCAGAGTGGTACGGTAATCCTGTTCTGGAAATCATGCTACTAGATCATGATGAACCTACGAACTATGAAGAAGCGATGGTGAGCCCAGATTCCGCAAAATGGCTTGAAGCCATGAAATCTGAGATGGGATCCATGTATGAAAACAAAGTATGGACTTTGGTTGACTTGCCCGTTGATCGGCAAGCAATTTAAAATAAATGGATCTTCAAGAGGAAGACGGACGCTGATAGTAGTGTTACTATCTACAAAGCTAGAATTGTCGCAAAAAGGTTTTCGACAAGTTCAAGATGTTGACTACGATGAGAGTTTCTCACTCGTATGTATGCTTAAGTCTGTCCGAATCATGTTAGCAGTTGCCGCATTTTATGAAATCTGGCAAATGGATAAACAAATCTGCATTCCTTAATGGATTTCTTAAAGAAGAGTTGTATATGATGCAACCAGAAGGATTTGTCAATCCTAAAAGTGTTAACAAAATATGCAAGCTCCAGTGATCCATCTGTGGACTGGTGCAAGCATCTCGGAGTTGGAATATGCGCTTTGATGAGATGATCAAAGTATATAGTTTTATACAGACTTGTGGTGAAGCCTGTATTTACAAGAAAGTGAGTGGGAGCACTACAGCATTTCTGACAAATATATGTGAATGACATATTATTGATCGGAAATAATGTAGAATTATTCTGCAAAGCATAAAGGAGTGTTTGAAAGAAGTTTTTCAAAGAAAGACCTTGGCGAAGATGCTTACATATTAAGCATCAAGATCTATAGAGATAGATCAAGACGCTTGATAAGTTTTTTCAATGAGTACATACCTTGACAATATTTTGAAGTAGTTCAAAATGGAACAGTCAAAGAAAAGAGTTCTTGGTTGTGTTACAAGGTGTGAAATTGAGTAAGACTCAAAGCCCGACCACGGCAGAAGATAGAAAGAGAATGAAAGTCATTCCCTATGCCTCAGCCATAGGTTCTATAAAGTATGCCATGCTGTGTACCAGATCTATTGTATACCCTATACTGTGTTAAGCAAGGGAGTACAATAGTGATTTAAGAGTAGATCACTAGACAGCGGTCAAAATTATCCTTAGTGGAATAAGGAAATATTTCTCGATTATGGAGGTGACAAAAGGTTCGTCCCAAAAAATTACGTCGATGCAAGTTTTGACACAGATCTGGATGACTCTAAGTCTCGATCTAGATACATATTGAAAGTGGGAGCAATTAGCTAGAGTAGCTCTGTGCAGAGCATTGTAGATCTGTATGTGACAGACCCGTTGACTAAAATTATCTCACAAGCAAAACATAATCACACCTTAGTACTCTTTGGGTGTTAATCACATAAGCGATGTGAACTAGATTACTGACTCTAGTAAACCTTTTGGGTGTAGGTCACATGACGATGTGAACTATGGGTGTTAATCACATGGTCATGTGAACTATTAGTGTTGAATCACATGGCGATGTGAACTAGATTATTGACTCTAGTGCAAGTGGGAGACTGAAGGAAATATGCCCTAGAGGCAATAATAAAGTTATTATTTATTTCCTTATTTCATGATAAATGTTTATTATTCATGCTAGAATTGTATTAACCGGAAACATAATACATGTGTGAATACATAAACAAACAGAGTGTCACTAGTATGCCTCTACTTGACTAGCCCGTTGATCAAAGATGGTTGTGTTTCCTAGCCATAGACAAAGAGTTGTCATTTGATTAACGGGATCACATCATTAGGAGAATGATGTGATTGACTTGACCCATTCCGTTAGCTTAGCACTTGATCATTTAGTATGTTGCTATTGCTTTCTTCATGACTTATACATGTTCCTATGACTGAGATTATGCAACTCCCGTTTGCCGGAGGAACACTTTGTGTGCTACCAAACATCATAACGTAACTGGGTGATTATAAAGGAGCTCTACAGGTGTCTCCAAAGGTACATGTTGGGTTGGCGTATTTCGAGATTAGGATTTGTCACTCCGATTGTCGGAGAGGTATCTCTGGGCCCTCTCGGTAATGCACATCACTTAAGCCTTGCAAGCATTGCAACTAATGAGTTAGTTGCGAGATGATGTATTACGGAACGAGTAAAGAGACTTGCCGGTAACGAGATTGAACTAGGTATTAAGATACCGACGATCGAATCTCGGGAAAGTAACATACCGATGACAAAAGGAACAACGTATGTTGTTATGCGGTCTGACCGATAAATATCTTCATAGAATATGTAGGAGCCATTATGAGCATCCAGGTTCCGCTATTGGTTATTGACCGGAGACGTTTCTCGGTCATGTCTACATTGTTCTCGAACCCATAGGGTCCGCACGCTTAACGTTACGATGACAGTTTCATTATGAGTTTATATATTTTGATGTACCGAAGTTTGTTCGAAGTCCCGGATGTGATCACGGACATGACGAGGAGTCTCGAAATGGTCGAGACATAAAGATTGATATATTGGACGGCTATATTCGGACACCGGAAGTGTTCCTGGTGATTTCAGAGAAAACCGGAGTGACGGAGGGTTACCGGAACCCCCCGGGATAAGTAATGGGCTTTATGGGCCTTAGTGGAGAGAGAGAGGGGCGGCCAGGGTGGGCCACGCGCCCCCTCCCCCTCTGGTCCGAATTGGACTAGGAGAGGGGGGGGGGCGCCCCCCTTTCCTTCTCCCTCTCCCCCTCCTAGTAGGAGTAGGAAAGAGGGGAGTCCTACTCCTACTAGGAGGAGGACTCCTACTCCTACTAGGAGGAGGACTCCTCCTCCTTGGCGCGCCCCAAGGGCCGGCCGGCCTCCCCCCTTGCTCCTTTATATATGGAGGCAGGGGGCACCTCTATACACACAAGTTGATCTCCAAGATCGTTCTCTTAGCCGTGTGCGGTGCCCCCCTCCACCATAGTACTCGATAATATTGTAGTGGTGCTTAGGCGAAGCCCTGCGACAGTAGAACATCAAGATCATCACCACGCCGTCATGCTGACGGAACTCTTCCCCGATGCTTTGCTGGATCGGAGTCCGGGGATCGTCATCGAGCTGAACGTGTGCTAGAACTCGGAGGTGCCGTAGTTTCGGTGCTTGATCGGTCGGGACGTGAAGATGTACGACTACATCAACCGCGTTGTCATAATGCTTCCGCTATCGGTCTACGCGGGTACGTAGACTACACTCTCCCCTCTCGTTGCTATGCATCACCATGATCTTGCGCGTGCGTAGGAAAATTTTGAAATTACTAAGTTCCCCAACATGCACTGCATACCGATCACTGGAAGGAGTAGCAGAGAAAGCTATATATGCGGATAAATAGTTCCTTATAGTCAAGCGGACCCACGCTACTACTCTGTTCCAAAGACATGCACACCATCGAAATAGTCCATCTATATCAATATACACCGAGAGGGAATAATTTTTTTTACAAGAGTGGAAATAGTTCATCCATTGATAATGCCCTCCTGTTCTTCTTCTTCTTCTTCTTCTTCTTCTTCTTCTTCTTCTTCTTCTTCTTCTTCTCATTCTCTGTGGGAGACGGCTTCGCAACAAGCTCTTTGGACCTTGCAGCTATCTCGAAACTCACACGGGCAACGAGGGCAGCATATTTTATCCACTCGTACGTCAAGGGATAATTCTCCCATCCAGACGACCTTAATGCCACCGTCTCGTCACCCTTCTAAAGATTTGTACCGAGCACAAAATTTGCTACGTCGAATAGGGATGTTGTATGTTTATCACAAACTTCTACAGGAATTTTGATTCTGGTTTGTAGGTCAGCGATGCTTTTCAAATCAAGGTTGTACGGCTTCAGCTTCTGTTTGTCCCCTTCGATGGCTGCCCCACAGAAGTATACGTCCTCCCGAGACAAGAAATCGTGAAGCTCACGTGGTATGGAGGGCGAGTGTATGATGTGGTACACCAAAACATCATCTTCGTGGCACATCTGAAGGACGGCGGCACACTGGATCTTCCCAGGGGCACGCTCCGTGTACTCTGCGTCGAGACTGATGACCCTCATCTCTACCTTTTCGAGGGAGTTGGATACATTGTTGATCCACTGCCGAACAACCCTTGGGTGGACGGTGACGATGGCAACTATGCGCATCGAGCCTTCGACGACGACATGTTGGACGCTAAAAACCTGCATCTCGATCTCTTCCGCCATTTGGAACCGCTGGAACGGAGGGCTATGGTTTGGAGAATTAGGATTAGATGGCTAGTCTAACTGAAGTAGTAGATGATTATTTAAAGAGGTTAAAACAATGTGAACGCAGTGGGTTTGGATGCAAATGAAGATGAAGGAGAGGTGAAGAAGCCGAGGAGAATCGGTTCCCGATGGAGAAGTAAATGGGAGAAGTGGCGTGCAGGCAGTTGATTAGACGGCTAGGTAGACTAAACGAAAAGGCTATGCGGGTAGACAGATGAGTCGTACCTGTTCGTGTACGTGCCCATCCTTCCTGATAGGTGGGACCTATGCATGCAAACAGATAAAAAATATCCTGGATACAGAACATGGATAACACTGTATATTTAGTGTAGAATCTTTTTAGTACTTTGAATTTTGGCCACTACTTCTGCTGTTTAGTAACTTTTCTGAATTTTGGCCACTACTACAGTAAGTTCAAGTGAGTAACTATAGTAACTTCAAGTGAGTAACTATAGTAACTTCAAGTGAGTAACTCCATTTCTGATTTTTTTACATAAAACTGACCATGATATTTGTTCCTCTGTTCTGGTCATAATTATAATCTGATTGCTAAACCCTTAATCATTCTCATAATGTTTACATGATGCATAATTATACTGTCGTCAAAACTACTCCATACACACACTGTCGAAACTGACAAGATGGTGGTGGAGGTGGGAATAAATGTTCAGTATTGGTGCATTTTCTGTGCTTACAAAATTCAGATTGAATTTCACTACCAAAAGAAAAGAAGGCGAGATTAAATGTTGCTTTCCACTTACTTCACCAGTGTGTAACTCTTTTGGTGCATTTTCTGCAGAACCTATGTGTAGCTGCAGCATACAGGCCAGTTCATCAACTGCTCGAAGAAGAAAAGAAGGTGGCATTTCCTTGCCTTTAGCATATAGGCCAGTTCACTTAATGTCCTCTGGTGCTATATTTCTGAGAACATCCAAGTTTTTACTTATCACTTTGCTAGCATTCACAAGTCTATTGAAGCGTGCATGTCTTTGTGAATCTTGCTGTCTACTCCAAGTAGATGGTGTGTAGCCTGGCAAAGGATATTAGTACTTGGTGCATTCTAAGTTTAAAACCACTCTAGATTTACAAGTGTTTACTGAAGATGACAAGTGTTTATTCAGTTCTAAATTTGAAGTAACTAGTAGACGAACAATATTCATCTTTTTCTGTATATGAAGAAGAATAAACCTAGCTAATTCAAATAATTCCAATTTTAGGGACATGTTTTTATCAACTCTTAGTTAAGGGGTTGTGGCAGTTTTCAGTTTTTAGTTTTGTGCTGCTTGAATTGATTCTACAGGAATATTTAGGGAAGAGTCATGGCTATGCTTAGCTCTCTGTAAAATGAATGACTGAATTGGATAATTGGAAATTTAGGTATGTTTGCAATTGGACAAATGGTGTATAAATCCAAATAAAGCAAATAAATTCAAATGATTCAAATAAATCCAAATAAACATGGTTGATCTTCATTTTGCATAAACCTGGTTGAGTATTACAGAGTAACTGACAACAAATTGACCTGGTTGGAATTCATACAGCAACAGTAACAGTTAACTGAACTTCTTTTGCGTGCATTTATCACTCCAGAAAACTTTCAGTAACAAGTGAGCAGCCTCTGCATTTTCTCAGTGAACTTTTGAGTGCATTTATCACTTGTTGGAGTATGCTACAGCTTCTGCAAATCACAAACTGCTTTAGTTTACATCTCAGTTTTAGCAAACACTACAGTTTCAGTAAAGGAGTCATAACTGAATTACAGGCACTGTAGTTTCTCTACAGTATTGGAACACTGAACATTTTCAGTTAACTGTAGCAAGAAAAACTTCCAAAAACTAGCAGATCTCCAATAATGCCAAGAGTATTACTCAATGAATTTGATGGCATCAAACTAAATTTTCACTATAATCTGTTCATCATTTAGCAGCAGTGTACAGCCTTTGTCCTGGATTATTTCTCTAGCTTTGTATCGCCTGACTGAATTTTCTCCGCCTGCACTAAGAACAGCAAATTCAGACTCACAACAACAAATTGAATAGTAGCAGTAGCAGAGGCAGGCGGGGCAGACTCACCAATACAGGCGGGAGTGGCAGCAGAGGCGAGGTGGGGGAAAAGGCAAAAGCAGCATTAGAGGTCCACGGCGCCGGTGTCGTCCACCAGTAGCAGCATGAGAGGCGGGAGTGGCCGGAATTGTCCACGGCGTCGGCGGCCGAACTGGATGAAATCAGAGGCGCAGGTGGGCGGCGAAGGTGGGCGAACATGGGCGGCGACCTTCAACGGGGCCGGCGGCGTAGCTCGAGGAGGGCACCGGCGCAGGTCGCCTTCACGGCGGGCGGTGCAGGTGGTAAGCCACGGCACAGGTGCAAGCGGGCGGCGGTGCTGTTGTTGGTTGCGGGCTGGCCCACGGTTCTGGTGTTGGTCGCGGCGCAGATCCAGGCGGGCGGCAGCGCAGGTGGGTAGCCGGCGATGGCTGCAAGGCGCGGGCGACGGGGGAGGAGGAAGGAAGGAGATGGACTTCTTTGTGACGTGTTTAAAACTCTGTGGGTTTTTTTGCAAAAAAACAAATACACTACCCTGTGGACAACTTTTCCCGGATGGAGGGAGTACTAGTTAAATCCGACCTATGGGTGTGAAGCACTGATATGCTAGTGCATTTGATTGTGACCTGTTCTAATTTTGTACCTGAATTTTTTTTAGAAAGGGTTGTACGTCAACTTAATGTGCTAGCAGAACTTATTGTGTTGTCTGTGTGTTTTCTTTACACAACATTCAAGATATTTCCCCGTCATTGATAAAGACGATGAATCATTATGTACGACTTCGTTAGTTTCAACATAGCCCTTCTCGTAGCAATCCACTGCTTCCATCCCGATTGTGCCGCCTGCGTGAAATTTTTGTATGCAAGTTCAGTGTGCTATGATGTTCTATATGATTGTGTCAACTATATAAGTTTTTACTGAGCATCACCAATGCATATGGCTGAAAGATGTATTTACAAGCATCGACCGATGGGTCTCTCTCTCACACACACACACACACGCACGCACACACACACAGAGACGCACAAGTGGGACCTGTTGAATTATTTATTTGCTCGTGACAGCTTTTAATTAGGTTCCACTGTAATCTAACTTTTTTCTTAAGTTATTAATTGAGCTCAGTGACTTCAAAAAGTTGTACAGAAGCCTTATTTGGGCCTTTCTGGCGTCGCTGAATGTGGGATGAGTAACCATGTTAGGTTGTACTGTACTACACATGCCTTTTTTTCAACATCAGCAATGCAACTGGGCCGACAGTTGTACACAATATCCGGGTCAACTTGTTATTTTCCGCCCCGCTGGGCTGCAAACTTTCCTAGGAGGTATGCATTAGGCTTAACAAGAAAATGGACTTTAAGAAATAATAAATGGGATGTAATTATAATAACTGGATAGTTACTATGCACCAAACACGTAATTAGTTTGGAAAATATATCATTTTTGGAATTTGAAAATTTTAATTTCATTACTTGTTGCGCGCGCAATATTTCGTTGGATTTTAACGTAATACAACTTTATTTGGAAATTATATTTGACCTGACTAGAAATTTTGGATAAAAATATTTCGGATCCCATCAAAATGTGGGAATTTTTTTTGAATTCTGTTTTGAGCGGTTGTTTGAAATTATTAATCATTGTCCTAGCTAGAAGTTGGGTTGTACTTTTAACAAACTGTAAATGGGCTGTAGTAAATTCCATTAGAATTAAAAAATGGGTTGTACATTCTTACAAATCACAAATGGGCTATATGTTCTCTGCCAAATCCGAGCTGTGGGCCTACTAAGTTGACGGGGATGAAGGGCTTTGTCAACTTAATCAATATGCACGATTCTAGCTCGACTAACCGTACGATGTCCATCCAACGGCCGTAGTGCTTCTTCAACCTCTGGTCTTCTTGCTCCAGCCGCCCAAAGCAGCGCCGGTCATGCCGCCTGCTCCTGCCTCCCGTGGCCGGCTGTGCTGCCGCGGAGGCCTCACCGCCCCCATACTACTCCCACCGCTGGCCAGGCCATCCCTCCACTCCACTCACCCACAACCCCTGTTATTCTGTGGCGACGGCAGCACAACCGAACCAGTGAACCCTCATACTCCTCTCCGTGTGGGCATCCACTGCCGCGTCTTCCCTGGCTCCGCGTCGTCCCCTTCCTAGGCCTCGCCGTCGTCCACCGCCATGGTGCTCTAGGCGCGGCGTGGTCAATGTGGTCAACGAACGAATTCCATCGGAAGAATACTGTACGTGGAGAGGCTGACAGCCGGGTCCATGGCAGCCGCAAGGAAGTGCCTCCTTATTACGCGGAAAATAATTATTCCTCCACCTGACGGCAGGGACCCACTGGACGCCCACCAGTATTTCGCGAAAAAAACGTTTTCCCCTGACTGTTGGGCCACCGTATTTCGCGAAGAAACGTTCCCCATGCTGTTAGCTCGGACCCACCGAAGTGCCTCCTTATTATGCACAAAAAATGAAAACCCCCCTTCTAGCTGGGACCCACCTTGGTGGGAGGCTGACTTGTGGGCCTACTAAGTTGACGGGGACGGAGGGCTTTGTCAACTTAGTCAATATAAATGATTGTAGCTCTAGTGACCGTACGATGTCCATCCAACGGCCGTAGTGCTTCTTCAACCTCTGGTCTTCTTGCTCCAGCCGCCCAAAGCAGCGCCGGTCGTACCGCATGCTCCTGCCTCCCGTGGCCGGCTGTGCTGCCTCGGAGGCCTCACCACCCCCTACTATTCCCACCGCTGGCCAGGCCCTGCGGAGACGGCAGCCTCACACCGTAGCCGAACCAGTGAACCCTCGTACTCCTCTCTGCGTGGGATTCCACTACCACGTCTTCCCCGGCTCCCCGTCGTCCCCTTCCTAGGCCTCGCCGTCGTCCACCACCCTACTGCTCTCGGTGCGGCGTGGTCAACATGGTCAAGGAACGACTTCCACCGGACGTGGACTGTACGTGGAGAGGCTGACAGTTGGGTCCACGGCCGTAGCAAGGAAGTGCCTCCTTATTACGCGAAAAATAATGATTCCTCCACCTGACAGCTGGGACCCACCGGACGGACCACTGTATTTCGCGAAAAAAAATGTTTCCCCCTGACTGCTGGGACCCGCCAGCTACATCTTCGCATGCAAGGAAGTGCGTCCGGGCAAAAAAAACGATTCGCCCCCTGACTGCTGGGACCCACCAGCTACATCTTCGCAGGCAAGGAAGTGCCTGACAGTCGGGACCCACCTGGTCGAAGCGTACGTAGCATTGTCATTCTGGTCGCGAATGTGTACATACATATATACTGGTGGATGTAGAGGCGCACACGTGTCGTAGTAGAGGCGCGTACGTGTCGTACTAGAGACACGCACGTAGCATGTACACGTACGTACAGCGGCCAGGGTGCAAGAGAGAAAATACGGCCACGTATGTGTACATACGAGCGGGGTCTCGAACGCCTACTCGTGCATACGTACGGCCAGGGCTCGTGTACATGGCTGGGTCGAAACAGAGAAACAGCGTCGTCATCGTGTTCATGGGCAGGCAACAGAATGCGTCGTGTTCATGGGGAGGCAACAGAATGCGTCGTGTTCATCGGGAGGCAACGGAACGCGTGGGAGCCAACCGGCTGGGTCGGAACGGAATGCGTGGTCGTGTTCATCGGGAGGGCTTGGACGGAATAGGCGATGGAAACAAGGCCTGGTGTACCGCACAACGGAGGAAATGGGCCTCCTACGTTCGAAACAAGGTCCTGTTGATCGGGAGGGGTCTGGCGTACCGCAAAATGGAGGAAACGGACCTCCTACGGTCGAAACGGGGGTCCTGTTGATCGGGAGGGGTGTGGAGTACCGCAAAATGGACGAAACTGACTTGTGTTGGAGCGCTAGGTCGAAACGGGGGTCCTGTTCATCGGGAGGGATGTGGTGTATCGCAAAACGGGACTCCACGGGATACTGTTCATCTCCACCGTCGACCTCCTCCAGCCTCCACGGGCTACCATCGACCTCCTCCAGCCTCCACGGGCTCCTGTTCATCCAGCCTCCACCACGCGCTACTCCACCGGCTACTGTTCGACCACCCCTCCACCGTCTACTATTCATCCAGCCCTCCACACCACGGGGTCTTGTTCAACCACCCCTCCACGGGCACCCCTCCACCGTCTACTATTCATCCAGCCCTCCACCACACCACGGGGTCCTGTTCATCCAGAGGCAACGCCACCGCTCACTGTTCATCCAAACCCCCCGCAATGCTCACTGTTCATCCCAGAGGCAACATCGATCGGTTTCAGTTAGCAGTAGTAGCGAAGGAATCGCTCGATCGGGTTCAGTTAACAGCCATCGATCGATCGCTCGGGTTCAGTAACACATAGCCTGCAGTGCAATCGCTCGGGTTCAGTTAGAGCCCAACGCCTCACTCGGGTTCAGTTAGAGCTAACGCCTGGCACACACACACGTACGTGTACAAGAGAAACGCACATCGCTAAGCCCCTGACCTCCCACCGTAACCTGGAACTCCCCAAAATTTTCCTCCCCCTCACTTCTACCACGGTTTTTTCCGTCATGGACGGCCCAAAGAATGTCATGCAGCTGCGTCTCCGGCCCGCCCAGGACGGAAAGCCCATTTTCTGTCATGATTTTTTGTCATAGAAGTAGGAGCCCACCACATCTATGATGATACTTGGTTTTGTCACAATTATCGTCATAGAAGTGTCATATGTATGACAAAAAAAATTCGTTCGGCCCAAAATGTCACGGATGTGTCTTTTTTTTGTAGTGTAGCCCCTAGGCATCTATAACATACTCGGGGCCTAGGGTTACAAATCATATATAGTCGGCTTATCACCAGTGGGATATAGTCCTCCACGACTCTGGTAGCTTCATGTTGTACTCCGAGTCCTCCACATGGGTCTTCGTATAATGCGTCTCGGTCCAACCTATGTGGCGCAGGATGGAACCGACCCATGAGTCCTCATGTTGACCCACCACAACTAGAAATGATGTGCCCACCCCAACTAGAAAATGATGTGACCACCACACCACACACATAATCGGCCACAAATACATGAAAGTTAATTGCATGGTGCATCCAAAAAAAATTGTTCTGCATTGTGAATGTTTATATTTTCTTCTAAAATATTAGTCACGGGAAAGAGAAACGAAGAGCATATCTCTCCTTGTCTCCACCGGACACCCCCTCTTTCTACACCACTTTCACGTACGCACACAAACTATCTCTTGGCCCTCTAAAAGTATGCATGCCCATGACACATTCATGCGTGACGGTCACTGTATTTCAAGCAAAAGCACTATACGGTTGGTGGACTTCAGAATATGCTCATTACGGTCACTGTATATATTCTCGTGGTGATCATACAGTATCTAGCTCACGATGTGTCTCCGTATTTTGTTGATGACATTGACAGACATTGTATTTGATGCGTGCTCCATATTTTGTTGACGACACTTACGGTCATTGTATTTGAAGTGAAAGCACGATATGGTCACTGAACTTTAGAATAAGCTCATCATGGTCAGCACATACATTTTGTGGTGCTAACCAACTTGTGGTTGGATGGTTAGGAGGACAGTGGTTTCTCGAACCCACCAGGGTTGAAGTCCTGGTGCTCACATTTATCCTGGGTTAATTTCAGTATTTTGCTGGCGATATGCATTCAGTGGGAGGAGACGTTCCACTCGACTACGAGGCACCTATGGTGACTTCGTAAAATCTCAAGATCATATGCTGGCTCACTCTCTCGAAGGTGCTCATAGGGGTAGGGTCTGCATGTGTGCGCTTATAGAGGTGAGTGCTTGCGCGTATATATGAGCGCTTGCGTCTATACCGTGTTAAAAAATACATGTCATGATTATACGGTCACTGGCTCACCCGTACAACTCCGTATTTTGTTGATGACACAATCAATTGACCAGTCAAATGTTCCATGTGGCGCAACTAGTGTTGCACATCGGGGCACGTCACCATGGGGCCCACCTGTTAGCATGTATATGAAAGAAAGAAATGGTAGTTTGAGCCTGTACAGTGTTAATAAAATACATTTTAGGGTGATCATACGGTCACTGGCTCACCATACAACTCCGTAATTTGTTGATGACACGATCAATTGACCAGTCAAACGGTCCACATCCAGCAGCGCACATTACCATAGGGCCCACCCGTCAGTGCGTATATGAAGGACGGAAATGGTAATAAATTAGTGGTCGGTGGGGATTCGAAGTCGTGAGACCTCTGGTTGGCAGTCGCCGGCGGTAGGGGGCGCGGTGATTGGGCGGTTGCGTGGGGATCGCCGGAGAAAAAGCTCGGCGCGCGCGGGGGGGGGGGGGGGGGTGGCTAGAGGGATGGTCGGGGCGGCGGCGGACCGGTGGTGGGGAGTGGTTTTAGGGCGAGCAGGGCGGCGTGGCCGCGCGGGCCAGCCGCGGGCAGCGGCAGCCGGCAGTGGCTGGCGGCTCAGGGGGTGGAGGTTGAAGATAAACTGTAGGCCCTTGATTTCGTATCCAATGGCTGGAAAATCTACCGACCAGAGATGAAAAAGACAGTCGACTGACGTGTAGCCTCACCCCGAACATACACATACACACACGCAACACTCACACGAACACACGCACGCATGCAGGCGTACAACACTGACACGTACACATAACGAACACACGCACGCATGCACGTGTGCAACACTGACACGTAAACATGCACTCACGATCACACGCACATGCGCACACATGCATGCAACACTAAAACGTACACATGCACGCACGCAACACTCGCATGCCTGCATGCACACCGGCGACACCGCACAGGACGCAAGACACACGCTCAACCTTGATACGTCTCCAATGTATCTATAATTTTTGATTGTTCCATGCTATTATATTATCTGTTTTGGATGTTTAATGGGCTTTAATATACCTTTTTATATTATTTTTGGGACTAACCTACTAACCAAAGGCCTAGTGCAAATTGTTTTTTGCCTATTTCAGTGTTTCGCAGAAAAGGAATATCAAACGGAATCCAAACAGAATGAAACCTTCGGGAGAGTTATTTTTGGAACAAACGCAATCCAAGAGACTTGGAGTGGACGTCAAGCAAGAAACATGGCAGCCACGAGGTAGGAGGGCGCGCCTAGGGGGATAGGCGCGCCCCCCACCCTCATGGGCCCCTCGTGGCTCTGCCGACCTACTTCTTTCGCCTATATATACTCATATACCCCGAAAACATCCAAGAGCACCACGAAACCATATTTCCACCGCCGCAACCTTCTGTACCCGTGAGATCCCATCTTGGGGCCTTTTCTGGCGCTCCACCAGAGGGGGAATCGATCACGGAGGGCTTCTACATCAACACCATAGCTTCTCCGATGATGTGTGAGTAGTTTACCACAGACCTTCGGGTCCATAGTTATTAGCTATATGTCTTCTTCTCTCTCTTTGGATCTCAATACAAAGTTCTCCTTGATTCTCTTGGAGTCTATTCGATGTAATTCTTTTTGCAGTGTGTTTGTTGAGATCCGATGAATTGTGGGTTTATGATCAAGATTACCTATGAACAATATTTGATTCTTCTCTGAATTCTTTTATGCATGATTAATATCTTTGCAAGTCTCTTCGAATTATCAGTTTGGTTTGGCCTACTAGATTTATCTTTCTTGCAATGGGAGAAGTGCTTAGCTTTGGGTTCAATCTTGCGGTGTCCTTTCCCAGTGACAGCAGGGGAAGCAAGGCACGTATTGTATTGTTGCCATTGAGGATAAAAAGATGGGTTTTATATCATATTGCTTGAGTTTATCCCTCTACATCATGTCATCTTTCCCAATGCATTACTTTGTTCTTATGAACTTAATACTCTAGATGCATGCTGGATAGAGGTCAATGTGTGGAGTAATAGTAGTAGATGCAGAATCGTTTCGGTGTACTTGTCGCGGACGTGATGCCTATATACATGATCATGCCTAGATATTCTCATAACTATGCGCTTTTCTATCAATTGCTCGACAGTAATTTGTTCACCCACCATAGAATTTGCTATCTTGAGAGAAGCCACTAGTGAAACCTATGGCCCCTAGGTCTATTTTCCATTATATTCATCTCCCAACAACTAGCCATTTTTGTTGCCGTTTATTTTGCTATCTTTATTTTCCAATCTATACAACAAAAATACCAAAAATATTGATCTTATTAATTCTATTAGATCTCACTTTCGTAAGTGACCATGAAGGGATTGACAACCCCTTTACCGCGTTGGTTGTGAGGTTCTTGTTTGTTTGTGCAGGTACGAGGGACTTGCGTGTAATCTCCTACTGGATTGATACCTTGGTTCTCAAAAACTGAGGGAAATACTTACTCTACTTTGCTGCATCACCCTTTCCTTCTCAAGGGAAAACCAACGCATGCTCAAGAGGTAGCAAGAAGGATTTCTGGCGCCGTTGTCGGGGAGGTTGCACCAAGTCAAGTCAAGATTTGATCTCCCGTCAACAAGCCATTTCTGGCGCCGTTGCCGAGGAGATCTACGCACAAGTCAAGACATACCAAGTACCCATCACAAACGCTTATCCCTCGCATTACATTATTTGCCATTTGCCTCTCGTTTTCCTCTCCCCCACTTCACCTTTGCCATTTTATTCGCCTCTTTTCCTTTTGCTTTTCTTTCGCCATGGCCGAACCAAAAAGGGCTAAGGGTTCTCTCCCGAGCTTTAGTACTTTGGATAGTCCCTCTGTTATTTCTAAGCTCATAAATAATGATGCTATGGAAAGACCTACCGGGGTTATCAATGAGGATTTGAATAATTTCGATGAAGATGATCCCGAAATTTTTCGTTATTTACTTGACGAGTCTTTAAAAGATGCTTGGGATAGGTTATTAAGGATCCGAGCCAGCTATGTGCCCCAATATCATATTGAGATATACCTGAAAAGCTTTTATGTTGGCTTACCCTCTTCATTCAAGCAGGTTTTAGACTCTATTTTTGAAGAAGGTTTTCTTGAGGGGGATCCCATAGATACCTATGAAAAGATGAAAACTATATTTGGGCACCCCATGAGTGAGAAGGTTGAATCCACCTCTCTTTTGTGCTTTTATCAAAATGAAATTATCAAAGAGATGAAGTCTAGCTTAGATGCAAATTTCCGTAGCGTGCTTAATTTGTCTTCCACCATTAATGGCCATGTACTTTATCAGAATAGAAAGATAAATTCTATAGATAAGAAATTTTCTCTTTTCTTTCCTAATACCAAATATGACAATACCTAGATCTATTCTTGTTTTCATGACTAGCTAGGGGCGTTAAACGATAGCGCTTGTTGGGAGGCAACCCAATTTTATTTTTGTTTCTGTTTAGTAATAAATAATTCATCTATCTTCTGTTTAGATGTGTTTTTATTCTTTTAATTAGTGTTTGTTCCAAGTAGAACCTTTGGGAAGACTTGGGGGAAGTCTTTGCGATCTTGCTGTAAAAAACAGAAACTTTAGCGCTCACGAGATTAGCTGCCATTTTTTACTGGAGAGTGAGATTAGGTTTATTATTTTTGCAGATGATCAATAGAAAAATTCCTAACGTCCACCAATTTATTTTAGAATTTTTGGGGTTACAGAAGTATTCGAAACCTACAGATTACTACAGACTATTCTTTTTTTGACAGATTCTATTTTTCGTGTGTTGTTTGCTTATTTTGATGAATCTATGGCTAGTATCGGGGGTATGAACCATAGAGAAGTTAGAATACAGTAGGTTTGACACCAATATAACTAAAGAATGAGTTCATTACAGTACCTTGAAGTGGTGGTTTGTTTTCTTATACTAATGGAGCTCATGAGATTTTCTGTTGAGTTTTGTGTTGTGAAGTTTTCAAGTTTTGGGTAAAGATTTGATGGATTTGAAATAAGGAGTGGAAAGAGCCTAAGCTTGGGGATTCCCAAGGCACCCCAAGGTAAAATTCAAGGACAACCAAAAGCCTAATCTTGGGGATGCCCCGGAAGGCATCCCCTCTTTCGTCTTCGTCTATCGGTAACTTTACTTGAGGCTATATTTTTATTCACCACATGATATGTGTTTTGCTTGGAGCGTCTTGTATGATTTGAGTCTTTGATTTTTAGTTTACCACAATCATCCTTTTTGCACACACCTTTTGTAGAGACACACATAAATCTAAATTTATTAGAATACTTTATGTGCTTCACTTATATCTTTTGAGCTAGATAATTTTGCTCTGGTGCTTTACTTATATCTTTAAGAGCACGGTGGTGGTTTTATTTTATAGAAATTATTGATCTCTCATGCTTCACTTATATTATTTTGGGAGTCTTTTAGAACAGCATGGTAATTTGCTTTGGCTATAAAATTAGTCCTAATATGATAGGCATCCAAGATGGGTATAATAAAAAACTTTCATAAAAAGTGCATTGAATATTATGAGAAGTATGATACTTGATGATTGCTTTGAGATATGAAGATGGTGATATTAGAGTCATGCTAGTTGAGTAGTTGTGAATTTGAGAAATACTTGTTCTAAAGTTTGTGATTCCCGTAGCATGCACGTATGGTGAACCGTTATGTGATGAAGTCGGAGCATGATTTATTTATTGATTGTCTTCCTTATGAGTGGCGGCCGGGGACGAGCGATAGTCTTTTCCTACCAATATAACCCCCTAGGAGCATGTGTGTAGTACTTTGTTTCGATAACTAATAGATTTTTGCAATAAGTATGTGAGTTCTTTATGACTAATGTTGAGTCCATGGATTATACGCACTCTCACCCTACCACCATTGCTAGCCTCTCTAATACCGCGCACCTTTCGCCGGTATCATACACCCACCATATACCTTCCCCAAAAAAGCCACCATACCTACCTATTATGTAGCGACCAGACCTCAAACGGTCCAACCTCTGTGCTCAGGTGTCATCCCTGGATCAGTAATGCTGACACCACACAGTATTTGAAGGATTTATAACAGAGTAGCAATCACACACTTATTACATCGAGTGTCTCAAACGAGAACTTATTACAATGAACATGGCTTAAGGCCATCTAATAACGATAACAGCGGAAGGCTTGGAAGATAAGTGAGTCCATCAACTCCAACGGCATCACTGATTATAGAACCACGACCTAAAACTCCTTAATCGTCGTCTGAAAAGTCTGCAACATTAACTTTGCAGCCCGAAACGGGTCAGCACATGGAATATGCTGGCAAAGTAACACATAGAGAGTAATGGAATGAAGTAGGCTATTCTATATGCATATTTGGCTGGTGGAAAGCTCTATGGCTACAGTTTGCGTAAAGCCAATTTTTCCCTACTGCAAAGGAATAAATTTTATTTAACTATCATGGTAGTTGTTAAACATTGAGAATGGTTGACAGCATTCTCAATCCCAATTAAGCATCATCATTAAACAAACCCAACAAAATTAATTTTTGAGTAACATGTTGAGATTCACATGATAATCCAAATACTAGATATTCAAGATGTCCATAACCGGGGACACGGCTAAGCATGATTAGTTTATACACTCTTCATAGGTTTGCGCACTTTTCCCCACAAGACTCGATCTCCTCCGTTGGGATTCTCGCACAACATAGTGCCGGAAAAAGGGATGACCGAGACATAGTCTTTTAGAAGTACTAGCACCTTACGAACGGGTAGACCGTACCAACCTACATCCCCTACATCTGCTAGTCTACCACTTTAAGAGTTCGCACGACTTAATCAACTATTCTAGAGCCCATAGTAGCTTGTGGCTGCACACAGAAGTTTCTAGCATGAACAATCTCATGATCCCTTTGAGCCTGGGTGGCGGTCCATAAAGAAAAACAGGCAATCGCTGGAATGCCCAGGTGCCTCAATCCACCCAGATGTGTATTTAAGTTGCCACCTTAAGTAAACCATTAATTAACATCTCACATCCGTCATGGATACACTCACCCAATCCACGTCTACTAGCATAGCATGGCATAATAAGCAAACGTAGAAGTAACTCCCAAAGGTTTGATAATAACAGGTAATAGGTACTACCTCAACTACTTACCAAACCCACAATTTAATTAGATCCTAATCATGCAATGTGTGAGGGTTGATCTAATGCAATAAAACTGGGTAGAGGAAAAAACATGATCAAAGTGTTACTTGCCTTGCTGATGATCCGGGAAACCTAGCAATTCGAAGTAGCAAGCGGCGCACTCCGGGTACTCTATCGCAAACAAACAAGCATACAATACGTACTCAACTAATGCACAAGTAAAACTCAAATAAGAGATCTAACCAGAAAGTTCAACTTAAGAACTCCGGTTGGCAAAAAGAATCAAAACGAACGAAGCAACAAAAGACAAACGGCAAAAGATAAAGGCTTTGTTTACTATTCTGGATCTAGGGAAATTTTTACAGTGGCAAAAACTTGTTTGATTTGGTTAAACAGAAAGAGGGTTTCGAGACGAAACTCCAGGCGCTTGAATCGCCTGATTCCGATAAACGAGCGAAAAGTTAGACTAAAACGAAAATCGCGATCAGAAAAATCGCGGATTTAATCCGAGAAAAAGAAAAATGACGAACGTTCGTTAAAACGAACTAACGGACGAATGCTCGCTAAATAAATAAACCGGAAAACCGATTTATTTAAAAAAACGAACAAAACCATCGGAAAACCGAACGGTTTTTCGAGAAAAACCGGCGGCGGCGAGGTCTACCTCCGGCGACGGATCCGGCGGGCGGCGACGGGCGGCGGCGGCGCGGGCGGGCGGCGGGGCGGCGGCGGCGGGGCTAGGCAGCTAGGCTTTGGGGGGTCCGGCTGGGCCTCGCCGGCTTATAAAGCCGGCCGGGCCTAGTGTCCGGGTCGGACACGGCCCGTTAGGTCGGTTGCATTTTTTTAAATAGTTACGCTCAGAAAAAACAAAAGGAATACTAAATGGACTCCAAAAATCCAGAAATAAATTTTCCCCGGCTTCTAAAATCAAGCCGCATAGGATGAACATTTATTTGGGGCCTAAATGCAATTTTGAAAAATGCGCATTTTTCCTAATTTCAAATAAATAGCAAATAAAACCAAATAAAATCTTATTTGATTTTTTTATTAAATCCCCAATATTTCTTTATTTGGGGAAAGTCATTTTATTCCCTCTCTCATATTTTTGTAATAGAAATAATTGAAGATAAAATAAATAAAATCAAACGATCCCATTTTCAAAATTTGAGACAACTCAAATATGAAAATAACAAAATCCCCAACTCTCTCCGAGGGTCCTTGAGTTGCGTGAAATTTCTAGGATCAACCAAAATGCAATAAATATGATATGCAATGATGATCAAGTGTATAACATTCCAAATTGAAAATTTGGGATGTTACAAACCTACCCCCCTTAAGATGAATCTCGCCCTCGAGATTCGGGTTGGCTAGAAAATAGGTGAGGGTGGTCCTTCAGCATATCTTCTTCTCGCTCCCAGGTGGCTTCATCCTCCGTGTGGTGGCTCCACTAAACCTTGCAAAACTTGATAACCTTACTACGGGTGACTCGACTGGCATGCTCTAGAATCTTAACTGGTTTCTCCTCATAGGTCAAATCACTGTCCAACTGAATTGCTTCCAGTAGTACCGTATCTCTCAGCGGTATATCAGCCATCTCTGCGTGGCACTTCTTCAACTAGGATACGTGGAACACATCGTGAACTCCCAACAATCCTTCGTGCAATTCCAACTTATAGGCGACTTCTCCCATACGCTCCAAAATTTTATATGGGCCTACAAAACGGGACGCTAACTTTCCTTTAACTCCAAAGCGCTTAACTCCCCGAAGTGGTGATACTCGAAGATAAACTCGGTCTCCGACTTCGTAAACTATCTCCTTGTGTTTAGAATCTGCATAACTCTTCTGCCTGGATTGGGCTACCTGGAGCCTATCGCGAATCAATTTCACTTTCTGTTCAGACTCCTTTATCAGATCTGGTCCAAACAACTGGCGGTCTCCAACTTCATCCAAAGACAATGGGGTCCTGCACCTCCTTCCATACAAGGCTTCGAAAGGGGCCATCTTCAAACTTGATTGATAGCTGTTGTTGTAAGAGAACTCTGCATATGGCAAATTCTCGTCCCAGCTAGATCTGTAATCTAGCGCACAAGCTCTTATCATATCCTCCAAAATACGATTGACTCTCTCGATCTGTCCATCTGTCTGCGGATGGAAAGCTGTGCTAAACTCCAGTCTGGTACCCAAAGTTTCATGCAACTGATTCCAGAACTTTGAGGTAAATTGGGTTCCTCTATCTGATACTATGCTCCTTGGAACTCCATGCGGACAAACGATTCTGGTCATATATATCTTTGCCAACTTTGCACTGGTATAGGTAGTCTACACGGGAAAGAAATGAGCTACCTTTGTCAAACAATCGACTACAACCCATATTGAGTCATAGCCTGAACGTGTTCTGTGCAATCCTGTAATAAAATCCATGCCTAGCTTATCCCACTTCCATTCGGGTATCGGCAATGGTTGTAGCAATCCTGCTGGCTTCTAATGCTCTGCCTTTACTCTCTAACATACATCACAAACTGCTACATACTCCGCAATATCCTTCTTCATTCCGGTCCACCAGAATATATCCTTCAAATCCAAATACATATTGGTATTTCCTGGGTGAATCGAATATGGTGAATCATGGGCCTCTTGTAAGATTAACTTCCTGATATCCGAATCATTTGGTACATAGACACGGTCTTCAAACCATAAGGTATCGTGCTCATCCTCACGAAATCCCTTAGCTTTTCCTTTGCTCATTTTCTCCTTAATAGAAGCAATCTCCTTGTCGGTCCTTTGAGCTTCTCTGATCTTATCCATCAAAGTAGACTGAATCTCCAATGCTGCTACATAGCCTCTTGGAACTATTTCCAAACATAGCTCTCGAAGATTTTCGGCTAACTCCCTTGGTAAATCTCCCATCATTAGGGTGTTGACATGGCTCTTACGGCTTAACGCGTCAGCTACTACGTTAGCCTTTCCGGGGTGATAATGCAATTTCATATCATAATCCTTGATGAGCTCCAACCATATCCTTTGTCTGAGGTTCAACTCCTTCTGTGTGAAAATATACTTCAAACTCTTGTGATCCGTGTACACCTCGCAATGGTTTCCAATCAGAAAATGTCTCCAAGTCTTCAATGCATGCACTACGGCTGCTAACTCCAAATCATGCGTAGCATAATTCAACTCATGGGGCTTAAGCTATCGTGAGGCATATGAAACAACTCTTCCTTCCTGCATAAGCACTGCTCCAAGTCCTCGACGTGAAGCGTCGCAATACACCTCATAATCCTTGGTCTGGTCTGGCAAAATCAACACTGGAAATGTAACCAAACGTTTCTTCAACTCCTGGAAACTAGCCTCACATTCTTCAGTCCATATGAACTTGGTATCCTTCTTCAACAACTCCGTCATAGGCTTCACAATTTTTGAGAAATTCTCAATAAACCTCCGGTAGTATCCTGCGAGTCCAAGAAAACTCCGGATCTCTCCAACTGTTGTTGGGGCTTCCCACTTGGTCACAGTATCAACTTTAGTGGGATCTACTGCTATACCTTCCCCGGATATAACGTGTCCGAGAAATCCAACTTCCTTCAACCAAAACTCACATTCGCTGAACTTGGCATATAGTTGATGTTCTCTGAGTTTACCAAGCACCAAACGCAAATGCTCCTTATGCTCCTCTTCATTCTTCGAGTAAACCAGGATACCATCAATGAACACTACGACAAACTTATCCAAAAACTCCATAAACATGTTGTTCATCATGTTCATAAAATATGCAGGTGCGTTAGTCAGACCAAATGACATAACGGTATACTCGTACAGCCCATACCTGGTGGTAAAAGTTGTCTTGGTATATCCTATTCTCGAATCTTCAACTGCTGGTATCCTGATCGCAGATCGATCTTGGAAAATACCTTAGCTCCTTGCCATCGATCAAATAGATCATTGATCATCGGTAGTGGGTACTTGTTCTTGATGGTTACTTCATTCAATCCTCAATAATCAACAACCATCCTTAACGATCCATCCTTCTTTTCCACTAGAAGTACTGGCGATCCCCAAGGTGAAGAACTTGGGCGAATATATCCTTTATCTAGTAACTCCTTAATCTGCTTCTTAATCTCAACCAAATCCTTTGCGGACATCCTATATGGTCTCTTTGATATTGGCCCTGTGCCTGGCAAAAGGTCAATCAAAAACTCAATATCTCTATCCGATGGCATGCCTAGAAATTCCTCTGGAAATACATCCGGGAAATCCTTCACCACTGGTACTTCCTCCTGCACAACTCATGTTAAACAATTTACTTGAGTCCTCTTTGGCACATGTCGGGATACATACTTGATCCTTCTTCCTTCTGGGGTGGTAAGCAAGATCGACTTACTGGCGCAATCGATGTTTCCTCCATACATCGACAACCAATCCATGCCTAATATCACATCCAATCCTTGTGATTCCAACACTATTAGGTCTGAGGGAAATACGTAGTTACCAATCCTTAATGGCAACCGATCACACCATAGGTTAGCCATATATTCTGCTCCAGGCGAGGTTACTAACATGGGTGACCTAAGGGCTTGGGTTGGCAGTTTATACTTATCCACAAATCCCCTTGATATGTATGAATGCGATGCACCAGTATCAAAAAGAACGAGTGCAGTAAATGACTTAACCAAAAACTTACCGATTACTGCATCTGGCTGCTCTTCAACCTCCTCCACGTTAACGTGGTTCACCTGTCCCCTATTGAAAGGGTTCGGCTTCTTCCCAGAGCTTCCATTGCCATTTCCATTCTGTGATTCAGGACATTCATTGGCGTAATGTCCGGTCTTCTGGCACTTAAAACAAGTGACTTGGCTCAGGTCTCTTGGCTGGGGTCGATGGGTTGGTACGGTTCTGGCCGTTACTTCCTCCATTCCCATTACCATTCTTGGTGCCATTGTGATTGTGAGAGCTACCTCCTCCATGGGTATGCTGAAAATGTCCTCCTGGTCTAGGGGTAAAACGTGGCTTCTACTGAGCTCCTGAATTGTGCTTCCCTTGTCCATACTTCCTCTTGCGATTCTCAATCTGCTGCTGCTTCCCTTCAATCATAAGAGCGCGATCTACCAACTCTTGGTAGTTGTTGAAGGTTGCTACCATCAACTGCATGCTCAACTCATCATTCAGTCCTTCCAAAAACTTCTCCTGCTTAGCTGCATCCGTAGCAACGTCATCTGGGGCATAACGTGCTAGCTTACTAAAGTCCTCCACATACTGGCCAACTGTCCGTCCTTCTTGGCGCAAGTTGCGAAACTCTCGCTTCTTCATGGCCATAGCTCCTGCTGAAACATGGGAAGTTCGAAAAGCCTGCTGAAACTGGTCCCACGTGACAGTGTCGACAAAGTGGCTGTGAAATTCTCCCACCATGATGTTGCGGGTCCTTCAAGCCGATGTGCGACAAACTTCACCTTTTCCGCATCCGTGCATCCTGCTGTGGTCAACTCTCTAGCTGTCTTGCGGAGCCAATCATCTGCCACTATCGGCTCGGTGCTACTGGAAAACACCGGCGGATTCAGCCTAAGAAAACGGGCTAGGTGATCAACAGGTGGTGGTGGTGGTGGTGGGTTGTTGTTGTTGTTGTTCCCCTGATTCTGATTCTGGACTAGCAACTGCATCAATGTGTTCTGCTGCTGGATCAACTGAGTGAGCTCCGGTGGGAAAGTAAATCCAGGGTCACGTCTCGGAGGCATCTGAGGGTCTAGAAAAGATGAGATTTAAGAATAGAGAGGGGTCTAGAGAGAAAACACTACCCATATGCACATGAGGCAAAAGCAAACAATTCACTTCATTCAATCAAACAAGGGCATACAATCGATCTAACTATCGCAAAAGTGCTCAGACTACTATATTTACATGGTGGACTACTACTACTAATGGGGTGGTCTACTAGAAATATTCCTCGGTTGCAGACTCCATGATATCTGCTCCAGCTTCATCAACATAGTCATCATCGCTATCATCTGGATCTGAGTCGGTGTCGTCGATGACGATGTAGTCTTCCGGGCAAATCTCCTTGGGTTCTTCGTCTTCTTCTACTGGTGTACGGCCTCCCATAAATATTCTGATCTTCTTGATCAGATCGTCATTCTTCTCCACTAATAATTCTATTTCCTCTTCATAATCTTCACGTGTAGCCTTGAGTTCTTCCTCTAGTTCCTTGATTCTTGCCCTTGCCTTCCTCAGATCTATCATGTCGGCGCACATCTGGTTCTCCTGACGTCGAATGTGCTGGCTTAACTCCTGGATAAAAGCTGCAATTGATCTATCCTTTCTGGTGCTGATCATCTCCCAGTGCTCATCTCGGCGCCCACAAATCTGGTATATAGTGTCGTGGAATTGTCACGGCAGATGTCCTTAGTGTCAGGACTTAGTCGTAAGGCCAACGCATCTATGTGGTAGCTTGAGAGGGGTTGAGCGGGACGATACGCTCGATGTTTTACCTAGGTTCGGCCCCTCACGGTGGAGGTAAAAGCCTACATCCTGCTTCATTGATATTTATGATGATGATCACGGTTACAAGAGTGCTCTATCTTGAGAGCTATTGTCTAAAACCTAACTTGTCCAACTTGTGGAACTTGTGAATCTCGTCCCCCTTTGAGGAGCCCTGCCCCTCCTTATATATGTTGAAGGGGCGGTTTACATGTGGAGTCCTATTAGGATTAGGACTAGTCTATCTCTAATACAAACCGGATACAAGTCCAGGTCTTAACTCTTTTGTAAGATAAATGTTCTTTGTGCTTTCCTCATAAACCGGCCCACCATTAAACGTGAACCAGCCTTCTGGGCCATGGGCCTCGTCATCCATCTGACCCGCCCGCCGGGTTACTAATGAACCGCCAAGACCGGGCGGGTAGCCCATGAACCGCCAAGCTCCGGGCGGGTTACCAGTGAGTCATCCAGTCCGGCCGGTTTATACTTCTGACCGGTTTACGCCACGGGGTATATCCCCGACATTAGCCCCCAAGTTTAGCTTGGATTTATTCATGGTAAACTTATGCTGCAAAATAAACACAAGAACAAATTGGAAAGTTTATGCTCCGGGTTAAGAATTTTTGTAAACCGGTACCTGATCATCCTTAAGTCCTTGTTATTTCCTCCTTCTAGGAAATCCGGGTCAACAGACCAGCTTCATAATCAATTTGCCGACACTGGTTTGTCACCGAGAAATATTGTGAAGAATAACTCCTTTGACTCAGCTCCCAAAGCGCCGGTTTAAGAAATAGGGGTCTGAAAATACTTATCTGATATTCAGCCGGTTTGAAGATGTAAAACTTGCCGATTTAATATTACCAAAATGGCCGGTTTATAAATATTGATGGCGCCGGGTCATAATTGTTGTCGACACCGGGTCATGTAATTGATCTTCATGATTTGCTCAAAACTGATAAAATGAAGATGTTCCTCCTTTATATGCATAATACCTGTAGCCCCCAAGTCTTAAGAGGAGAACATAGTGATAACTTAAGTCTTGCTCCAATAAGTGTTTCAACCTTGAAGAAATCCGATTAGTTCATCTCAATCATATAAACTGAATACTCCATATATGTAGCCCCCAAGTGCCGGGTTGTCATGTTTGCAGCAACCTGGGACTTGTAATTGCTTGACGCTCATAAAAACTTCAACCAGTGTAGCCCCCAAGGGCCGGGTCATTATGCAATAATGAGCAGGGACTTTGTAAATATAATCTTGTAAACTTTGAACAGCAACGTGTAGCCCCCAAGGGCCGACTTAGTAAGATAATACTGAACCAGGACTTGATATATATACTTCAATGAAAATAACATATTATAATGTAGCTTCCATCGTAGGGCTTGAACCCACGTCCACAAGGTTAAGAGCTTTGTTCTTTACCAACTGAGCAATGGATTCTTCAATATTATGGACGAAAACTTGTGTACCTTGAATTGTTGATAGGAGCAATTGGTAGCCCCCAAGGGCCGGCTCATTATAATATGATGAGTCGGGTCTTCAATAAGACTAGTAAAAATGACTTTGCATTAGCCCCCAAGTGTCATGGTGCATGCTTGCAGTGACATGAGACTTGCATGTAATCTTAATTTGAATAATGTAGCCCCCAAGTGCCGGGTTGTAAGCCTGCAACACCTCGGGACTATTCCTTTCATTGTAGAATAAATCATATCCTTTGATAAAATAATAGCCATTGCGCTAAAAGCGACTTTGAAAACTTAATAATACCGGTTATTAATAACCATAAAAATCCAGCCATGTTGGCTATTCAAGATAATATAATCCGGTATGAAAACCTTATTCATTCAATATCATAATGAAAATTCAGCCAAGTTTGGCTATTTGAATAATAAGACCCAATGATTTATAAGCGCATGATTCCAATGGCGCAATCCAAATATATATATTGGCGACTTATAGTCCAAAGCCAGGCCGGTTTAACAAACCTGTTTCTGCATACAACAAGTTTAAAGTGTCCTGGCGGTTTTACCGCCGGACGGGTCATAATGCCCAACATATAACCCAGGTTTATAACCAAGGCTGCCCTTAAGAATAATCAAATATGAAATAGATCATACCTGTGACATTGAATCACATTGTTGGTTTTACCAACCACCCCTCCACGGGCTCTATTCATCAAGACCTCCACCGGCTACTATTCAACCAGCCCTCCACCGGCTACTGTTCAACCAGCCCTCCACGGGGTCCTATTCATCCAGCCCTCCACGGGGTCCTGTTCATCCACCGGCTCGATCGATTGGGGTACTGTTCATCCAGCGGCAACAACCACTACTACCACGGGTTCTAGTTCATCCAACCCCCACTGGGAACTGTTCATCCAAACCCCCCAACAACGCTCACTGTTCATCCAGGGGCATCATCGACCGGCTTCAGTTAGCAGCAGTAGCGAAGGAATCGCTCAATCGGGTTCAGTTAACAGCCATCGATCGATCGCTCGGGTTCAGTAACGCGTAGCCTGCTGTGCAATCGCTTGGGTTCAGTTAGAGCCCAACGCCTCGCTCGGGTTTAGTTAGAGCGCAACACCTCGCACACATGCGCATACGTACGAGAGAAACGCGCATCGCTCGGCCCCCCACCAGCCACCATAACCGGGTACTCCCCGATATTTTCCTCGTCCTCGCTTCTACCACGGTATTTTCAGTCATGGACAGCCCAAAGAATGTCATGCAGCTGCGTCACCGGCCCGCCCAGGATGAAAGCCCATTTTCTGTCATGATTTTTTGTCATAGAAGTAGGACCCCACCACATCTATGATGATACCGGGTTCTGTCACAATTATTGTCATACAAGTGTCATAAGTATGACAATTTTTTTTCGTTCGGCCCAAAATGTCACGGATGTGCCTTTTTTTGTAGTGACAACACAAAACTCCAACAGAAAATCTCATGAGCTCCGTTAGTATAAGAAAATAAATCACCACTTTTGGTACTATTGTGAACTCATTCTTTATTTATATTGGTGTAATATCTACTTTATTCCAGCTTTTCCATGGTCCAGACCCCCGATACTAGCCATAGATGCATCAAAATAAGCAAACAACACGCGAAAAACAGAATCTGTCAAAAACAAAACAGTCTGTAGCAATCTGGAGATTTCAAATACTTCTGTAACTCCAAAATTTCTTAGAAATTAGGAACCCCTAGATAATTTGTTTATAAATTCTATTAAAAAAGAATCATTATTTTATCGCACTTCTATTAAAAACTAAAACTAATCTCCTCGGCGCAAAAGTTTCTATTTTTCAGCAGGATCGAATTAACTATCACCGTAAGCTATCCCAAAGGTCTTACCTGGCACAAACACTAATTAAAACACAAAACCACATCTAACCAGAGGCTATATGATTTATTCAAAGCAAAACAGGACCTAAAAAGCAAGAACAAAAATAAAGTTGGGTTGCCTCCCAACAAGCGCTATTATTTAACGCCCCTAGCTAGGCATGAAAACACGAATAGACCTAAGTATTATCGTCTTTGGCATGCAATCCATAAGTGGATCTTAGAATAGATTCATAAGGAAATTTAATTTTATTTCTTGGAAAGTGTTCCATGCATTTCCTTAATGGAAATTGAAATCTAATGTTTCCTTCTTCCATACCAATAATTGCACCAATCGTTCTAAGGAAAGGTCTACCAAGAATAATAGAACATGTAGGATTGCAATATATATCAAGAACAATGAAATCTACGGGCACATAATTCCTATTTGCAACAATAAGAACATCATTAATTCTTCCCATAGGGTTGTTAATAGTGGAATCCGCAAGATGCAAATTTAAGGACCAATCATCAAATTCACGGAAACCTAACACATCACATAAAGTTTTCGCAATCGTGGAAACACTAGCACCCAAATCACACAAAGCATAGCATTCATAATCTTTAATCCTAATCTTAATAGTAGGTTCCCACTCATCATAAAGTTTTCTAGGAATAGAAACTTCCAAATTAAGCTTTTCTTCACAAGATTGCATCATAGCATCAATGATATGTTTAGTAAAAGCTTTGTTTTGATTATAAGCATGAGGAGAATTCAACACGGATTGCCACAAGGAAATACAATCTATTAACGAGCAATTATCATAATTAAAGTCCTTGAAATCCAAAATAGTGGGTTCATTGCTATCTAAAGTTTTGACCTCTCCAATCCCACTTTTATCAATTTTTGCATCAAGATCTAAAAACTCCGAATCATTGGGACACCTTCTATCTAAAGTTGACTCATCTCCAGTCCCATCTTTATCAAGATTTATATTGGAAAACAAAGATTCAATAGGAGTCACATCAATCACTTTTAGATCTTCATCATTATTTTCACGAAAACTAGAAGAACACGCTTTTATAAACCAATCTTTCTTAGCACGCATCTTGGCAGTTCTTTCTTTGCATTCATCAATGGAAATTCTCATGGATTTGAGAAACTCATTGATATCATGCTTAGGTGGAACAGATCTAAGTATCAAAGAATCAACATCAAGAGAAATTCTATCCACATTCCTAGCCAAATCATCAATATTAAGCAATTTTTCTTCAATCAAAGCATTGAAATTCTTTTGCGAACTAATAAATTCTTTAACACTATTCTCAAATTCAGAGGGAGTCTTATTATAATTTCCATAAGAATTGTTGTAGGAATTACCATAATTATCAGAGGAATTACTAGGAAACGACCTAGGATTAAAATTACCTCTATACGCGTTATTACCAAAATTGTTCCTGCCAACAAAATTCACATCCATAGATTCATTATCGTTTTCAATCAAAGTAGACAAAGGCATATCATTAGGATCAATAGGTGCACTCTTATTATAAAAAATCATAAGCTCATCCATCTTTCCACTCAAAACATTTATTTCTTTAATTGCATGCACTCTTTTACTAGTGGAAGATCTTTCGGTATGCCATTGAGAATAATTAACCATAATATTATCTAGGAGTTTAGTAGCTTATCCTAAAGTGATTTCCATAAAAGTGCCTCCGACGGCCGAATCTAAAAGATTTCTTTAAGCAAAATTCAATCCAGCATAAAAAATTTGTATGATCATCCACAAATTCAAACCATGAGTAGGGCAATTTCTAATCATCAATTTCATCCTCACCCAAGATTGTGCAACATGTTCATGATCAAGTTGCTTAAAACTCATAATATTGTTCCTAAGGGAGATGATCTTAGCGGGAGGAAAATACTTGGAAATAAAAGCATCTTTACACTTATTCCATGAACCAATAATATTTTTAGTCAAAGGTGAAAACCAAGTTTTAGCGCGACCCCTAAGTGAGAACAGAAATAACTTCAACTTAACAATATCATTATCCACATCTTTTTTTTCTTTTGCATATCACACAAATCAACTAAATTATTAAGATGGGATGCACCATCTTCATTGGGAAGGCCAGAAAATTGATCTTTCATAACAAGATTCAACAAAGCAGTATTAACCTCAACCGATTCCGCATTAGCATCAGGAGCAATTGGAGTACTAATAAAATCATTGTTGTTGGTATTGGAAAAGTCACACAATTTGGTATTATCTTGAGCTATCGTGACAACACAAGCAATCCAACACACGAGCACACAAAAAGCAAACGAAGAAGACGAATGGAAGAGGGGCGAAGAAAAGGCAAATCTTTTTGAAAATTATTTTAGAAGTGGGGGAGAGGAAAACGAGATGTCAATTGCGAATAATGTAATGCGAGAGATGAGAGTTTATGATGGGTACTTGGTATGTCTTGGCTTGGTGTAGATCTCCCCGGCAGTGGCGCCAGAAATCATTCGTGCTACCTCTTGAGCTTGCGTTGGTTTTTCCCTTGAAGAGGAAAGGGTGATGCAGCAAAGGAGTGTAAGTATTTCCCTCAGTTTTGAGAACCAAGGTATCAATCCAGTAGGAGACTACACAACAAGCCACCGAATACCTGCACAAACAAACACCAACTTGCAAACAACGCGACAAAGGGGTTGTCAATCCCTTCATGGTTTTTCGCAAAGTGAGATCTGATGGAGATGGATAAACGGTAAAGTACTATTTTTGGTATTTTTGGTTTATGGAACGGAAAGTAAAAGATTGCAAAAGTAAGTAAATAGGAAACTAGAATTCTAGATCGGAAACTTATATGATGGAAAATAGACCCGGGGGCCATAGGTTTCACTAGTGGCTTCTCTCGAGATAGAAATTATGATGGTGGGTGAGCAAATTACTGCCGAGCAATTGATAGAAAAGTGCAAAGTTATGACGATATCTAAGGCAATGATCATGAATATAGACATCACGTCTGTGTCAAGTAGACCGAAATGATTCTGCATCTACTACTATTACTACACACATCGACCGACTCCTGCCTGCATCTAGAGTATTAAGTTCATAAGAACAGAGTAACGCATTAAGCAAGATGACATGTGCTACCTCTTGAGCACTTGCGTTGGTTTTCCCTTGAAGAGGAAAGGGTGGTGCAGCAAAGTAGCGTAAGTATTTCCCTCAGTTTTTGAGAACCAAGGTATCAATCCAGTAGGAGGCTACGCACGAGTCCCTTGCACCTACACAAAACAAATAAATCCTCGCAACCAACGCGATAAGGGGTTGTCAATGCCTACAAGGTCACTTGTGAGAGTGAGATCTGATAGATATGATGAGATAATATTTTTGGTATTTTTATGATAAAGATGCAAACTAAAATAAAAGCAATAAAAATAACTAAGTATTGGAAGATTTAATATGATGAAGATAGACCCCGGGGCCGTAGGTTTCACTAGTGGCTTCTCTCAAGAGCATAAGTATTTTACGGTGGGTGAACAAATTACTGTTGAGCAATTGTCAGAATTGAGCATAGTTATGAGAATATCAAGGTATGATCATGTATATAGGCATCACGTCCGAGACAAGTAGACCGACTCCTGCCTGCATCTACTACTATTGCTCCACACATGGACCGCTATTCAGCATGCATCTAGAGTATTAAGTTCATAAGAACAGAGTAACGCCTTAAGCAAGATGACATGATGTAGAGGGATAAACTCATGCAATATGATGAAAACCCCATCTTCTTATCCTCGATGGCAACAATACACTACGTGCCTTGCTGCCCCTACTGTCACTGGGAAAGGACACCGCAAGATTGAACCCAAAGCTAAGCACTTCTCCCATTGCAAGAAAGATCAATCTAGTAGGCCAAACCAAACTGATAATTCGAAGAGACTTGCAAAGATAACCAATCATACATAAAATAATTCAGAGAAGATTCAAATATTGTTCATAGATAAACTTGATCATAAGCCCACAATTCATCGGTCACAACAAACACACCGCAAAAGAAGATTACATCGAATAGATCTCCACAAGAGAGGGGAAGAACTTTGTATTGAGATCCAAAAAGAGAGAAGAAGCCATCTCGCTAATAACTATGGACCCGAAGGTCTGAGGTAAACTAATCACACTTCATCAGAGAGGCTATGGTGTTGATGTAGAAGCCCTCCGTGATCGATGCCCCCTCCGGTGGAGCTCCGGAATAGGCCCCAACATGGGATCTCGTTGATACATAAAGTTACGATGGTGGAATTAGGGTTTTGGCTCCGTATCTGATCGTTTGGGGGTACGTAGGTATATATAGGAGGAAGAAGTACGTCGATGGAGCAACAGGGGGCCCACAAGGGTGGAGGGCGCGCCTGGGGGCGTAGCCGCGCCCCCCTACCTCGTGGCCTCCCTGTTGGTTGCTTGACGTAGGGTCCAAGTCTCCTGGATCTTGTTCGTTCCAAAAATCAAGTTCCCGAAGGTTTCATTCCGTTTGGACTCCGTTTGATATTCCTTTTCTTTGAAACCCTAAAATAGGAAAAAAACATCAATTCTGGGCTGGGCCTCCGATTAATAGGTTAGTCCCAAAAATAAAATAAAAGTGGATAATAAATCCCAATAATGTCCAAAACAGAAGATAATATAGCATGGAGCAATAAAAAATTATAGATACATTGGAGACGTATCAACATGATGTAGCGGGATTAACTCAGACAATTTGATGAAAACCCCATCTTGTTATCCTCGATGGCAACAATACAATACGTGCCTTGCTACCCCTACTGTCGCTGGGAAAGGACACTGCAAGATTGAACCCAAAGCTAAGCACTTCTCCCATTGCAAGAAAAACCAATCTAGTTGGCCAAACCAAAATTGGTAGTTCGAAGAGACTTGCAAAGATATAAAATCATGCATATAAGAATTTAGAGGAGATTCAAATAATATTCATAGATAAGTTGATCATAAATCCACAATTCATCGGATCTCGGCAAACACGCCGCAAAAGAGTATTACATCGAATAGATCTCCAAGAACATCGAGGAGAACTTTGTATTGAGAACCAAAGAGAGAGAAGAAGCCATATAGCTACTAGCTATGGACCCGTAAGTCTAAAGTAAACTACTCACGCTTCATCGGAGAGGCAATGGTGTTGATGTAGAAGCCCTCCATGATCGATCCCCCCTCCTGAAGGATGCCGGAAAAGGCCCCAAGATGCGATCTCACGGGTACATCAGGTTGTGGTGATGTAAAAGTGGTTTCGTGGCTCCCCTGGATGTTTTTGGGGTATAAGAGTATATATAGGAGAAAGAATTAGGTCAGGGGAGCTACGAGGAGCCAACAAGGCCGGGGGCGCGGCCCACCCCCTGGGCGCGCCGTCCACCCTTGTGGCCGCCTCGAGGATCCTCTGACATGTACTCCAAGTCTCATGGGTGTCTTCTGGTCCAAGAAAAATCATGGCAAAAGTTTTGTTCCGTTTGGACTCCGTTTGGTATTCCTTTTCTGTGAAACTCTAAAACAAGGAGAAAACAGAAACTAGCACTGGGCTTTAGGTTAGTATGTTAGTCCCAAAAAATAATATAAAATAGCATATTAATGCATATAAACATCCAAAACAGATAAAATAATAGCATGGAACAATCAAAATTATAGATACGTTGGTGACGTATCAGTCTACAGTGAACTACTCATGCATCATCAGAGAGGCACCAATGAGGATGATGTACCCCTCGGTGATGGTGTCTAGATTGGATTTGTGGTTTCTGGAACTTGCGGCGGCTGGAATTGTGTTCCGTCGACTCCCCTAGGGTTTTTTGTTTTTTGGGGTATTTATAGAGCAAAGAGGCGGGGCCGGAGGCGGCCGAGGTGGGCACAGCCCACCAGGGCGCACCTGGGCCCCAGGCACACCCAGGTGGGTGGTGCTCCCCTCGGAGTCCCCCTCTGGTATTTACTTGGCCCAACTTGTGTCTTCTGGTCCAAAAAAAATCTCCAAAAAGTTTCGCTGCGTTGGACTCCATTTGGTATTGATTTTCTATGAAGTAAAAAACAACCAAAAAAACAGCAACTGGCACTGGGCACTATGTCAATATGTTAGTCCCAAAAAATGATATAAAGTTTCTATAAAATGATTGTAAAACTTCCAAGAATGATAATATAACAGCATGTAAAAATAAAAAAATTATAGATACATTGAAGACGTATCATTGCATTACTCCGTTTCTCGATGAACTTAATACACTAGATACATGTTGGATAGCGGTCGATGTGTGGAGTAATAGTAGTGGATGCATAATCATTTCGGTATACTAATTTTGGACGTGATGCCTATATATTGATCATTGCCTTGAGTATCGTCATAATTATTTGTTCTTCTATCAATTTCCCAACAGTAATTTGTTTACCCACCGTGTGCTATTTTCTCGAGAGAAGCCACTAGTGAAATCTACGGCCTGGGTCTATCTTTTATCATATTTGCTTTCTGAACTATCTTTTGCCGTATTTGTTTTCAGATCTATTATACCGAAAACAAAAAAATACCTTGCTGCACTTTTTCTTCACTTATTTTATTTCGTGTTTTATTCATATGTACTTATCCAAACTCATACAAATCAATCTATCTTTTTTACCAAGGAGGGATTGACAACCCCTCTTACGCGTTGGGTTGCGAGGATTTGTTCTTTGTGTGCAGGTACCGTTTACATAGTGTTTCTTGGTTCTACTGGATTGATACCTTGGTTTCATAACTGAGGGAAATACCTACCGTAGCTGTACCGCATCATCCCTTCCTCTTTGGGGAAATACCGACGTTGTTTCAAGCCGCATCAAAAGGAATTTCTAGCGCCATCGCCGGGGAGACATCATCAACATCTATCAGGTTCCTAATCACAAATCTCATATCCTTGCCATTTACATTATTTGCCATTTTCCTCTTGTTTTCATCTTCCCCACTTCTAAAACATTTTTGCGAAAAGCACAAAAATATTTGCCTTCTTTTCGTTTGCCTTTTTCCTTTTTTTTCCTCTTTGCTTGTGTTGCCATGTATCTTCTATTTGCTTGCATCTTTGCTTGCTAAAAATCTATTGATATGGATCTTCATCCACTTGCTAATCTTTTCAAAAGATCCAATTATTATGAACCAATTGATAGTCAACTGACTTCACTAGATTACCTTTATGAAGTTTTTGTTGATATTCATGAATCTGAAAATTGTGATGAAGTGTTAAACGAAGAAAATTATAAAGTTATTCATGATAGCTCCTTGAATGAGAAGCATGATTGCAATGATGTTATTATAAATTCTATTAATGTCAATTGTGTTAGTGATATGCAAAACCACTAGCTTGGGCATGCTTGTTTTGTTATGTCCACTACTTATTGCAATGATCATGATTGGGGTGATAATCATTCTTATGATCTTGAAAATTTATTTAAGCCTCATGATGAATATGAAATTGATTATAATGTTTGCAATATTATTGAAAGTGGGTTTGGAAGAGTGTCAAATCTAGGGAAAAGAATCCCACATATTTGTAGAGTGTTTAGTCTTATGATTTTCTTTAATGAAAGTGGGTTTGGAGAAGTCATGACTTTAGTTGATGCTAATCCCATTATCTTGGAATATTATAAAACTTTTATGCATGTGGATCATGAAGAGAAAATTTTATATGATAACTACATTGCTGAATTTGATTATGATCCTACATGTGATTATTATGAGAGAGGAAAATATGGTTGTAGAAATTTTCATGTTACTAAATTACCTCTCGTTATATTGAGATCGCCATTGTTTCTTTCTTCATTCTTGCATATGCTAGATATTTCTTGTCTTGATAATTTGTTTGCCTACAAAATACCTATGCATAGGAAGTATGTTAGACTTAAATGTGCTTGTCACAAGTTTTATGATGCTCTCTTTGTTCCTAAATTCTTGACTTTCATGTGAGCATCGTTAAAATTCCAAGCCTATCTTAATGGCTATAAAGAAAGAGCTTGTTGGGAGGCAATCCAATGAACACAATATTTTTCTCTTTTTCTTTCTGTTCTTGAGTGTTTGCAAAATGATGCTATTGTTATGATTGTGTTTTTATGTTTCAATTACTGTTTGAGCCAAGTAAGGCCTTTCGGCTCATGTTGGGCGATACTTGATTTGATCTTGTTGAAAAACAGAAACGTTTGCACCTAGTAGCGGAATTGTTAAAAATCACAGAAGCACGATAAAATTCAGAAATTTTCCCACAAGATTCATATACAAATTTCCTATGTTGTCCTAGTTGTTCAGAACTTTTGGAGTTATAGAAGTATGGACAAATTCCAGATTACTACAGACTGTTCTGTTTTGACATATTCTGTTTTTGTTGCATTGTATGCTTATTTTGATGAATATATGGATTGTATCGGGGGGTATAAGCCATGGTAAAGTTGGAATACGGTAGGTATAATGCAATAATAAAATATGAATGGGTTTGCAATAGTACTTAGAGTGGTGATTTGCTTTATTATACTAACGGATCTCACGAAGGTTTTGTTAAGTTTTGTGTGATTGAAGTTTTCAAGTTTTGGGTGAGATTAGATAGGTGAAGGAATAAGGAGTGAAAAGAGCATAATCTTGGGGGTGCCCATGGCACCCCAAGTTAATATTCAAGGAGAACCAAGCAACTAAGATTGGGGATGCCCTGGAAGGCATCCCCTCTTTCTTCTAACAACCATCGGTAATTTTACTTGGAGCTGTATTTTTATTTGTCACATAACATGAGTTTTGCTTGGAGCATCTAGTATTATATGAGTCTTTGTTTTTTTAGCTTTTTAGTTTGTCACAATTATCCTTGCCAGACACACCTATTTGAGAGAGCCAAAATTATGCTATGTTTTGTTAGAAGTGCTCTATATGCTTCACTTCAATTTTTTGAGCTATGGAATTGCTCTAGTACTTCACTTATATCTTTTTGAGCATGGTGTGCGTTAATATTTTGAACAAATACTCTCATGATTCACTTTGATTTATTTGAGAGTTAGTAAATTTTTTGAAGAAATTGTCTCATGCTTCACTTATATTATTTTTAGAGATGAAAATATTTATGCTCATGTTCTTCACTTAAATTTGTTTGAGCTTGTCAAAAGCAATTGCAACATATGAAACTAGACCCAAAGTGATAGATATTTAAGAGGGATATAATAAAAACTTTCATGAAGATCGTTGGACAAAATAAACTTAATTCTTTGTAATAGTTTTGAGATATGATGATAGTAATATGCAAGACATGTTGGTGAGTAATTATGCTTTAGTAAGAATATTGGTGTTAAGGTTTGTGATTCCCTATGCAAGCACAAAAGTCAATAGTTGTGCAATGAAATTACACCCTACTTGTGGTGCATTATTCAGTGTTAGTTATGCTCAATGCTCATTTATGTCAATTTTTGTTTCTTGGTTGGTTGCTTCTCAATCTATTTGCTAGCCTCCACTTGTACTAAGTAGAAAAACTACATGTGCATCCAAAATCCTTAAACCCGGTTTTGTCATATGAGTCCAACATACCTACCTATATGCGGTATTTCCATGCGGTTCTAATTAAATTTATATGTGCCAACTCTAATTTTCAAAATGAATTTCCTTTTTTGTGCCTGTACCGCTCATGAAGCGGCAGGGGGTGGCCAACATTTTTCCATGCTAGATGTGTATTCTCAAGATGAGTGTTTATTCACGTGTCATTGCATGAGAGTACAACGGTAATAGGGATGCCCAATCCCAAAATGAAAAAGCAATTTAATTTATGTTGTCGAATAATAAATTCCTTGGAAAGTGTTATATGGAAGGCACCCGTGGATACAGCTAGCCATGGATTGTCAAAGAATGGTGGAAAAGGAATAAAGTTTATTTTATGTTTGGGAACCGCCTATGATGTATCTAGCATGAAAAGTACTGGGAACTACTCAGTTGTTTTCGTTGACAGGAAAAGCATGCCTCTCAAAAAACAACTTATCTCTCAATTTTAGCTTTGAGCTCTGGCACCTCTACAAATCTCTGCTTCCCTCTGCGAAGGGTCTATCTATTTACTTTTATGCAATTTTAATTTTTATCCGAGTATCCATATTCTCTTATAAAGCACCAACTAGGGAGCACTATGATCGTACTTAAGCATTGGATGTAGCTAATATTCGAGTGTGTTTCGTGAATGGATCAATGATTGAGCATGATGGGCTAGGGATAACTTTCTTTAGTGTTGATATTTTGAAAGACATGGTTGCTTGTTGATATGCTTGAGTATTGAAGTCCTCATGTCAAATATAGACTATTGCTTTGAACCATCTAAAAGTCCAAATGTCCACGCTACAAAAGAAAAGAATATGTGATGAACATGTTAGGCAGCATTCCACATGAAAAAAATCCGTTTTTTATCATTTACCTACTTGAGGACGAGCAAAAATTAAGCTTGAGGATATAGATACGTCTCCAATGTATCTATAATTTTTTATTGTTCCATGTTGTTATACTATCATTCTTGGATGTTTTACAATCATTTTATAGCAACTTTATATCATTTTTTGGGACTAACCTATTGACATAGTGTCCAGTGCCATTTGTTATTTTTTTTCTTGTTTTTTACTTCGCAGAATATCCCTATCAAACGGCGTCCAAACGCAATTAAACTTTTTGGAGATTTTTTTGGACCAGAAGATAACTTGGGAGCCAAGGAAGCACCTGGGGGAGGCCCATGGGGCCACAAGACAACATGGTGTGCCAGAGGCCCTGGCACGCTCTGATGGGTTGTAGGGCCCATGGGGTATCCTCCACCGCCTCTTAGCTCTGTAAATACCCAAATATTCCAGAAACCCTAGGGGAGTCGACGAAACACAGTTCTGGCCGCCCCAAGTTCTAGAACCACGAGTTCCAATCTAGAGCCCTATTCCGGCAATTTTTCGGAGGGGAACACGGTCACGGAGGGGTTCATCATCCTCATTGGTGCCTCTCCGATGATGCGTGAGTATTTCATCATAGAGCTACGGGTCCGCGGGTAGTAGCTAGATGGCTACTTCTCTCTTTTATCATATTTGCTTTCAGATCTATCTTTTGTCGTATTTGTTTTTGGATCTATTATACCGAAAACCCAAAAATACCTTGCTGCACTTTTTCTTCACTTTCTTTATTTCATGTTTTATTCAGATCTATTTATCCAAACTCATACAAATCAATCTACCTTTCTATCGAGGGGGGATTGATAACCCCTCTTACGCATTAGGTTGCGAGGATTTGTTCTTTGTGTGCAGGTACCGTTTACATAGTGTTGCTTGGTTCTCCTACTGGATTGATACCTTGGTCTCATAAGTGAGGGAAATACCTACCGTAGATATAATGCATCATCCCTTCCTCTTTGGGAAAATACCGACACAGTTTCAAGCCGCATCACACTGCCATGAAAAGAAAATTTCAGCACCTCCTCCTACGCCTGGTGAAGCTCCCAGTCCTCCATGTACACTTGCCACTGTCACCTATAACTTGTAGGCTCTCTCTACATCTATTACATTAAAGTGGCAATCCTGAGACTCCAACCATCATGCCATGATGCGCAGGCCAATTAATGTTACAACATATAACCATCTCATACATAAACTCATTATCATGACAAAGGCTATACCACATCATATGCAAACCTGCAAAGCCAAGTTAGACGTCCTCTAATCTAGTTGGAAAATTTTAATTATGTGGCTTCCAAGGTTTTCAGATAACACTAGCTACCCACATCCACAATCAAGGTGACAATTCTTGTTGCTAGATTAACTTTCGGTGTGTGAGGGAAGAGACTTAACTAAAAATCTCTAGCCCCACACTAAACTTTTTCAAATACACATGACCCCCTAGAAGATCATTCATTGTCATCACTCTATTGTATTTGCAACGGTTCACTATTCTTGACTAAGATGAAGCCTAAAGAACTGTTAGCAGATCGTCAACAGCCAAGGCCGATCGATTGTCAGAACTTTGTACAAAGCTACATCATACCATCAATGAACTTAAGCGAGGCAACACTTGAGGGAAAATAGCCAGAACATCAAACCCTCACATTCACATGCGATCTAGATAGAAACATGCATCTACTCATTGAACTGCTCATGATGCCAGCGTTCGGAAACATAGTAGAAAACAAAAAAAATTACCCTACGATCACCCATGAACAATATGAAGATGCATAAACGGTTTGGTTCACGATCTTACCGACTCCGGAGTGTAGTGAAAGTAGACGAGTCGGTGTAGATCATACTTGGAGTACCTCGAACCGTAGATGAATGATCCCGAGAACCACCCACGAACGATCCCTCGAATGGAAGATCGAAAGCACGACCTCTCTACTTGGTTGCAAGCATACGGTCTTCATGATCCGGCAGCGCTTCGCTGTTCAGAGCTAATTGTTGCCGGAGAACTAGAGGGAGGAGATTAGAACCACATTGGGCTTCTAATTGTGAGGATTAGAGGATCTAGTTCAAGCTCTAATTGACCAACTATGACCAAATAGAACTAGAACTAGAGAACTAGAGGAGGCTCCAAAACTTGTGTGTTCAGAAGTGCCTAGAATCTCTAGTATATATAGGTTAGAGGCAGAAGGAGGGACAACACACAAGGAGGGAATGTTTCCCTCCTTGGTGCGTCGGCCTATGGGGAAGGAAAACCTCCCCTTGTCCAATTCGGCATCCCCTCCAAGGAAAGGGGCGCGCCTTCCCCTCTTGGGCCCTGGTGGCCCAATTCTTCCTCCACTACTTGGCCTTTTAAGGTCCGTTGATATTAAATTAAATATAAAAGCCTCTTAACAACTAGTAAATCATTTTATTATTAATTTAGCATCACCGTGTACATTTTACACTGATATATCTATACCTAATAATAAATGGGCTATTGCATCTTATGGCACGCCACAGAAATTGCCCCAAAAGTTGCAAAATATTCCCACCACTGCCATATATAAGTGATAAAAAAGTTTTACACAGGGGAATCCGCCGCCTGGGCTGGCCCATGCAGTAGGAGCCTGCTATACCGTGCTTTATGCGTTGGGAGAAAACACAGCGCGCTCGTTTGGGCTGGCCCATGTCCGGTGGCTTGTTTTCCAATTTCCTTTTTTATTTTCCTTTTTTTCATTTTTCTACTTTAAATAATTTGGGACTTCAAAAAAATCTGAAATAAAAAAATGAGAATTTTGAAATAAAATGTTTGTGGATTTAAAAAATGCTCGCCATTTTGTTAAAAACTGTTGCTTATTCAAAAAAATAGGAAATAAAAAATGTTCATGATTTTTAAAAAGTTGTATATTACAAAATGTTAATGAAATTGAACAAAATTTTGTCAATTCAAAAAATGCTCAAGAATGAAAGAATATCCTAAAAATTCAAAAAATATTTGTGGCTTACAAAATAGTTTTCTCGTTCATAAAATGTTCGCTGATTCAAAAAATGATCATGCATTCCAAAAATATGTTCATTAAATCAAAAAACATTCATGAATTTCAAAAATTGTTCCACAATTTCCAAAAAATGTTCATCAATTCTAGAAATGTTTGAAGATTCAAGAAAATTGTTTAAAAAATGTTCATAATTAAAAAAATTAATAGTGTAAAATATTCATTACTTGAAAAAATGTTCTAAAATTTGTAAGTGTTTACAAATTTGAAAAATGTTCATGAATTCAAATATGTTCATGAGTTCTAAAAATGTTAGTGATTTCAAAATTGTTCATGATTACACAAAATTGTGAGAGATATTGTATGTCGATGATGTACCAAAATGTGGTCATGGCCATTGGAGATTATTATTTTCGTTGCAACGCACATGCCCTTTTGCTAGTTATTTATCGGTAATACCCGGTATTACCCGATAAAAGTCCGAACCCTTTCGGTGACCCCGAAACGCTTCTGGTTCCTCTCGAAAGTATTTTGAATACTAATGAAATAATTCGACAAATAAATCCTTGATACTCTCATCCTACTAACATTCAGTATATCATGATTACCTTAACCTTGTGACCCTGTAGGTTCGGTAAAACATAGACATGAATGAAACCCCTTTATTTAATGATCGATAGTAGAACCGTGGACGTCCATATCGATCCCTATGATTACACAAATGACATTTGAGTGATCCTTTGGTTATCATGTGATGTTCTTTGTGCTTCCTGATACTTTACAAAACCCGAGATCCATCGGTATCCTCCTGAGCCGTACACATGCTTACTATACCGTTATCCTCGTTACCCATTTTGTTCTTCTTTCTCGTTTAAGTGTTCCGACATCCCCATGACATAGTCACCTATGTCTGGACAAATGGTAATTGATGTCATAACAGCATGAGGGCCCTAAGAATATCTCTCCATCATCAGAGGAGCAAATTTCACTCTCGAGTTATCTAGTCCCTTGTCAAACTTTCTGATGAACCTGTAAGTTGTCGTTATGATCATTGTGTTATAGATGACGTTTGAGCAACCCCAAAGTCCACCATACGAAAAGAAGTGATTGCGATACTCTCATGGTCCAAGGAACAGAAACACATATTAACACTCCGTGTTATAACAATTGATTTCAAACGATATTATCTCAAAGTATAACAAACAAGTTTGGGTCGATTCAATATGTTTGTTCTTCTAATGTCATACTGTCAATGTTATTCTAGGCCCATCGTTACACTTAACGATATCCTAAGATCCGGAAAACGTGATCACCAACAACACTTGAGCCAGTCTTAGAGGCAAGACCAGGAGTCTATTCTTTACCATTTATCATTCCACACATGCATATGACTTTTTGACTGAATTACATATTCTAAGATCATAGCAATTATATCAGGAAATATAAACTCTTAATTATGAAATGGGAAATATAATAATATAATATTATTGTCTCTAGGGCATATTTACAACATCTTTGATGAGCAACCAACAATAGGTGAGAGTGAATGGCTTGTTCTTCTGCCGGGCCTTGAATGCTTCCAAAGATTGAAATGCCTCCACAATCAAAGAGAATGCGACAAATGTAATAGCGAAGGACACAAGATGCAATAAACATGAACATGGCATACCAATGCAAATAGGAGAGGTCATACCAAGTCACGGCGCCTAGGCCACTCATGGGACGGGCTTCAGTGCTCTCAAGCGCGAAACAATACTTGTTGCATTCTTGTTGAATGAACCCCATCTATTTTTGATTGAGTTGATGCCACGGGTGATCGCAAACTTGTATGGCGGCAACTTCCTCTGTTCATGAAAGGTTGTGTGAACTCTCATCAAAACTGATCCTTTTTGCTCGTCACTGGTCTTGGGATCTTGGCCTACACTGGTACGCGTCGATGCTATACAAACGGTTTTTAACCCCTTTTCGCAACGGCATTTGGAACCGTCGCCAAGTGAGTGTGGGCTATAGGGGGTCCTTCCCACACGACCCAGAAACCATCGGGATATGCCCTTCTGGCACACACGCTCAGCAAAATGAGGTCATGTGCGACCGGCGAGCGCTCCAATACAGAAATACATACAGTAGAGCTAAAAATACAATTATACATGAGAAATAGTTTCTAGTCGCAAGTACATCCCACACAGTTAGTCCCCTCTAAACGTTTCCATTCATATGTACATCCCACATAGTCGCTCCAAGGAAAACATTTCCATTCACAGGTACATCACACACAATTTTTCCCATTAAATCGTTTGTGATAGCGTTGCCATTGCACACGATATTAATAATTTTCAATTTTGCGTTATTGAATGCATCACACATGGTGCATAGAAGAAACTGTGTGGCAAAGGTTGTCCATCACACATAGTTTTTATGTGGTAAATGTTTGCGCAAGGTGGCCTAACGCAAATAGTTTTCAAGAGAAAGTCGTTTGTGTAGTGGAGATTGATCGCACACGTAGTGGATCCTAGAAACATTTCTGATCTCCATGTATATCGCAGACGTTTCGCTTTCGCAAACCGTGTGCAATGTAATACCTAATTTAAAAATCACATGTTTTGAATTCGAAAGTAGGCAATCACTTATTTCATATCCAACCATGTTTGTTACAAATATAGGTTCAACCACGAATGCATAATTCAATGCACAGGTACATATACTGAAGAACTACATAAGCACCAAGTAAAGAATGATGAACCACAGTTATACTAAAGACTGTAAAGAGAGAGGCGAAAGACATTCTGGTTGCTGGAGAAGGTGAATCGTAATGCCCATATTGTGCCCTCCTCCATGCGTAATGCGCGCACGACTCTAGGCCAACCCCTTGTGATGGCTGCTCGTCCATCCTTCACTGTCTTCATTAGGACTTCTCGATGCTCATTGTAGTCTGGATGAAATACTTTAACCTTCATTGCGTGTCCACCAATCATGTACTTTGCGAGGTAATCTTGAGTGAACTGCTGTGGGAACCAGTGGGAACGAAAAAGATTCAGACATTGTTGTCTAACAACTCATTATGGGCAATAAAAAGAGAAGGCTGTAGAGTTTGTAGTTACGATCCTACAGCTCATTGTTGTGCTGTATAGAGTATAAACAAATAATTTGCTTGCCACCATTCGTATCTTCTTGCTAATAATCCTTATCAGTTTCCTCACTTGATGCTTGTTCATCAATATCTCATTGCCCCATACGCAAAAGGGTCGACGCGTGGATCCTTGCCAAGGGACAAGCAACAAGTCAATATTAGAAGCTAACTAGTGTCCAGGCCTGGATCTATATGCACTACATTATGGAACGACAGGGGGAGTACAAGCCGAGGGATGAAGCTAACCTCGGCGGAAAATGGTGGACACTCCCGCTGTTGTCCTGCATAAGTAGTGGAAAGGCATGATACGTATAACAGCGTTAACATCAAACAAATATAGCAAAGGTAAACAACATCATCTCCAAATGATAGCTTGAATGTGTTGGTTTCAATTGTTGTTAAAGCAGATATAAAATGGAAGGCAATGTTATCGACAGTAGGCTTAACAGCCATCCAATTTTGCAATTCAAACTGGTATTGTTGAAAATGAATAGAACGTAGGTAATGCTTAAACATCACACTGGATAAATGTGTAAAACTAAAATAAAGGGCAAGTGTTAACTACACCAGGAATAACTGGAACCAAGTATAGCCGTTCAAACTGGTATTGATGTAGTCAAGCGGCATAGTTCTGACTTGCACATAATGAACAACACATTGTGAATGACTGAAATAAACAAGGCATAAATGACCAGTATAACAACCAAATATAGCCATTGAAAACTGGACAGAGTCTCACTGCAATCAACCTAACAAGCAAATACAGATAAACAGGGCATGTGCTTGAAAACTGGTCAAATGCTCACTACAACCAACCTAACAAGAAGATAAAGATAAACAAGGCATCTGCTTGATAACTGGACAAATGCTAACAAAGCAACCTAACAACCAAATATAGATAAACAAGGCATCTGCTTGATAACTAGACAAATGCTCACTGCAACCAAATTAGGAACCAAATACAAATAAACAAAGCATCTGCTCGATAACTACAAAAATGCTCACTCCAACCAACCTAACAACCAAATACAGATAAACAAGGCATCTACTCACTATAAACAACCAAATATAGCCATTCGTGAAACTGAAGTGGACAATTCATACTTAAACATCACATAGACCTATTGAACAATACATTTGTGCATAACTGAAATAATTAAACATGGCACAGTTAAAGCACCGCACGGCAAAATGCTACTACAACAAAGGGTACGGGTTGGCAAGCTAGAAAAGGTAAGATTTGCTGATAGAATGTTGCCTCATATTTCATGGACGAGATCCTTCTAGTTGGAAGAGCACAGACCCATGGTGCGCTCTCTGATGTCATAGATGGGATGTTTCACCTTGGAAGAACCTTCGGGGGTGCCCTCCTCATGGTCGTGTTCGTGGTCGATGAGATCTGACTTGGCAATTGACGATCCCAAGCCATGGCCGTAGAACGTTTCCTTTAGAAATGACAAAATGGGCTCGATGGCGTATAAAGCTTGCAAATCCTTGACCGCTTGGCGGAGGAGATCAGCGGTAGGGCCGTCGAAGAGATCGGCGGCGGTTGAACCAGAGGGGTTGGGGATGGACCACTTAACCTGTGACATGGCCCGCGTGAAGCCGTCGGTGTGGACAAGCTTGATGTCGTAGCCAGCTTTCCCGAGATACAGTAATACGCTAGCCTGCTGACATGAAGCCTTCGACATGGCAACATAGTCAACGTCTTCGCCGGCTTCCGCGATGACGTGTTGCTCCAGGATTGGCAGGTTGGGGCGAACGGCGGCCACCTCGCCAACGTCTGCCGGAGAGGCCATGATAAACCTCTTCTTGGCCAAATGCTCGTCGGGCTCCCCGGGATACGTGGTCGAGCTTAGGCTGCGACATTCGGGAGCAGGGGATGTGGATCTGGCGGGGAGGGACACCACAGGCCTCATCTAAAAACTTAGGGGAGTGGGGCGATGGGAATCGCTGGGTAACCTGAACTTTCTTATCTAAGCTAGGAGGAACGGGCAAACTGGCAGGGGTTGGCGGCGGTGGCGGCGGCCGCCGCGAGCTAGGGTTCGAGGGGGAGGAGCGGGTGGGGGACTGTGGAGGGGGGGTTGGTGTTTGAGGATACGCCACGGCTACTGAAATTTTTAGTAATGGTGGGTGGAGATGGTGGTGGACGAGGGAGGGCGACGGTTCAAATGCCTCGGCTTCTACAATTTACTATAAGGTCGGTGAGGGAGTCCTGGATTAGGGGGTCTCCGGACAGCCGGACTATATCCTTTGGCCGGACTGTTGGACTATGAAGATATGAGATTGAAGACTTCGTCTCGTGTCCGGATGGGACTCTCCTTGGCGTGGAAGGCAAGGTAGGCAATACGGATATGTAGATCTCCCCCTTGTAATCGACTCTGTGCAACCCTAGCCCCCTCCGGTGTCTATATAAACCAGAGGGTTTAGTCCGTAGGACAACATACAATTATACCATAGGCTAGCTTCTAGGGTTTAGCCTCTACGATCTCGTGGTAGATCAACTCTTGTAATACTCATATCATCAAGAACAATCAAGCAGGACGTAGGGTATTGCCTCCATCAAGAGGGCCCGAACCTGGGTAAACATCGCGTCCCATGCCTCCTGTTACCATCCGCCTTAGACGCACAGTTCGGGACCCCCTACCCGAGATCCGCCGGTTTTGACACCGACATTGGTGCTTTCATTGAGAGTTCCACTGTGCCGTCACCATAAGGCTTGATGGCTCCTTCAATGATCAGTAACAATGCGGTCCAGGGTGAGGATTTGTTCCTCGGACAGATCTTCGTATTCGGCGGCTTCGCACTGCGGGACAATTCGCTTGGCCATCTAGAGCAGATCAACAGCTACGCCCCTGGCCATCAGGTCATGTTCAGAAACTTAAACTACACTACCGACATCCGTGGAGACTTGATATTTGATGGATTCGAGCCCATGTCAGGTGCGCCGCATAGTCACGACGAGCAGGACGTAACTCTGCCATCGGACAATATTCGGGAGATCGCATCTGCCACTACTCCGGCCGTCAATCCAGAGCAAATCGCGCCATTCGAGAGCGGAGGGATAGACCCCTCCATGGAGGCCGCACTCTCAGTGGCGATAGAGTCGGGTACTGACTTCACCCCGTACGAGAGCCGTGTCGCCAAACCACTGGATTCACCTCCGGCCATGGACTCCGAGCCGCTTACATCCGCGCCCGTCGAATCCGACTGGGCGCCGATCATGGAGTTCACCTCCGCGGATATCTTTCAGCACTCACCCTTCGGCGATGTGCTAAATTCATTAAGGTCTCTCTCCCTTTCAGGAGAATCTTGGCCGAACTATGTCCGGCTAGAATGGGATGCGGACGACGAAGAAATTCGCTGCCCACCCACCACCCATTTAGTAGCCACTGTCGATGATTTAACCGACATGCTCGACTTCGACTCCGAAGACATCGACGGTATGGACGACGATGTAGGAGACGAGCAGGAACCACCGCCCACAGGGCGCTGGACCGCTCCCTCATCATACGACATATATATGGTGGACACCCATAAAGAAGGCAATGGCGACGAGACAGCGGAGGATGACCCCTCCAAGAAGCAACCCAAGCGCCAACGTCAGCGGCGCCGCTCTAAGTCCCGCCACGGCAAAAGTAGTGATACCGGCACAGGAGATAATAACACTCCGGATAGTGCTGAAGACAACCACAATCCCATCCAGCACGGTGTAGAGCCGGAGGATGAACAAGCCATCCCTCCAGAGCAGGCAGCAGATGGAGAACCGGAGGAGGAAAATTACATGCCTCTCTTTGAAGACGAGGCGAGCCTCGGCGACGAAGAATTTATCGTGCCTGAGGACCCCGTCGAGAAGGAGCGCTTCAAGCGCCGGCTTATGGCCACAGCAAATAGCCTAAAGAAAAAGCAACAACAACTTCAAGCTGATCAAGACTTGCTAGCAGACAGATGGACCGAAGTCCTTGCGGCCGAGGAATACGAACTCGAGCGCCCCTCCAAGAGTTACCCAAAACGCAGGTTGCCACCTCACCTCGAGGAGGAAGCATTGAAACCTCATTCACCAGTGTACGATGTGGCTGACCGGCCACTGCGTGGCCGAGCCAGAGAAGCGTTTCAGCCTAAAGTTCAGCCTGCACCCCGCCGCCACTCATTCAAAAATACCAAGGCCCGGGGCAACACACAGGACCTGCGAAACGTATTGGACAGGAAGGCAAAACTTGCAAGGTCAATATACGGGTCACGGGCACGCGCGCCAACACAGGACGATAATCGTCGCGCCGGATACACCAAAAGCAAATCCGGCCGGGCCGAATACAGCAGACAAGACTCACATGAACTGCGTCGGGATATAGCCCGACACAGAGGCGCCACACACCCCCTATGCTTCACTGATGAAGTTATGGATCACGAATTCCCGGAGGGTTTCAAACCCGTAAATATCGAATCATATGATGGTACAACAGATCCCGCTGTATGGATTGAGGATTTCCTCCTTCACATCCACATGGCTCGCGGTGATGATCTACATGCCATCAAGTACCTCCCACTAAAACTCAAAGGACCAGCTCGACATTGGCTGAATAGCTTGCTAGCAGACTCCGTCGGCAGTTGGGAGGATCTGGAAGACGCATTCCTTGACAACTTCCAGGGCACTTATGTGCGACCACCGGATGCTAATGACATGAGCCATATAACTCAGCAGCCAGGGGAATCGGCCAGACAATTCTGGACACGATTCCTGACTAAGAAAAACCAAATTGTCGACTGTCCGAATGTAGAGGCCTTAGTGGCATTCAAGCATAATATTCGCGATGAGTGGCTTGCCCGACACCTTGGCCAAGAGAATCCGAAGTCTATGGCATCCCTCATGACACTCATGACCTGCTTTTGCGTGGGCGAGGATAGCTGGCTGGCTCGCAGCAACAACACATCCAGGAATCTGGGCACCCCGGATAACAAAGATGCCAATGGCAAACCACGACGCAACAAACACAAGCGCCGCAAATATGGTGATAAAACCAATAATACGGCAGTTAATGCCGGGTTCAGGGACCCAAAGCCCGGTCAGCGGAAAGGGCCGCCCAAAAATACAAATCCGGGTCCATCCAGTCTGGACCGCATACTCGCTCGCCAATGCCAAATTCATGGCACCCCAAAAATGCCAGCCACCCATACCAACAGAGAATGCTGGGTCTTCAAACAAGCCGGCAGGGCAGGCGCCAAACACGAAGAGGGGTCTCAAAGCGACAATAGCAACGAAGAGCCCAGATTTCCAAACACATGAGGGCAAAAGAAACCCCCCCCCCATACTCAATCGTTGAATGTGGTAAATACCACCCAAATGGCCCACTTTGACCAGATATACACCCTTAAGGATGGCATCTCAACGGAACCTGCCGTCCCACAATATAAGCTGGGGCCGGTCACCTTCAACCGCACGGATCGTCTGGTCAATGCCAACCGGGGCAATCCATCGGCACTAATCCTCAACCCAATAGTAAACGGGTTCCACCTCACTCGAGTCCTTATGGACGGAGGTAGCAGTTTAAGTCTGCTTTACCAGGATACAGTGCGCAAGATGGGCATCGATCAGTCAGCGATCAAGCCCACTAAGGCCACTTTCAGAGGCATCATACCAGGTATGGAGGTTAGCTGTACAGGCTCCATTCCCCTCGAGGTAATCTTTGGATCACCAGAAAATTACCATACCGAAGAGTTAATCTTCGAAATCGCCCCTTTCCATAGTGACTATCAAGCACTGCTCGGGCGAACCGCGTTCGCTCCATTCAACGTGGTGCCACATTATGCCTACCGTAAGCTCAAAATGCCCGGTCCACGCGGCATCATCACGGTTCATGGCAAGGCCGAATTTTCTTTCGACGCCAACAAATACATCACTGCCTTAGCAGCAGGAACACCGGGAAGCACCTGGCAGTCGAAGCTCGAGTCGACACCTAGGCTCCCGGACACCGTCAAGGGGCTTCGAACCACTTTGCGGAAGGATACTCCGGCCCGTCCAGGGTTCAATTAAACACTCCGGCAAAGGCCACGATAGGCCGAACTCAGCGGCTCAACCGCCCTCCGGCATGCAAACATTTCTTATATTTCCTTCGTAGGTTCACCTTTGCACCGACCAGGACAGACTCCCCAGAGGCAACTTGAACGCGCCTGGGATCCTTAGACATTCCCCGCAGCGACCGTCCGGCTACAATACGGACCCGCACTCAACCTCTCCCCCCTGGTCACAGCAGGTTCCGCTATCACAACTCCTTTTTTTGTCACATTACTTGTACCACATGCATAGACGTATTATTTATACAACATGTGGATTCATATGATGTATACCTGCTGGTTATTTCTTATCGAAATCATTTTCGTCAAATGGCATCCGAACACAGCGGTACACCCTAAATATGCCAGGGGCTCCGTCTTCCCCGTAACACGGCAATAAAAGTCCGAACACCTTCACAGAAGTTCGGCACCCCGAACTTATAGCATTATATGCATCAGCTCCGAATCATGTCTTGGGTCAATAGTTGGGTTTGCCCGGCTCCTATGTTTTGGTACCTTACGTTCCGCTATATCGGCTAAGGTAGCACTGGGAGAACTACTGTGATTGTGTCCCGGTTCTTCCGGACGAGCACCTCAGTAGGGAAAGCCGAAAAATGACTGTCATGATACGGCAAGAGCTGGTCAGCTATTCGAGCAGTCACAAAATCTTTAAGGATTTCTCCCGCACAATGTCATAACCAATGCAGCGTGCGATGGATCGACTTTTTTCTTCGATCAGGAGCTTATAGAGCCCCTAGTACGGTCTTCCGAACACAGGGGGCTGCGCCGACCATACTAAAGCTCCTCTGGCTAAGTGAGAGTGATAAAGCCCTATAGTCCGATTACCTGGTTCGTTGTGCTGAGCACCTCCCTTAGAGGACCCAAAACTGGGATAAAGAGTGCCCAGGTTTATCCCGAACACCCCCGTACTCCTTACGTGGGGGCAGAAGCCGACGACTGGACAACTCTTAGCCTTAATATACAAACGGCCGCACAGGAGGGTAAACTTTTATATAACAGTTGACATATCAACGACCTTGTTTAAACATTAAAATGGACAATATGATCCGCATTCAGGGAAATATAATGTCCTTGGTACATAGCTCCGCCGCCAGGTAGGATCCTTTCAGGACACTCTTATAATATGATACGGGCTTGCGGTGCTCCTTCCCCTCCGGCGGTCCTTCAGTCACCAGCTTTTCAGCATCCATATTCCCCCAGTGTACCTTTGCAAGGGCAAAGGCCATTTGCACTCCTTCTATACAGACCGACCGCTTGATGACGTCAAGTCGAGGGCAAGCGCTTATAAGCCGCCTTACGAGCCCGAAGTAGCTGCTTGGAATCGGTTCGGCAGGCCATAGCCGGGTAACCACATCTTTCATGGCTAGGTCCGCCGCCTTATGCAGTTTGATCAGCTGTCTTAGTTGATCGGCAAAAGGCACCGGATAATTTGGCGCTAAATACTGAGACCAAAAAAGCTTGTCAGCGGTGTTCCTTCCTTCAGCTCGGTAGAAGTGAGCGGCATCTGATATACTGTGTGGCAGCTCGACAAATACACCTGACAAGTCCAGACTCACAATCAGAAACAAAGTTTTTCCTTCAAATATTTTCTTTACATGGGAAAATCTTACCTGCCGCGATCTTCCTCGCCTCTTGGATCACCTGCAGTGTGCTTTGGGTTTCCCCCTGGGCGTCACTCGTGGCTTGGCGCGCCTTGGTGAGTTCGGACTCTTTCTCCGTTAAACTCTGCCCCAAGGCCTCACATTTACTTACGGCCTCTTGCAGCCCCTGCTTAGCTCTAATAACTCTGGCTTCGTGTTTCTCACGAAGAGCTCGCTCCGTGTCCGCCTTTTCCTCGGCCTCGGCAACGGCCCTTTTGAGGGCCTCGACTTCGGTCATAACTCCTAGCACAAATTATGCGGCTTATTTCATACTGAACATTTATCTCGCAATAAACGCACATAATACTGATGCATACCTTGTTTATCCCTTAACTGCATTTGCAATAGGCCAATTTCTTCTCTGGCCCGCTCAAGACTTTGATTCAGTCTAGCGATCTCCGCAGTGTGAGAGGCAGCAGCCGCTACAGGTATCTGCTTGAAACAGGAGAGAAATCAATGTCATTTAGTGAGTCTTCCTGAGATCATGAATCGATCCCCTGTCCGATTCTTTCTTTCACCGAACAGTGTATCAGGGGCTACTATCTATACTATGACACTCCTCGATAACTCATATAACATACCTCAAAGCCTTTTTAAGACTGATACAGACTTCGTTCAGTCCACTCTCGGTCGACTGAATTTTCTCAATCACCGCACCCATCAGGGCATGGTGTTCATCAACAATGGAGGCATCTCGTAGCGCCACCAACAAAGCATCCGACACTTCTGGATGGACAAAGGTTGCTGGCGGAATCTTTTTTCCCACGTCTCCGGCCCCTGCGGTTCGACCTCCAGGCGCTGCCTTCTCGGTTTTTTCCTTTTCTCCTTGGCCGGGGTCGTCTTGGGACGAGGCCTCGGTGTTTGGCACCTGTTTGGAGAAAGGGTCCTTCGAGGGCGTCCCGCTCTCCACAGCGTTTGAGCTCAGCAGGTCCTCCGATGAGGATTGTTCGGTATGGTACCTCGCCGGACTATAAGAAATATATAGCTTAAGTTAAAATACTAAGCCACGATGAGTCCGGACGCTTAAACATATTCAGATTTTATATACTCACGAGTTCACTAGGGGTTGGGCCCTGGGATCCCATGCCGGGCCACTGTCGGCGGTGGCAGGAGACTCCTCTTGACGAGGAATCTTTCCTCTTTCAGGTAGTTCGCTTCCAAGTATGCAAAGGCCGTCCTCTTCCTTCCTCCCTCCGTAGGGGATTCATCTCCCTCCTCCTTTTCGTCCTCTTCGAAGGAGGAATGGGCATCAGAGCCTTCAGGTATTGTGCCCGAAGTGCCGCGACAATGAAGGCCGCCCCGGGTGTTTTTAGCCTCCTTCTCGGCCATCTTCTTCGGCACCTTGTAAGGCGCCGGGACCAACATCTTCATCAAAAGTGGGATGGCCGGGTCTTCGGGCAGCGGGGCCGGACAATGGATCCGCTCTGCCTTCTTTGTCCAGCTCTGGGAAAGTTGAATAAACACGCATCAAGCGCGTCCATTGGGTCATGTGGATGGAAAAGTTTGATAAACTCACCGAACTTGCAAGGCGAGACAGTTGGTACCCACGGTCTTCGGCGGAGTCCGGCCATGATTTGCTGGACTTAAAAAGCACTCCAAATGTCCTCATGCGACGAGCTGAAGAGCCTTCACAAGGTTTGGTGCCTGGCCGGATCAAACTCCCATAGATTGCGAGTCCGGTGTTGACAAGGCAGTATCCGGCGGACTAACATCACCTGGACTACGTCGACGAGTTCAATGTTCTTATCTCCCATATCTTTAACGCGCGTCTGGAGCACCGACAGTTCGTCGGACGAGGACCAATCCAGTCCTTTCTTGACCCAGGACGTAAGCCGCAGAGGGGCGCCAGATCAAAACTCGAGAGAAGCGGCCCGCTCCTTGCCGCTCGGCTCAGTGATGTAAAATCACTGTTGTTGCCACTCCTTGACAGAATCATTAAAGGTTCATGTTGGCCACATAACGTTGGGCATCTTGATCACCATAGCGCCCCCGCACTCGGCGTATTCACCACCCACCATCTTGGGCTTCACATTAAAGACCTTCAGCCGTAAACTGAAGTGTGGCAAAACGCGGAGAAAAGCCTCGCACACGACAATGAATGTCGAGATGTTGAGGAAGGAATTAGGGGACAGATCGTGAAGATCGATCCCATAATAGTACATGATACCGCGAACGAATGGGTGGAGGGGAAATCCCAGCCCGCGGACAAAGTGAGGGAGGAATACAACCCTCTCGTGGGGTTCCGGAGTGGGGACGATCTGTCCCGCCGTCGGGAGACGGTGGCCAATTTTCTTGGCCAGATACCCGGCCTCCCGAAGCTTTTTGATATCCTTATCTCGGATGGTAGAGGCCATCCATTTGCCTCCTGCTCCGGATCCAGATATCTTTGGAAGACCTCTTGTGGGTAGAGGAGGTGAACGCTCGCGCGTTGGAGCCTGAGCAGAATGGAATAAGTTGGGAAGAAGGTATGGGTGAAGAGGGTGAATTCTTGTCCCTTTATAACGGCGGAAGAGGCGATGCGCCTCCCCCTTGCTTGGTAAAACCTCTTATTCCCCAAGCGCCGTAAGTAATGGCGTGGATGGGTTACCCACGTCGTGTTGATGAGAATCCCGTAATAAGGGGGACACGATCTCCGCTTTGACAAGACGCGTTAAGAAAACCGCCCCATGCTATATGCGGTGCTGGTTGAGAAAAACGGTTCGAATGATGACCGAGCCATGACATGACGTCGTGCTGTCAGAACGCGTCGGCAGATTAGATTTGTGGAAATATTATTCTCTCTGCGGTAGTATGTGGAACTTGTTTTGCAGAGCCGGACACTATTCTGGCGTTCAAAATCTTCTATGGAGTATTCGGAGGAGGAACCCGCCTTCCAATGTCGAAGACAATACTGCGCGTCGGACTCATCGTCATTGAAGCCTGGTTCAGGGGCTACTGAGGGAGTCATGGATTAGGGGGTCTCCGGACAGCCAGACTATATCCTTTGGCCGGACTGTTGGACTATGAAGATACAAGATTGAAGACTTCGCCCCGTGTCCGGATGGGACTCTCCTTGGCGTGGAAGGCGAGCTAGGCAATACGGATATGTAGATCTCCCCCCTTGTAACCGACTCTGTATAACCCTATCCCCCTCTGGTGTCTATATAAACTGGAGGGTTTAGTCCGTAGGACAACATACAATCATACCATAGGCTAGCTTCTAGGGTTTAGCCTCTATGATCTCGTGGTAGATCAACTCTTGTAATACTCATATCATCAAGAACAATCAAGCATGACGTAGGGTATTACCTCCATCAAGAGGGCCCGAACCTGGGTAAACATCGCGCCCCCTGCCTCCTGTTACCATCCACCTTAGACGCACAGTTCGGGATTCCCTACCCGTGTTCCGTCGGTTTTGACACTGACAGTCGGTGCTGGAGGAGTTGGGGCGACGGTTGAGGTACGACGGCTACTAAAATTTGGGTAAAGGAATTGATGCGGGGCGGGAGTGCCCAAGATCGTGCACAGTCCAATAATAATATGTGTGTATGATAATAAGGAAAAGTGGCGTGGATCCGCCGATTTTTGCAACTCTCAAGGCGGGTAGTTTGTTTTTTACATTTCTAGCTAGTTGGTCTATCGCACACGGTTTGTCCTAATTTCCAAATAAACTTACCCGCCTTTAGCTTGCACAGGTGTTGGTTTTACAGCGCACTTGTATCGCACATGGTTAAGCCAGTACCTCCACCCTTTGCTCGCGCTTGCGCGGTCGTGATGATTTCAGCGCACTTCCATCGCACACGGTTGAGCCAATACGTCCACCTTGATTTGCTCATGCTTGCGCGGTTGTGGTGATTTATGCGCACTTGCATTGCACATGGTTGAGCCAGTACCTCCACCTTAATTTGCTCGCGCTTGCGCAGGCGTGGTGATTCACATCGCACTTGTATCGCAAACGGTTAAGATATTATACCCCGTGTCCGTTGAGCGTCATCAGAGTCTTTGCAGCAAAAAATAACGTTTGAGAGGGTCAAAAGACGGCCACACCAGCATGTGGCCCAAATATATATGAGTGAAAAGGGTGGCATGTGATGTTCAAAATTCCCATGCATAACTTTGACCACGTGGGCCCATGGTTGGGCGCGTCGTTGAAGATCGATGAGAGGGGCCGGAAGTCAAGAACCACCTGGAAGTGGCCAAATATATATACGAATATTGGGGATGTTTAAAACTTTAAATACACAATGCATAACTTTGGTGGCACCTGCCTCGCAAACCCAAAAGCACCCTAACAACTGTTGGGAAACGTAGTAATTTCAAAAAAAATCCTACGCACACGCAAGATCATGGTGATGCATAGCAACAAGAGGGGAGAGTGTTGTCTACGTACCCTCGTAGACCGAAGCGGAAGCGTTCACGCAACGTAGAGGAAGTAGTCGTACGTCTTCCCGGTTCAACCGATCCAAGCACCGTTACTCCGGCACCTCCGAGTTCTTGGCACACGTTCAGCTCGATGACGCTCCCCGGGCTCCGATCCAGCAAAGCTTCAGGGAAGAGTTCCGTCAGCACGACGGCGTGGTGACGATCTTGATGTTCAACCGTCGCAGGGCTTCGCCTAAGCACCGCTACAATATGACCGAGGTGTAATATCGTGGAGGGGGGCACCGCACACGGCTAAGGAGCGATCACGAAGATCAACTTGTGTGTCTAGAGGTGCCCCCCTGCCCCTGTATATAAAGGAGCAAGGGGGAGGGGGCGGCCGGCCTAGGAGGGGGCGCGCCAAGCGGAGTCCTACTCCCACCGGGAGTAGGACTCCCTCCTTCCTTGTTGGAGTAGGAGAAGGGGAAAGAGGGGAGAAGAAGAAGGAAAAGGGGGCTGCGCCCCTTGTCCAATTCGGACCAGAGGGGGGGCGCAGGCCTCCTTCCTTTTGGCCTCTCTCCTCTATTCCCGTATGGCCCAATAAGGCCCATATACTCCCCAGCGAATTCCCGTAACTCTCCGGTACTCCGAAAAATACCCGAATCACTCGGAACCTTTCCGATGTCCGAATATAGTCGTCCAATATATCGATCTTTACGTCTCGACCATTTCGAGACTCCTCGTCATGTCCCCGACCTCATCCGGGACTCCGAACTCCTTCGGTACATCAAAACTCATAAACTCATAATATAACTGTCATCGAAACCTTAAGCGTGCGTACCCTACGGTTCGAGAACAATGTAGACATGACCGAGACATGTCTCCAGTCAATAACCAATAGCGGAACCTGGATGCTCATATTGGCTCCTACATATTCTACGAAGATCTTTATCGGTCAGACCATATAACAACATACGTTGTTCCCTTTGTCATCGGTATGTTACTTGCCCGAGATTCGATCGTCGGTATCTCAATACATAGTTCAATCTCGTTACCGGCAAGTCTCTTTACTCGTTCCGTAATACATCATCTTGCAACTAACTCATTAGTTGCAATGCTTGCAAGGCTTATGTGATGTGCATTACCGAGAGGGCCCAGAGATACCTCTCCGACAATCGGAGTGACAAATCCTAATCTCGAAATACACCAACCCAACATGTACCTTTGGAGACACCTGTAGAGCTCCTTTATAATCACCCAGTTACGTTGTGACGTTTGGTAGCACACAAAGTGTTTCTCCGGCAAACGGGAGTTGCATAATCTCATAGTCATAGGAACATGTATAAGTCATGAAGAAAGCAATAGCAACATACTAAACGATCGGGTGCTAAGCTAACGGAATGGGTCAAGTCAATCACATCATTCTCCTAATGATGTGATCCCGTTAATCAAATAACAACTCTTTGTCCATGGTTAGGAAACATAACCATCTTTGATCAACGAGCTAGTCAAGTAGAGGCATACTAGTGACACTCTGTTTGTCTATGTATTCACACATGTATTATGTTTCCGGTTAATACAATTCTAGCATGAATAATAAACATTTATCATGATATAAGGAAATAAATAATAACTTTATTATTGCCTCTAGGGCATATTTCCTTCAGTCTCCCACTTGCACTAGAGTCAATAATCTAGTTCACGTCGTGATGTGATTCAACACTAAGAGTTCACATCACCATGTGATTAACACCCATAGTTCACATCGTCATGTGACCTATACCCAAAGGGTTTACTAGAGTCAATAATCTAGTTCACATCATTTATGTGATTAACACCCAAAGAGTACTAAGGTGTGATCATGTTTTGCTTGTGAGATAATTTTAGTCAACGGGTCTGTCACATACAGATCCGTAAGTATTTTGCGAATTCTATGTCTACAATGCTCTGCACGGAGCTACTCTAGCTAATTGCTCCCACTTTCAATATGTATCTAGATCGAGACTTAGAGTCATCCAGATCTGTGTCAAAACTTGCATCGACGTAACTTTTTACGATGAACCTTTTGTCACCTCCATAATCGAGAAATATTTCCTTGTTCCACTAAGGATAATTTTGACCAATGTCCAGTGATCTACTCTTAGATCACTATTGTACTCCCTTGCTTAACACAGTGTAGGGTATACAATAGATCTGGTACACATCATGGCATACTCTATAGAACCTATGGCTGAGGCATAGGGATGACTTTCATTCTCTTTCTATCTTTTGCCATGGTCGGGCTTTGAGTCTTACTCAATTTCATACCTTGTAACACAGCCAAGAACTCTTTCTTTGACTGTTCCATTTTTGAACTACTTCAAAATATTGTCAAGGTATGTACTCATTGAAAAAACTTATCAAGCGTCTTGATCTATCTCTATAGATTTTGATGCTTAATATGTAAGCAGCTTTACCGAGGTCTTTCTTTGAAAAACTTCTTTAAAAACACTCATTTATGCTTTGCAGAATAATTCTACATTATTTCCGATCAACAATATGTCATTCACATATACTTATCAAAAATGTTGTAGTGCTCCCACTCACTTTCTTGTAAATACAGACTTCACCGCAAGTCTGTATAAAACTATATGTTTTGATCATACTATCAAAGCGTTTATTCCAACTCCGAGAGGCTTGCACCAGTCCATAAATGGATTGCTGGAGCTTGCACACTTTGTTAGCTCCTTTTGGATCGACAAAACCTTCCGGCTGCATCATATACAACTCTTCTTCCAGAAATCTATTCAGGAATGCAGTTTTGACATCCATTTGCTGGATTTCATAAAATGCGGCAATTGCTAACATGATTTGGACAGACTTAAGCATCGCTACGGGTGAGAAGGTCTCATCGTAGTCAATCCCTTGAACTTGCCGAAAACCTTTTGCGACAAGTCGAGCTTTGTAGATAGTAACACTACTATCAGCGTTCGTCTTCCTCTTGAAGATCCATTTATATTCTATGGCTTGCCGATCATCGGGAAAATCCATCAAAGTCCATACTTTGTTCTCATACATGGATCATATCTCAGATTTCATGGCCTCAAGCCATTTCGCGGAATCAGGGCTCATCATCGCTTCCTCATAGTTCGTAGGCTCGTCATGGTCAAGTAACATGACCTCCAGAACTGGAATACCGTACCACTTTGGTGCGGGTCTCACTCTGGTTTACCTACGAGGTTCGGTAGTAACTTGATCTGAAGTTACATGATCATCATCATTAGCTTCCTCACTAATCGGTCTAGTAGTCACAGGAACATATTTCTGTGATGAACTACTTTCCAATAAGGGAGTAGGTACAGTTACCTCATCAAGTTCTACTTTCCTCCCACTCACTTCTTTCGAGAGAAACTCCTTCTCTGGAAAGGATCCATTCTCAGCAACGAATATCTTGCCTTAGGATCTGTGATAGAAGGTGTACCCAACATTTTCTTTTGGGTATCCTATGAAGACGCACTTCTCCAATTTGAGTTTGAGCTTATCAGGATGAAACTTTTTCATATAAGCATCGCAACCCCAAACTTAAAGAAACGACAACTTTGGTTTCTTGCCAAACCATAGTTCATACGGTGTCGTCTCAACAGATTTAGATGGTGCCCAGCTGTCTCTAATGCATAACCCCAAAATGATAGTGGTAGATCGGTAAGAGACATCATAGATCGCACCATATCTAATAAAGTACGGCTATGACGTTCGGACACACCATTACATTATGGTGTTCCAGGTGGCGTGAGTAGTGAAACAATTTCACATTGTTTTTAACTGAAGGCCAAACTCGTAACTCAAATACTCTTCTCTATGATCAGACCATAGAAACTTTATTTTCTTGTTACGATGATTTTTCACTTCACTCTGAAATTCTTTGAACTTTTCAAATCTTTCAGACTTATGTTTCATCAAGTAGATATACTCATATCTGCATAAATCATCTATGAAGATCAAAAAATAATGATACTTGTCGCGAGCCTCAATATTCATCGGATCACATACATCAGTATGTATTATTTCCAATAAGTCAGTTGCTCGCTCCATTGTTCCGGAGAACGGAGTCTTAGTCATCTTGCCCATAAGGCATGGTTCGCAAGCATCAAGTGATTCATAATCAAGTGATTCCAAAATCCCATCAGCATGGAGTTTCTTCATGCGCTTTACACCAATATGACCTAAACGGTAGTGCCACAAATAAGTTGCACTATCATTATTAACTTTGCATCTTTTGGTTTCAATATTATGATTATGTGTATCACTACGATCGAGATCCAACGAACTATTTTCATTGGGTGTGTAACCATATAAGGTTTTATTCATGTAAACAAAACAACAATTTATTCTCTTACTCAAATGAATAATCGTATTACAATAAACATGATCAAATCATATTCATGCTCAACGCAAACACCAAATAACACTTATTCAGGTTCAACACTAATCCCGAAAGTATAGGGAGTGTGCGATGATGATCATATCAATCTTGGAACCACTTCCAACACACATCGTCACTTCACCCTTAACTAGTCTCTGTTTATTCTGCAACTCCCGTTTCGAGTTACTAATCTTAGCAACTGAACTAGTATCAAATACTGAGGGGTTGCTATAAACACTAGTAAAGTACACATCAATAACATGTATAGCAAATATACTTATGTTCACTTTGCCATCCTTCTTTATCTGCCAATCACTTGGGGTAGTTCCGCTTCCAGTGACTAGTCCCTTTGTAGTAGAAACACTTAGTTTCAGGCTTAGGACCAGACTTGGGCTTCTTCACTTGAGCAGCAACTTGCTTGCTGTTCTTCTTGAAGTTCCCCTTCTTCCCTCTGCCCTTTTCTTGAAACTAGTGGTCTTGTCTACCATCAACACTTGATGTTTTTCTCGATTTCTACCTTCGTCAATTTCCGCATTATGAAGAGCTTGGGAATAGTTTCTGTTATCCCTTGCATATCATAGTTCATCACGAAGTTCTACTAACTTAGTGATGGTGACTAAAGAATTATGTCAATCACTATCTTATCTGGAAGATTAACTCCCACTTGATTCAAGCGATTGTAGTACTCAGACAATCTGAGCACATGCTCACTAGCTGAGCGATTCTCCTCCATCTTTTAGCTATAGAACTTGTTGGAGACTTCATATCTCTCAACTCGGGTATTTGCTTGAAATATTAACTTCAACTCCTGGAACATCTCATATGCTCCATGACGTTCAAAACGTCTTTGAAGTCCCGATTCTAAGCCATTAAGCATGGTGCACTAAACTATCAAGTAGTCATCATATTGAGCTAGCCAAACGTTCATACTGTCTGCATCTGCTCCTGCAATAGGTCCGTCACCTAGCGGTGCATCAAGGACATAATTCTTCTGTGCAGCAATGAGGATAAACCTCAGATCATGGATCCAATCCGCGTCATTGCTACTAACATCTTTCAACACAATTTTCTCTAGGAACATATCAAAATAAACACAGGGAAGCAACAACGCGAGATATTGATCTACAACATAATTTGCAAAATACTACCAGGACTAAGTTCATGATAAATTTAAGTTCAATTAATCATATTATTTAAGAACTCCCACTTAGATAGACATCCCTCTAATCCTCTAAGTGATTACGTGATCCAAATCAACTAAACCATGTCCGATCATCACGTGAGATGGAGTAGTTTCATTGGTGAACATTGCTATGTTGATCATATCTGCTATATGATTCATGCTCGACCTTTCGGTCTCCATGTTCCGAGGCCATATCTGTATATGCTTGGCTCGTCAAGTATAACCTGAGTATTCTGCGTGTGCAACTGTTTTGCACCCGTTGTATTTTAACGTAGAGCCTATCACACCCGATCATCACGTGGTGTCTCAGCACGAAGAACTTTCGCAACGGTGCATACTCAGGGAGAACACTTCTTGATAATTAGTGAGAGATCATCTTATAATGCTACCGTCAATCAAAGCAAGATAAGATGCATAAAAGATAAACATCACATGCAATCAATATAAGTGATATGATATGGCCACCATCATCTTGTGCTTGTGATCTCCATCTTCGAAGCACCGTCATGATCACCATCGTCACCGGCGCGACACCTTGATCTCCATCGTAGCATCGTTGTCGTCTCGCCAATCTTATGCTTCCATGACTATCGCTACCGCTTAGTGATAAAGTAAAGCATTACAGCGCGATTGCATTGCATACAATAAAGCGACAACCATATGGCTCCTGCCAGTTGCCGATAACTCGGTTACAAAACATGATCATCTCATACAATAAAATTTAGCATCATGTCTTGACCATATCACATCACAACATGCCCTGCAAAAACAAGTTAGACGTCCTCTACTTTGTTGTTGCAAGTTTTACGTGGCTGCTATGGGCTTAAGCAAGAACCAATCTTACCTACGTATCAAAACCACAACGATAGTTTGTCAAGTTGGTGATGTTTTAACCTTCGCAAGGACCGGGCGTAGCCACACTCGGTTCAACTAAAGTTGGAGAAACTGTCACCCGCTAGCCACCTTTGTGCAAAGCACGTCGGGAAAACCGGTCTCGCGTAAGCGTACGCGTAATGTCGGTCCGGGCCGCTTCGTCCAACAATACCGCCGAACCAAAGTACGACATGCTGGTAAGCAGTATGACTTATATCGCCCACAACTCACTTGTGTTCTACTCGTGCATATAACATCAACACATAAAACCTAGGCTCTGATGCCATTGTTGGGAAATGTAGTAATTTCAAAAAAATTCCTACGCACACGCAAGATCATGGTGATGCATAGCAATGAGAGGGGAGAGTGTTGTCTATGTACCCTCGTAGACCGAAGCGGAAGCGTTGACGCAACATAGAGGAAGTAGTCGTACGTCTTCCCGGTTCAACCGATCCAAGCACCGTTACTCCGGCACCTCCGAGTTCTTGGCACACGTTCAGCTCGATGACGCTCCCCGGGCTCCGGTCCAGCAAAGCTTCGGGGAAGAGTTCCGTCAGCACGACGGCGTGGTGACGATCTTGATGTTCAACCGTCGCAGGGCTTCGCCTAAGCACCGCTACAATATGACCGAGGTGTAATATCGTGGAGGGGGGCACCGCACACGGCTAAGGAACGATCACGAAGATCAACTTGTGTGTCTAGAGGTGCCCCCCTGCCCCTGTATATAAAGGAGCAAGGGGGAGGGGGCGGCCGGCCTAGGAGGGGGCGCGCCAAGGGGAGTCCTACTCCCACCGGGAGTAGGACTCCCTCCTTCCTTGTTGGAGTAGGAGAAGAGGAAAGAGGGGAGAAGAAGAAGGAAAAGGGGGCTGCGCCCCTTGTCCAATTCGGACCAGAGGGAGGGTGCAGGCCTCCTTCCTTTTGGCCTCTCTCCTCTATTCCCGTATGGCCCAATAAGGCCCATATACTCCCCGGCGAATTCTCGTAACTCTCCGGTACTCCGAAAAATACCCGAATCACTCGAACCTTTCCGATGTCCGAATATAGTCATCCAATATATCGATCTTTACGTCTCGACCATTTCGAGACTCCTCGTCATATCTCCGACCTCATCCGGGACTCCGAACTCCTTCGGTACATCAAAACTCATAAACTCATAATATAACTGTCATCGAAACCTTAAGCGTGCGGACCCTACGGTTCGAGAACAATGTAGACATGACCGAGACATGTCTCCGGTCAATAACCAATAGCGGAACCTGGATGCTCATATTGGCTCCTACATATTCTACGAAGATCTTTATCGGTCAGACCGTATAACAACATACGTTGTTCCCTTTGTCATCGGTATGTTACTTGCCCGAGATTCGATCGTCGGTATCTCAATACATAGTTCAATCTCGTTACCGGCAAGTCTCTTTACTCGTTCCGTAATACATCATCTTGCAACTAACTCATTAGTTGCAATGCTTGCAAGGCTTATGTGATGTGCATTACCGAGAGGGCCCAGAGATACCTCTCCGACAATCGGAGTGACAAATCCTAATCTCGAAATACACCAACCCAACATGTACCTTTGGAGACACCTGTAGAGCTCCTTTATAATCACCCAGTTACGTTGTGACGTTTGGTAGCACACAAAGTGTTTCTCCGGCAAACGGGAGTTGCATAATCTCATAGTCATAGGAACATGTATAAGTCATGAAGAAAGCAATAGCAACATACTAAACGATCGGGTGCTAAGCTAACGGAATGGGTCAAGTCAATCACATCATTCTCCTAATGATGTGATCCCGTTAATCAAATAACAACTCTTTGTCCATGGTTAGGAAACATAACCATCTTTGATCAACGAGCTAGTCAAGTAGAGGCATACTAGTGACACTCTGTTTGTCTATGTATTCACACATGTATTATGTTTCTCGTTAATACAATTCTAGCATGAATAATAAACATTTATCATGATATAAGGAAATAAATAATAACTTTATTATTGCCTCTAGGGCATATTTCCTTCAACAACCACCTAGCCCAAGATGTATATATATATATAATGACATAATGTCATACCTAGCTAGGATGCTTGGCCCACCACCTCCCACTTTGTGTCAGCGGGGCAGATGCACGTAATGATCGATAATTTGGTCATACACGCATGTCGCCATGACCTACCATAAGACGGACCAATGAATCTATCCTTTGGTCAAATGACAGTTGTTGTTGTCGATAAACCGCTTAGGCCAATAGATTGAACCATCATAAAAATCGCACAAGAGGGACCACAAAACCAGCACCTCATGCATGCGGCCCAAAATGATGTACGTTGGGAAGGGATGATGTCTGTTTTCAATATAGAATAATGTATAATTTAGATGTGGTGCCTACCTCTCGGTACAGACAACATCCATGAAGGAAATATAGTTAAGGACGAGATACGCAGGGTTTGATGTAGGCCGAACCCAGCAACCCGAGCATCTGGGAGGGAATCCTGACAACACATGAGCTCAAGCTTTGGTTTAGCGACATTTGACGGTGATCGGCCCTAACACGAACTAGGAGGAATCCATTCATGGCTAACACATACCCCTCATTATCGGTCAAAGGGATGATATATATACACTGGGGGAGCCCACAGATATGTGTGTCGTCACAAAAAACCGCACAAGGAAGCGTGGTCGATCAGGAGACCTCGTATACACTGCATGCAGCCCAAAAATATGTATGGGTACGATGGTGTATGATGTGTTTAAATCCCAAATGCACAACTTCGATGGGCCACCAACTACATTACAAACCGAACACCGTACCCGACTCCAAGCCAGGTTCAATACGTACGATGTCAGTTTCCCAACTTTATTTTGTCTACCATGGGACACACACACACACACACACATATATATATATATATATACACATACATACATCTGTACACCTATATAGTGTGCGAATAATTTTGAAAGTTGGTCGTTGGATGAAGTCAATCCGATGGTACAGAGATGGAAAATCCGAGCACTACTGGAGTTGGATATCATCTACATTCCACCAGACTCTGCGACATGTACAATCTAGAATACTCCATGGTTGAACTTAAGCATAATGCACAAACCTCAAAACACAAGCACTTCTCCTTTGTTCTCTAGAATCTTCCATATCTTAATTGCCCAATTTTTTCTAAATGAATTGTCACTTTTTGTTTTTACCTTTACAATGCACAATTCCATGAAACTGAAAATAGATTTTTTATAAAACTAATTGATTTTGGATGAGATGAACTGCATGTGCTGTTCTGAATGAAAACCTAGTAGAGAAGGAAGCGTGAGCTACACGACGCATGCGCACAGTGCTTACCCATGTACAGCATGTGCTGTCGAAAGGGCTCAGGGTTCCCGTTCAATCTGGGAGCATCCAACGGTGCACACGTATGATCCGTGGGGTTTGGGTTCTGGCCAATTAGAACACACGACTCAGATCGCGCATGCAGCGGGGGGGAATATCATATGGAAACCAATATTTGGTGGAAACCGGTGAAAACCACGAGAAAAAAGATGTTTTGAAATTTTTTAAAAAATTGAAAAAAAGTGGGATGTTAAGAGGATGATGTTTTATTGCTAGACAAAATTTCAAGTTGAAACACATTACGAGATGTGAGCTATGAAAAAGACAAAATTAGCGTTGAATAGTGCCGAATAGTTATGTCACTATTCAGGGTTGAATTTTTCTTTTTCATAGCTCACATCTCGTAATGTTTTTCAACTTGAAATTTTGTGTCGCAATAAAACATCGCCTTCTTAACATCCCACATTTTTTCAGATTTTTTGAAACTTTAAAATATGATTTCCATGAAGTTTTTATTGAATATCGGCTTTCGTGAGTGAACCATGTGCTATTTGAAAACATTTCGTGAGAAGAATCTCGGTTTTTAAATCCCCGTAAATGCAAAACTAAGCCGAAAATCGTGAAACCTGGCATGGTGTCACGACATGGCACTTATATGTTGAGGAATTTTTTTCGTCCATTGTGGCGCAAGTTTTATTACAAACCTCTTACAAACCGGAGCTTATCTCAAAGAAGCCTCGTGGTTCCGATAGCGAAATGTGCCCCCTTGTGGGCGAAACGTAATCACTGCCTCTTTTCGCCTTGTATTTTCTTCTATGGGCAACATGAAACGACAGGATATCCGTGCTGAAATTTAAACTTATTCAGGGTTCTTTTGGCCTTTTTATACACTAATTGAGTTTCCTAGGCATTTAATGTCCATAATTCAAATTTGAACTACAAATACATGGTCCAGTTCACCAAAATGGCTATAAAAATTATACATGTGTCCTTGGGTGCATGTTTAGGTCCCATGCCAGGAATGGGAATGAATTACAACCGTACCGGTGTCATGGCTCGTCCTTAAACATTTCGAATCTCGGTTTTTAAGTCCCCATAAATCCTAAACTCACCAGAAAGTCATCAAAGGTGGCATGGTGTCACGTCATGGCACATATATGTCGTGGTAAAAACATTTTCCAATTTGGGCCAAGATTTATTACAAACCTCTTACAAAAACCGAAGCTTCTCTCAAAGAAGCCTCGTGATTCCGATAGGGAAACGTGTTCCCCTTGTGGGCGAAACATAATCACTACCTCTTTTCGCCTTGTATTTTCTTCCACGGGCAACATGGAACGACATGATATCAGTGCTGAAATTCAAACTTATTCAGGGTTCGTTTGGCCTTTTTATACACTAATTGAGTTTTCTAGACATTTAATGTCCATAATTCAAATTTGAACTACAAATGCATGCTGCAGTTCATCAAAATGGCTAGAAAAATTATACATGTGTCCTTGGGTGCATCTTTAGGTCTCATGCCACGAATGGCAACGAATTACAATCGTACCGGTGTCCTGGCTCGTCCTCAAACATTTCGAATCTCGGTTTTTAAGTCCCCATAAATCCTAAACTCACAAGAAAGTCATCAAAGGTGGCATGGTGTCACGTCATGGCACATATATGTCGTGGTAAAGATATTGTCCAATTTGGGCCAAGATTTATAGCAAACCTCTTACAAAAACCGGAGCTTCTCTCAAAGAAGCCTCGTGGTTTCGATAGGGAAATGTGTCCCATTGTTGGCCAAATGATAATCACTCCCTCTTCTATCCTCGTATTTTCTTCTACATGCGACACGGAACAACTAGAGATTCGCGCTGAACTTTGAAATTATTCAGGGTTCGTTTGACCTTTTTTATTCATTAATTGATATTTATAGGCATTTGATGTCCATAATTCAAATCCGAACTACAAATCCATGCTCTAGTGCACCAAAATAGCTAGAAAAAACGTACATGTTTCCTTGGGGTGCATGTTTAGGTCCCATGGAACGAATGGGAACGAATTCAACCGTCTCGCCGTCCTGGCTTGGCCACAGACATTGTGAATCTCGGTTTTTAAATATCTGTAAATCCAAAACTCACTAGGAAATCATGAAACTTGGCATGGTGTCACTACATGGTACATATAATTGTCGAATTTGGGAAAAGCTATATTACAAGCCTTTTACAAACCAGAGCCTGTCGCAACCCTCATGGTTTCGGTAGAGAAACATGCCCCTCTTGTGGGCGAAATGATAATCGCTGCCTCTTCTCGCCTTGAACTTTGTTTTGTATAGGCAACATAGAATAACACGAGCGTCAGGCTGAAATTTGAAACTGTTCAGGGTTCATTTGGCCATTGTATATATATTACTAATTACTAAGTTTTCTATGCATTTAATATAGTCCATAATTCAAATTTGAACTACAACCACATGCTCCAGTGAAGCAAAATGTGTGGGAAATCGTACATGTGTCATTGGGTGAATGTTTAGGTCTCATTTTAGGAATGGGAATGAATTACAAACTTATCATCGTCCTAAAACATTGAGAATCTCGGTTTTTAAATCCCAGTAAATCAAAAGGTCACCCAAAAACATGAAACTTGGCATGGTTTCATGACATGGCACATATATGCCGTGGTAAAAAATCGTCCAATTTGAGAAGAAGCACACACATTAGTAGCCAACGAAGTCCTTTTTGAAACAAAAAGTTGACATGTTAATATCGCAATCGGTTGTATTATATTAACCGTGTCCATTTTAACCATACTTGGTGGTATGCGTGCAGCTGTTTGATTAGACGGGACGAGCGCGAGAAGTCCGCCGTGCAAGCTCGATAGGATGCGTGCGAGTAGTCCGCCGCGCAGGCTCGACGGGACGCGTGCATCCTGTCCACCTCGCAGGCTCGACGGGACACGTGCGAGCAGCAAGGCCGCCCATGCTCACCGGGAAGCGAGCTCTTTGACCTCCATGCACCAGCCGCCGCCCGCCTCGCTCACAACTTCTCCATTAATGGGTTAATTAAAGCACCTGGACGGAGGGTGTTTGCTTGTGATCCTATGGCAGCATTTGTTTTGTTCATGTTTTCAACTTGTATTCCGCCCTAATTTAAATTACCACATAGGGCAACGGATAATATGACGACAAATAAAATGGCAACGGATAATACAACGACAAATTTACAATGGCTCAGATAATAATTGTCTTACATATTCCGGATAATTTAAAATGCCACATGCGGCAAAGCCCGGAAGACACGGGGGCAAGAGAAGAAGGAAATTGCAGACAACGATCTGGGTCGCTATTGTCTCTACTCGTCGATGGACGTCGGGCGGCAAAATCCTCTAGCTCCTTCTTCAATTCCTCACGACTTTGCTTGAGAGCAGCCACGGATTCCTCCACCTCTTGCTCGCACTCGATTCAGAGCTTCCTCAAGCCACCCATCAGTTCCTCGACGACCGCTTTCAGCGTCGTCTCCGAGGCACTGCTTTGCTCATGCAGCATCTTCTAGCCGGTGTCCTCCTCCTCCTTCTCGGCGACCAACTTGAGGAGCTTCACATTTTCACCCATGAGTTGCTCGACGAGGTCGGTCGCCTTATCAACTGGGGGATCGTTGATCTTGAGCAGCTTCATCAAGCCGTCGACCAGCTCCTGCTGCATAGTGACACCAGCGAGAATGTCATCGTCCCCGACGAAGGACTTCAGGAACGTCGGCTCGTCACGATGGCCGACGCCGCGAATGCGCTTGTGAGAGCCCTCGCGTGCCCGTGAGAGCTCGTTTGAGGGCTCCGCGGTGCCCCGGGACATCTCTGTTGCGGCCGCGGCTTCGCGGCGGGACCTCTCTAGTGGTTCCGCGGCCTTGGTCTTTGCTGCCTGGTTATATGTCCACCCTAAACTCCTCCTACTAGTCATGGCGGAATGACTTGATAGAAAAAACCAGTTTTGTGGGTGATGAGGAGAAGAACTGTAATGTAATTTTTGAGTGGGTAGTTTTTATAGCCCGGTGCTAAGTGTGAACAAATATTAATTTGATAGGTGTGAACAGATTTGCAATTACTTATTGCGTTGTAATCAGCAATGTGACGAGAAACAAGGTCAAAATTTATTGATGGCAGAAGGTTGACCACGTGATTGCTCGCCGTTGAGGCGGCTGCGGTGCGCTCCGCTCTGCTCGCCGTTGAGGCAAAGTTACAGTGGCAATGGTTAATAATTCTTAATAATTGTCTTGCATATTCAAGATAATTTAAAATGCCAAATGCGGCAAGGCCCAGAACACTCACGGCCTATATATGCATACAATTATAATAAAATATAAGCTAAAAGACTGAGCTAGCCTTCCCACGATGGTCTTCTCAGACTCCATGATCAGCATAACACTCTTGCGGCCGTTCACTCCAAGTGTCCCGACCCGCCTCCGCCTACGGAGCTGCTGGCGCTGGGGAGGCTCTTAGGCATGTTGGGCCTCTTCCAGAAGAGCTTGACAGCGTGCATGACAACTCCGTGGAACCGCTCCATTTCCATGTCTCTGGCCTGGTAGCAAATTTCGTCGATCACCTGCATCCTCAAGATATCACGTTGGCGATGTTCTCCTTCGTCGGGGACATCAACTCCGGAAAGGATGCGCTCAAGCTTGGCCACCACATCATCAGGATCGAGGTTGACACGGTCGCCGTGGGCAATGATGAAGCCGCAGGCTGCCTCTGTCTTGACTAAATCGCAGAGGTCCTCTACCCATTCCTTGCGGGGCATCAGGCTCTCGATGAGCACTGGTGACGGTGGCTCTTCGGGTGGGTCGTCGATCATGCCGCCGAGCAGCTCTGGATCTTTTGCACGGTGGATGGCAAACTGCTCATCACACCTCCTCTGCAATATGTCGATTGTGCTCCCAAGGACTGTGACGCCAATATTGCTGTTGATGGGCCATGGTGCCTACACCGGCCGATGAAGCTCTTGCTCCCCGACCTGCTCTGGCTCGTTCTCCTCGCCGAAGATGAAACGCAGGTAGGCGTCGATGTCAAAGCTTTGGTCGTTGCCTGGCATACTTGGAATAACTAATGGTAGATGGGTGAGGACTAGATCTTCGCAGAGTGTCGCGGCAGTGCGTTGCCGCCTGGGTTATATGCAGCAAGCCGTTAGCTGGTGGCGGGAAACCAGTGAGGGAATAGGCGTGGATTTTACAATTCTCCCATGTGGAGCACGGGAAGCATTCGCTGGAGCGCAGGAAGACTAAGTGGAGCACACACAACCTGAATATCATATCCGGTGCCACGTGTTATTATATGTGTAACTTACTAATCATTGCACATGAGTACTCGCAGACGCATCGTGTGCGATACTCCTAGCCACCGCAAGCAACTAGTTTGCATTTTTCAAAGTTTTTTGTACACACAGAATCGCACATGAACTAACTGTATTAACCGTTTGTGTTGTAATTTCTCATCGCAAATAGTTCATCTGAGTCGGCTGTTTGCCACGTATCATACATATCTTGTTAATTTGAACCGTTTCTGTTGCGTTCGCTAATCAAAAACAGTTCGTCCGAGTGAACCGTATGCCCTATATCACACACACCTTGATCTGGCTAACCGTTTATGTTGCACTCACTAATAGCAAACGGTTTATCGGAGCGAACTGTATGCCGTATATCGCACACACTTTGATATGGCCGCCTATTTCTGTTGTTCTACCTCATCGCAAACAGTTCGAACGGTTTAACCATGTGCCCTGAATCGCACACGCAACTAAAATCTGTACCGTGTTTGATGGCTCTGCCATCGCAAACGTTTTGCACCTTTTTTGACAGTTTTTTTACATCCCTGTTTGTGATTAATGCATCGCACACACTCTCGTCAAAGGGTCTTTGATCGTATTGTCGCGTTAGCAGCATCTTGCAATAGTGCTATCTCCATCCAACTCTCGCAAATCAATGTGTCCTCTGCTTTGGTGTATGATGCCGTGTGAATGCTTTGCTTCCTCCTTTGTGTCGCGGCTCGTTGGGTGAGCTCATCGATAAACAATGGCTCGTCCGCAATGTCAACCTCTTCTTCCTCATCTTCGTAATACATGTTCTCATCTTCATGCCATGGGTTGCCATGGTCATCGGTCCCTTCTTCTTCGTGGACACCGTAGTGGTCGGCACCATCTTGGCCGTGACTGTCTTGGCTTCGAATCTCGTCGAGCTCGAAGCCTTGGCCTTGGCAGTCGGGGTGGAAGGCCTAGCCACAACCCTCGTAGATGACGTTCTCCATGAACGCGTTGTAGTTAGGGTCATTGGCCGCCGACATCGGGATTAGCATTTTCATCGAACAGGTTGCGGGTGCCGTGAAGGTTGGCTATATGAATCGACCGGGGCTACTTCATTTGCCTCCTGTTGGTCGACTGGCCAGCGCCACTGTACACAGGCGTGACGTTAAGGTCGATGACAGCGATCACGCTGCCGTCCAACGATGTGGAGAACCGGGTCCGAGCATGCTGTTGTTGTGCATGAAAATCGTGTGTCTCCGGTGTTATAGAGGAGCTCAACAACTGGTACTGCGGAGGGCGAACGACCGACAAGCATGTGCTCTCTGTGGCCATGGCAGCGGCGGAGAGAATGGACGGCCCGGGTCGGTACAACACTAGCATGACGAGGGCCTGCGTCGTCACTGCCTGCGTGGCCTTGGCGAGGATGGCCTCATTCTGGTCGACGATGGCCTTGTGTTGCGTGGCCGCGGCCGCGGCCTCAGCAGCATAGTCGGGGCGGTTTTCTTCTTCGCTGCAATGGTCCGTCGGGCCCTCCTCTTGGCTGATTCGATGTCGAGCCGCGCGGCCTCCGCTGGCGTGAGCTCCGATCTCTCTTTCTTCCTCTTCTTCATCGCGGGCAAGCGGTGCTGGCGGCTTGGTCGGCGGGTTTCTTTGGGGCACCGTCCATGGAGGAGGGAAAGGAGGGGGAGCGTGGGAGGGTTTTAGGGAAAGGGAGGGAAAGTGGGCGCGTTGTGTCCCCGATGGTCGGGCCAGGGGAGGACAAGGGCGCGCGTCCCGTCCATCCGTGTGCTGTCCATTTCGACGCAAACGCGGCCCAAATTTGGGACGAAAGTGCATCGGCGACGGACAAAAAAACAGACATCTATTCGTTTCCTCTCGCGCGTTGGGCCGCGATTTCTATCTGTTTAGTCCCAAACGGACCAACCGGACCATTTGGAGCCGTGCATTGGAGTTGGCCTAACAATCCAGATATTTCATTGGCAATCTTAGACTCTGATCATACAAGTGTCAAACAACAAAAGATGTATTCTGTAGTACAGTTAATATTTTGATCTAAAATGGAAATGACATTGATAAAAAGTGAAGCTTCAGAAATAAAAAGATGTGCTTTATAGTGATGTAATTAGGAGATTTGTTGTCTTGTTCCTTAAATGGAGACGTAATTTGTAAGCCAAATATTTCATGCTCTTTAGTACAGTTAATATTTAGATCTAAAAAGGAAATGGCATCTACAAAAAAGTAATGCTTCAAAGAAAAAAAATGTGCTTTATAGTGATGAAATTAGGAGATTGTCTTGTTTCCTGAATGTAGACGTAATTTGTAAGCCAATTACTTTAATGTTGATATTATGTAAAATTATACGGTCATCATCTTTTAATTTTTATCCTTTTAAAGCTTTTCCTATATCTTGGAATATGTTTTCTAACCAGCCCAGCCTAATTCTATATAAAGTAGGATATGTACTCAAACTCGTAATTATGATTCTCCAGCATTTGTATTATTACATTGTGCTGGAATTAATAGTTACTAGTAATAATGTACGTGCAATGCACGTTTATATTAGGTAGGATATTAGTAGCTTGTTATATTAGGTAAGGTATATCTGTTGTGTGTTGGTATTTGGTAAGATATCAATTATCTTTTTCGCGGGAATGGTAGTATATTAATTATATGGCAGATTTCATGGGATAGCGTTGAGTCAAAACGTGTTTATAATCAATGGCAGTGATGGGTAATTAGAGCGTTAAACTTGTTTGGTGCTCAACATTGCAGCGATTTGAACCGCTAAATAACATGATTTGACGGTCGAGATGGTTTGGATCTACCTCTTTGGGTCTTTTTATATTGGTATAGATATAGATGAGCGGATGTGCTTTGCTTTATGCTATAATTAGAATGTAAATCATACCATAAAGAAAGCGGTGGCATACCAAGAACAAGGCATGCAGTAATTCCAAGCGTTCAAGTTTCCTTAAATGTTTATACAGTTTAAATATGTCTACCTTTTGTTTTTGAGATGGAGTTGAGAAGGATGGGTACTTTATGGATATATCATCCACTGAACCCAAACTGAAAGATGGCAAAGCTCTTTTACAGATTGCAATGAGCAGCAAAGACTAATCAAATTGCAACTCGAGTGTAAACTTATAGCAGCACATCTACACGGTCCAGGTGAGAAAATGAGCAGATCAAATCAGCCAGTCTAAAAAATATATAAAAATGGACGAATAATGAAGCATTTCGCCAGTACATCAAACTGAACAGATCATATCAAACAGCTACACATCAATGAAGCATTTCGCCAGGATACAGGATCAGAGTAGTTTCATCGAACGCATAATGGTATTACAGCCTACTGAACACAAACCCACGCCAAAGAAGTAAATCCAATCTACCATGGCACATATCACATCGACTGCCAACCGGCACAGCGCAGCACAACATCAAAGCATCTTTAGATCCTGATCCTTGTGTTGAGTGACAAAATAACTGCAGAAAAACTGTAGGAGCACTAACAACGACCACGTACTCAGAATAACTGCGGGGGAAAAAAAATCTGGATTCATTACCCACTGAACCCAAACTAAAACATGGCAAAGATCTCCCACAGTTTGTATTGAGTGAAAAAATACTTATAAAATTGCAATTCGTGTGTAAAATTCTGGCAGCACAGCTATACAATTTAAGTGATTCGCACTGATTGAAACGGATCAGATCAGCCAGTCTTAGAATAACGGTAACACGATTCAGCACTGAAGCATTTCGTCAGGATGGGGATCAGAGCAGTTTTATTGAACGCACACTGAACACAAACGCACGCCAGAGAAGTAAATCCCGTCGACCACGGCACATATCACACAAAAGAAACACGACCCCCACCAGCACAGCACAGCAGGAATCTAGACTCCGAAGCCGTAGAGGGTTCGGCCGTGGCGCTTGAGCGCGAAGACGACGTCCATGGCGGTGACGGTCTTGCGGCGGGCGTGCTGGGTGTAGGCGACGACGTCGCGGATGACTTCCTCGAGGAAGATATGGAGGACACCGCGGGTCTCCCCGTAGACGAGGCCGGCGATGCGCTTCACGCCGCCCCTCCTCGCCAGCCTCCGGATCGCCGGCTTGGTGATGCCTCGATGTTGTCGCGGAGGATCTTCCGGTGGCGCTTGGCGCCGCCCTTGCCCAGCCCCTTAGCGCCCTTGCCGCGCCCAGACATCGCCGCTCCGGTCCGCTACGAGAGGGTGATTAGGAAGAAGAGGAACTGCTTTGGAGGGTGACGCTTGTGATGGGGTTGGGAGTTCAGGGTGAGGGTTAGTTTATATGGGAATGGGGAAGGATTTGGGAGGGAAGTCTCCAAACTGCTAGTCGGTTTGTTGTCAAAAAAAAAATGCTTGTTGGTTTTCAGCGAATCAGGCAACCAACGAGCCACCGATTTGGTGCGGCCCATCTAGCGGTAGCAACCCATCTGATCGTTTAAGGGTAGCAGCCCATCTGATCAATTGGAGCCAGCCGAATCTGGCATTTTTTTGAGAGAGAGAGAGAGAATTCTTTATTTGGTCCTTTCTTAAAATTTATTTCTTTATTTGGCACAAAAAATATAGTTTCTTCCTTATTTGATACTGGATGTAAAATTTATTCCTTATGTGACACTTTCATCTATTTTGACCACTAACGGTGTTAAATGTGATTCCGCAAAATATAACGGTGTTAAATGTGATATGAAAAGATCATTTTGCCCCTGGTAATGTATTTAGTGATTTTTGCTAATTAAAGTAATACTCGGCTGATATATAATCTTTTCCTATAGTGTTACTATTCATCAACCAGGGTGCAGAATAAGTTATTCTTCACCCGAAGTAATCTTACGATCATTTCATAATTAAATTACATTTCGAATTCAAATAGTTACATTCCTATTGATTCACTACGTAAAATTTGACATAAAAAAATAAAAATATAGGTCATAAGACAAGAAAATTTGCAGTTTATGTGTATTTTATACTATGTTTTTATGTTTGTAATTTTACATAACATAAACTATTTTTTACGGTGATTATATATTTTCTTACGGTCCCTTTTTGCGTCAGAAATAAGACAAAACTTACGGAACGTAAATTTACGATGCATTGATGGTAAAATAGAGGGGGTGAAGAATAACTATGCCTCACCAAGGGTGACGAATAGCGCGACTATATATACATATATATATATATATATATATATATATATATATATATATATATATATATATATATATATAGACACACACACACTAGCAAAAAGGCCCGTGCGTTGCAACGGGAGAAAAAGAGACTTAACACCATAAGTAAGCATAACTCAAGGCCCCTTAGCAGACTTGCACGTACTAAATATGCAATACTTGGCAGGAAGGTAATGTTGACAATTCCCTACTAACGCTGATAGTAAACTATAATATATGAATCCTAGAGGTCAAGGAAATGAGCAGTTATTTTCCCCCTGTTTATGTGCTCTGACCGTGATACTGCCGTTGTTGAAGGCATACATGTGGGCCCCGTTGTCGACAACCGCTACGGTATAAGCTCTGGCCATGATGCAGACCCTGCCACTGTCGAAGCTCTCCACCGCTGACAGATCAATCTGCATGGCGCATCATTCATGTCCAATTCTGACACAAAGTGCGTGAAGTGAACAACACGAGAAATGAAATAGCTTCCCAAACTCACCAGAGTTCTCAGAGATATCTTCTTTTCCTTTTCAAGATCAAATTCAAAGAAGCCTTCATAGGCTGGTGTGTATAGTCCTGGTCTCAATGAAGAACTGTGCAAAGAAAAGAAAATAATTCTCTTTACTCTTCAGACATTTTTAGATATAAATAAAGCATTAAGGAAAAAACCATAAGCATTAACCTTCTTAGATCAGAGCACATGAGTATCATGTAGTTCTGCTCTGACTTGTAACCCAGAAGTGAACAGCAGTGTGCTCCTCCATGTTGTCAGAGGTTAGGACAATAAGTCCTAATGGCCGTATGCCGCCATGAACTGCTGCACCCGCTTCCCGGCAGTGCTTCTCCACGTCCAAAAGTCAAGAAGGATCGAAAGGAACGGCGATGTCGATTGATGTCAGTTCAAAATCTATCTCGACATCAACCTGTTTCAAGAGAACGACGTGTCGGATTATTAGCATGCTCTGAAAAATATACAAAACACCTAAGCATGCCAGTCCTTTTGTTACCAAATATGTAAAATTTTATATAATTACTAACTTCAGAAGACCCTACATCTTTTGCTGGCCTGAAACTTTTTGAGGTAAATTTTTTGTTTGAATGACCAAGGCAAGCCTGTTTGTGTAAAGGAAAGTACCTGAAAACTGTCAGCTCCCTTAATCTCAAATAGACCTCCCTTCTTCAGCTTACAAGAGCAGACAACTAAATAACTGTTGGAAATATGCCCTAGAGGCAATAAAAAATTAGTTATTATTATTATATTTCCTTATTCATGATAATCGTTTATTATCCATGGTATAATTGTATTGATAGGAAACTCAGATACATGTGTGGATACATAGACAACACCATGTCCCTAGTAAGCCTCTAGTTGACTAGCTCGTTGATCAATAGATGGTTACGGTTTCCTGACCATGGACATTGGATGTCTTTGATAACGGGATCACATCATTGGGAGAATGATGTGATGGACAAGACCCAATCCTAAGCCTAGCACAAAGATCGTGTAGTTCGTATGCTAAAGCTTTTCTAATGTCAAGTATCATTTCCTTAGACCATGAGGTTGTGCAACTCCCGGATACCGTAGGAATACTTTGGGTGTGCCAAACGTCACAACGTAACTGGGTGGCTATAAAGGTACACTACAGGTATCTCCGATAGTGTCTGTTGGGTTGGCACGAATCGAGACTGGGATTTGTCACTCCGTGTAAACGGAGAGGTATTTCTGGGCCCACTCGGTAGGACATCATCATAATGTGCACAATGTGATCAAGGAGTTGATCACGGGATGATGTGTTACAGAACGAGTAAAAGAGACTTGCCGGTAACGAGATTGAACAAGGTACCGACAATCGAATCTTGGGCAAGTATCGTACCGCTAGACAAAGGGAATTGTATACGGGATTGATTAAGTCCTTGACATCGTGGTTCATCCGATGAGATCATCGTGGAAAGTGTGGGAGCCAACATGGGTATCCAGATCCCGCTGTTGGTTATTGGCCGGAGAGTCGTCTCGGTCATGTCTACGTGTCTCCCGAACCCGTAGGGTCTACACACTTAAGGTTCGGTGACGCTAGGGTTGTAGGGATATGTATATGCAGTAACCCGAAAGTTGTTCGGAGTCCCGGATGAGATCCCGGACGTCATGAGGACTTCCGGAATGGTCCGGAGGTAAATAATTATATATAGAAAGTGCTATTTCGGCCATCGGGACAAGTTTCGAGGTCACCGATATTGTACCGGGACCACCGGAAGGGTCCCGGGGGTCCACCGGGTGGGGCCACCTATCCCGGAGGGCCCCATGGGCTGACGTGGGAAGGGATCCAGCCCAAAGTGGGCTGGGGCGCCACTTCCCTCTAGGGCCCATGCGCCTAGGGTGGAAAAACCCTAGGGAAAGAGTCCCAAAGGGGGAAGGCACCCCCTAGGTGCCTTGGGGAGGAGGGACTCCTCCCTTGGCCGCCGCCCCCCTAGGAGATTGCATCTCCTAGGGCCGGCGCCCCCTCCCTAGGCTCCCTATATATAGTGGGGGAAGGAGGGCCTCTCAACCTACGCCTTGGTGCCTCCCTCTCCCTCTCCAACACCTCCTCCTCCTCCATAGAGCTTAGCGAAGCCCTACCGGAGTACTGCAGCTCCATCACCACCACGCCGTCGTGCTACTGCTGGAGCCATCTTCCTCAACCTCTCCTCCCCCCTTGCTGGATCAAGAAGGAGGAGACGTCGCTGCTCCGTACGTGTGTTGAACGCGGAGGTGCTGTCCGTTCGGCGCTAGGATCATCGGTGATTTGGATCACGACGAGTACGACTCCATCAACCCCGTTCTCTTGAACGCTTCCGCGCGCGATCTACAAGGGTATGTAGATCCACTCCTCCCTTGTTGCTAGATGACTCCATAGATTGATCTTGGTGACACATAGGAAAATTTTGAATTATTGCTACGTTCCCCAATAGTGGTATCAGATCTAGGTCTATGCATAGTTTCTATGCACGAGTAGAACACAAAGTAGTTGTGGGCATTGATTTTGTTCAATATGCTTACCGTTACTAGTCCAATCTTGATTCGGTGGCATTGTGGGATGAAGCGGCCCGGACCGACCTTACACGTATTCTTACGTGAGACTGGTTCCACCGACTGACATGCACTAGTTGCATAAGGTGGCTAGCGGGTGTCTGTCTCTCCCACTTTAGTCGGATCGGATTCGATGAAAAGGGTCCTTATGAAGGGTAAATAGCAATTGGCATATCACGTTGTGGTTTTTGCGTAGGTAAGAAACGTTCTTGCTAGAAACCCATAGCAGCCACGTAAAACATGCAAACAACAATTAGAGGACGTCTAACTTGTTTTTGCAGGGTATGCTATGTGATGTGATATGGCCAAAAGGATGTGACGAATGATATATGTGATGTATGAGATTGATCATGTTCTTGTAATAGGAATCACGACTTGCATGTCGATGAGTATGACAACCGGCAGGAGCCATAGGAGTTGTCTTAATTTATTTATGACCTGCGTGTCAACATAAACGTCATGTAATTACTTTACTTTATTGCTAACCGTTAGCTGTAGTAGTAGAAGTAATAGATGACGAGACAACTTCATGAAGACACAAGATGGAGATCATGATGATGGAGATCATGGTGTCATGCCGGTGACGATGATGATCATGGAGCCCCGAAGATGGAGATCAAGAGGAGCAAAGTGATGATGGCCATATCATGTCACTATTTGATTGCATGTGATGTTTATCATGTTTATGCATCTTGTTTACTTAGAACGACAGTAGTAAATAAGATGATCCCTCATAATAATTTCAAGAAAGTGTTCCCCCTAACTGTGCACCGTTGCGACAGTTCGTTGTTTCGAAGCACCACGTGATGATCGGGTGTTAGATTCTAACATTCACATACAATGGGTGTAAGACAGATTTACACACGCGAAACACTTAGGTTGACTTGACGAGCCTAGCATGTACAGACATGGCCTCGGAACACAAGAGACCGAAAGGTCGAGCATGAGTCGTATGGTAGATACGATCAACATGAAGATGTTCACCGATGATGACTAGTCCGTCTCACGTGATGATCGGACACGGCCTAGTTGACTCGAATCATGTAATCACTTAGATGACTAGAGGGATGTCTATCTGAGTGGGAGTTCACAAGATTAACTTAATTATCCTGAACATAGTCAAAAGGTCTTCGCAAATTATGTCGTAGCTCGCGCTTCAGTTCTACTGTTTAGATATGTTCCTAGAGAAAATTTAGTTGAAAGTTGATAGTAGTAATTATGCGGACTAGGTCCGTAAACTGAGGATTGTCCTCATTGCTTCATAGAAGGCTTATGTCCTTAATGCACCACTCAGTGTGCTGAACCTCGAACGTCGTCTGTGGATGTTGCGAACATCTGACATACACATTTTGATAACTACGTGATAGTTCAGTTAAACGGTTTAGAGTTGAGGCACCGAAGACGTTTTGAAACATCGTGAAACATATGAGATGTTTCAAGGGCTGAAATTGGGATTTCAGACTCGTGCCCATGTCAAGAGGTATGAGACCTCCTACGATTTTCTTAGCCTGCAAACTAAGGAGAAAAGCTCAATTGTTGAGCTTGTGCTCAGATTGTCTGAGTACAACAATCATTTGAATCAAGTGGGAGTTGATCTTCCAAATGAGATAGTGATGTTTCTTCGAAGTCATTACCACCAAGCTGCTAGAGCTTCGTGATGAACTATAATGTATCGGGGACATATATGATGATCCTTGAGATATTCGCGATGTTTGACACCACAAAAGTAGAAATCAAAAAGGAGCATCAATTGTTGATGGTTTGTGAAACCACTAGTTTCAAGGAGGGCAAGGGCAAAAGGGATGCTTCATGAAACGGCAAATCAGCTGCTGCTCTAGTGAAGAAACCCAAGGTTGAACCCAAACCCGAGACTAAGTGCTTCTGTAATAAGGGGAACAGCCAGTGGAGCAGAATTACCCTAGATACTTGGTAGATGAGAAGGCTGGCAAGGTCGATAGAAGTATATTGGATATACATTGTGTTAATGTGTACTTTACTAGTACTCCTAGTAGCATCAGGGTATTAGATATCGGTTCGGTTGCTAAGTGTTAGTAACTCGAAATAAAAGCTACGGAATAAACGGAGACTAGCTAAAGGTGAGCTGACGATATGTGTTGGAAGTGTTTCCAATGTTGATATGATCAAGCATCGCACGCTCCCTCTACCATCGAGATTGGTGTTTGCGTTGAGTATAGACATGATTGGATTATGTCTATCGCAATACGGTTATTCATTTAAAGAGAATAATGGTTACTCTTTTTATTTGAATAATACCTTCAATGGTCTTGCACCTAAAATGAATGTTTCATTGAATCTTGATCATAGTGATACACATGTTCATGCCAAAAGATATAAGATAGTAATGATAGTACCACCTACTTGTGGCACTGCCACGTAAGTCATATCAGTATAAAACGCATGAAGAAGCTCCATGTTGATGGATCTTTGGGCTCACTCGTTTTTGAAAAGTTTGAGACATGTGAACCATGTCTATTGGTGTATATGCATGAAGAAACTCCATGCAAATGGACCATTTGGACTCACTTGATTTTGAATCACTTGAGACATGCAAATCATACCACATGGGCAAGATGACTGAAAGCCTCGTTTTCAGTAAAATGGAACTAGAAAGCAACTTGTTGGAAGTAATACATTTTGATGTGTGCAGTCCAATGAGTGCTGAGGCGTGTAGTGGATATCGTTATGTTCTTACTTCACAGATGATTTGAGTAGATATTGAGTATATTTACTTGATGAATCACGAGTCTGGATTATTGAAAGGTTCGAGTAATTTCAGGGTGAAGTTGAAAGATCGTCGTGACAAGAGGATAAAATGTCTATGATATGATCATAGAGATGAATATCTGAATTACGAGTTTGGCACAGAATTAAGACATTGTGGAAATTGTTTCACAACTAATACAGCCTGGAACACCATAGTGTGATGGTGTGTCCGAACATCATAACTGCACCCTATTGGATATGATGCATACCATGATGTTTCTTATCGAATTACCACGATAGTTTATGGGTTAGGCATTAGAGACAACCACATTCACTTTAAATAGGGCACCACGTAATTCCGATGAGATGACACCGTATGAACTATGGTTTAGAGAAACCTAAGCTGTCATTTCTTAAAAGTTTGGGGCTGCGACGCTTATGCGAAAAAGTTTCAGGCTGATAAGCTCGAACCCAAAGCGGATAAATGCATCTTCATAGGACACCCAAAACAGTTGGGTATACCTCCTGTCTCAGATCCGAAAGCAATAGGGATTGTTTCTAGAATCGGGTCCTTTCTCGAGGAAAAGTTTCTCTCGAAAGAATTGAGTGGGAGGATGGTGGAGACTTGATGAGGTTATTGAACCGTCTCTTCAACTAGTGTGTGGCAGGGCACAGGAAGTTGTTCCTGTGGCACCTACACCAATTGAAGTGGAAGCTTATGATAGTGATCATGAAACTTCAGATCAAGTCACTACCAAACCTCGTGGGATGACAAGGATGCGTACTACTTCAGAGTGGTACGTGATCCTGTCTTGGAAGTCATGTTGCTAGACAACAATGAACCTACGAGCCATGGAGAAGCAATGGTGGGCCCGGATTCTGATAAATGGCTCGAGGCCATAAAATCCAAGAGAGGATCCATGTATGAAAACAAAGTGTAGACTTTGGCAGAACGGCTCGATGGTCGTAAGGCTATTGAGTACAGATGGATTTTAAAAGGAAGACGGACAATGATGGTAAGTATCACCATTAAGAAAGCTCGACTTGTCGTTAAGATTTTTTCCGACAAGTTCAAGGAGTTGACTATGATGAGACTTTCTCACTCGTAGCGATGCTAAGAGTCTGTTAGAATTATATTAGCGATTACTGCATTATTTATGAAATCTTGCAGATAGGATGTCAAAACATTGTTTCCTCGACGATTTTCTTGAGGAAAGGTTGTATGTGATACAACCGGAAGGTTTTTGTCAATCCTGAAAGATGCTAATAAGTGTGCAAAGCTCCAGCAATCCTTCTAAGGACTGGAGTAAGCATCTCGGAGTTGGAATGTATGCTTTGATGAGATGATCAAAGATTTTGGGTGTATACAATGTTTATGAGAAACTTGTATTTCCAAAGAAGTGAGTGGGAGCACTATAGAATTTCTGATGAATATATGTTATTGACATATTGTTGATCAGAAATGACGTAGAATTTCTGGAAAGCATATAGGGTTATTTGAAAAGTGTTTTTCAATGGAAAACCTGGATTAGGCTACTTGAGTATTGAGCATTAAGATCTATAAGGATAGATCAAAACGCTTAATAGTACTTTCAAATGAGCACATACCTTGACATGATCTTGAAGGTGTTCAAGATGGATCAGTCAAAGGAGTTCTTGCCTGAGATGTAAGGTATGAAGTTAAGACTTAAAGCTCGACCACGGCAGAATAGAGAGAAAGGACGAAGGTCGTCCCCTATGCTTAAGACATAGGCCCTACAGTATGCTATGCTATGTACCGCACCTAAAATGTGCCTTGCCATGAGTCAGTCAAGGGGTACAAGAGTGATCTAAGAATGGATCACAGGACAGCGGTCAAAGTTATCCTTAGTAACTAGTGGACTAAGGAATTTTCTCGATTATGGAGATGGTAAAAGAGTTCGTCGTAAAGGGTTAAGCCAATGCAAACTTTGACACTAATCCATATTATTCTGAGTAGTAAAACTGGATTCGTATAGTAGAACAGTTATTTGGAATAGCTCCAAATGTAGCGTAGTAGTTGCATCTACAAGATGACATAGAGATTTGCAAAGTACATACGAATCTGATTGTTGCAGACCCGTTGACTAAAACCTCTCTCACAAGCAAAACATGATCAAACCCAGAACTCATTGAGTCTTAATCACATGATGATGTGAACTAGTTTAGTGACACTAGTAAACTCTTGGATGGTGGTCACATGGCGATGTGGTCTGTGAGTGTTAATCACATGGCGATGTGAACTAGATTATTGACTCTAGTGCAAGTGGGAGACTGTTGGAAATATGCCCTAGAGGCAATAATAAATTAGTTATTATTATTATATTTCCTTGTTCATGATAATCGTTTATTATCCATGGTATAATTGTATTGATAGGAAACTCAGATACATGTGTGGATACATAGACAACACCATGTCCCTAGTAAGCCTCTAGTTGACTAGCTCGTTGATCAATAGATGGTTACGGTTTCCTGACCATGGACATTGGATGTCTTTGATAACGGGATCACACCATTGGGAGAATGATGTGATGGACAAGACCCAATCCTAAGCCTAGCACAAAGATCGTGTAGTTCGTATGCTAAAGCTTTTCTAATGTCAAGTATCATTTCCTTAGACCATGAGATTGTGCAACTCCCGGATACCGTAGGAATACTTTGGGTGTGCCAAACGTCACAACGTAACTGGGTGGCTATAAAGGTACACTACAGGTATCTCCAAAAGTGTCTGTTGGGTTGGCACGAATCGAGACTGGGATTTGTCACTCCGTATAAACGGAGAGGTATCTCTGGGCCCACTCGGTAGGACATCATCATAATGTGCACAATGTGATCGAGGAGTTGATCACGGGATGATGTGTTACGGAACGAGTAAAAGAGACTTGCCGGTAACGAGATTGAACAAGGTACCGACGATCGAATCTCGGGCAAGTATCGTACCGCTAGACAAAGGGAATTGTATACGGGATTGATTAAGTCCTTGACATCGTGGTTCATCCGATGAGATCATCGTGGAACATGTGGGAGCCAACATGGGTATCCAGATCCCGCTGTTGGTTATTGGCCGGAGAGTCGTCTCGGTCATGTCTACGTGTCTCCCGAACCCGTAGGGTCTACACACTTAAGGTTCGGTGACGCTAGGGTTGTAGGGATATGTATATGCAGTAACTCGAAAGTTGTTCGGAGTCCCGGATGAGATCCCGGACGTCACAAGGAGTTCCGGAAAGGTCCGGAGGTAAAGAATTATATATAGGAAGTGCTATTTCGGCCATCGGGACAAGTTTCGGGGTCACCGGTATTGTACCGGGACCACCGGAAAGGTCCCGGGGGTCCACCGGGTGGGGCCACCTATCCCGAAGGGCCCCATGGGCTGAAGTGGGAAGGGATCCAGCCCAAAGTGGGCTGGGGCGCCACTTCCCTCTAGGGCCCATGCGCCTAGGGTGGAAAAACCCTAGGGGAAGAGTCCCAAAGGGGGAAGGCACCCCCTAGGTGCCTTGGGGAGGAGGGACTCCTCCCTTGGCCGCCGCCCCCCTAGGAGATTGCATCTCCTAGGGCCGGCGCCCCCTCCCTAGGCTCCCTATATATAGTGGGGGAAGGAGGGCCTCTCAACCTACGCCTTGGTGCCTCCCTCTCCCTCTCCAACACCTCCTCCTCCTCCATAGAGCTTAGCGAAGCCCTGCCGGAGTACTGCAGCTCCATCACCACCACGCCGTCGTGCTGCTGCTGGAGCCATCTTCCTCAACCTCTCCTCCCCCTTGCTGGATCGAGGAGGAGACGTCGCTGCTCCGTACGTGTGTTGAACGCGGAGGTGCCGTCCATGCGGCGCTAGGATCATCGGTGATTTGGATCACGATGAGTACGACTCCATCAACCCCGTTCTCTTGAACGCTTCCGCGCGCGATCTACAAGGGTATGTAGATCCACTCCTCCCTCATTGCTAGATGACTCCATAGATTGATCTTGGTGACACATAGGAAAATTTTGAATTATTGCTACGTTCCCCAACAATAACCCATTTACATAATCTAAAAAACTTTAAGCTAGCAGTCCTGTGATCACAAGTCTATTATACGCACATAGATGTGGACCAAATTTCATCGGCTAGAAGCAATATATCATGTAAATGCAGAATAAAGTGATCGAAGGTCAGAGAACCATGATATCCATCTGCCAGGAGATTGAGAGCATACAGGCTGATGAACACATCAACATTTGGCGAATTAGCCTCACTCCTTTTCAGTTTTGACGACAAAATAAGAGGAAGAAAGGTCCCAGTCTGAATATATGAAACTTACAGTCTCCACGTCGGTATCATCCAGCATCATTGGTGTAAGGTCCGAGAGCCGAACCTCCTTGGCCTCCACCTGAGTTGGATTGGACGCCTTTGCCACCTGCACGCGCATACACAGAAGAGACATGAAAACCAGACCAAATCACTTTTTTATTTATTGCATGGATGGCAGGGCAATTCTGAATATGAAGTGACTCCAGACACTTAATTCTATTGAACCATGAAAAGAGATGCCACACTTTAGTTTCTACAAAAGGCCCCTAGTCAACATATTAACATCATGGGCAATGTTTCTGAATGGCTGAAACGTTACAGTTTGGCAAAGAATTCTGAATTATAGCTGCCTGAAACCGACATGTTTCAGTGAACATCTCAAACTTGCTGGACTTGATGCCTAAGATCGTTTATAAATTCAGGTTCAAAACTATCGCATCTTAAGAGCGTTTTCTGTAGTTTTTCACTGTGCAATTATTTAGTATATTGTCAACTGAAAATAGGTGCATGAAACAGACATGTTTCTGTTTTCAACACGAATTGGTTCATTCAGACGCCCTGCCCAATATCAGTGAATAACTAAAAAGAAAAAAATAAGCTCCTACATTCAGCAATATAAAGCTAGCATAGTTATGGCCTGCAGCCCATTGATGTTAGCCTGGCTAAATTACAAATTTATTTGAGTAATAAAAAGAAGAGCACAAAAAGGAATAACAAATTCACTTAAATTTGTTAGTCAAGTCAAAACCTGCGGGAACCTGAATTTTTTTTCAGTTACAAATATATTTAGGTGCATAAGAGATACTAAAATTGTGAATTGTATAGGGTAATCTGTCTTACGAATCACCCGGGGAAAAAAGTCTTAAGATTACTTGCCAACACAAGAAATAACCCTTGTGGCTATGTCCTAGTACATCATAATTCAGATCACAAGAAAAGATGGACTAGGCCGTTCCCCTCAGAAACTCTAAACTGACTTGCATATAGCAATCACAGAGACTACTAAATCAGTCTACAAACTTGAGCTTACAAAAATTTGTTGGTGTACTAACCATCCTCGTTTTCTCATGCTTTATAAATTAAGTAGTGTCCTTTATTTCAGTCTGGCTACAGAACATAATCGGAGACAAGAGACAGGGGACAAACAGGGGATTTCATCCAGTGAATATGAAGGCGATACATTACCTTTGGTGTAGCCGAGGCATGCGAAATTGGACGATTGGACAGATGGTCTTGTTCCTCCGGCGAACTCGGCACTTCCTCCTCCGGCGAACTCGACGGCGACATTGCACGTTGCGTCAAAAAAGGCAATTTGGACGGGCTTTGATGGAGCTTATGGTCCAAGGACGCAATCTGATGGAGATTTTGGCCGAGGACCGCTCCTTCTTATAGCAAACAACTCAAATCCGGGTCGGGCACTCCATTGCTTGGTGTTCGAGAAGGACACGACCTCCTATTATCCATCCAAATCACGACACGGGAATAGCTCGTCCGAGATTGATAAGGATACGGAGGAGGCCGGAGAGGATTGGCGGCGGCGGACAGGTCACAGCGAAGCGCGCCCGCGGCGGCGTACCCACCAGAAAATGTTTCTCGTTCTGTCCTCCATCAAGCGCAGCAAGGATGGCCGTTCGGCGACAAGGGCACCGGCGATGAACCTCTCCTGCTCCACCACCCATGAACCTCTCCTGCTCCGCTGGCACCTCCCCTGAACCTCTGCTGCTCCGCCCGCCGCGCCGCGCCTGAACATCTTCTCTATTTCGAACCAGCTTGCTCTTCTCATCCTCGCGCACCTGCTTGAATCCTGACGAGGAATGAGACGGACGGTGAGCGGCAAGCAGGCCATGAGAGAGGGGCGGCGAGGAAGAGGGGTGTACTGAAGCTGGTGGCGGCTGCCGGCAAGAGGTGGCCGTGGCGGCGGCGGAAGCTGGAGGACGCAAGCCTCGTCGCGGCCGCTCGCAGGGCCATGCCCTTCCTTCCTTGGCAGAGCGAGACGGGGGGAGAATGGGAGCACAGGAGCGTCCCCCTCCCTGGCGCTCCTTCTTCTCCTCTGCGGCTCACCGCCGCTGTGGGGCCTCCTGCCGGCGCCCCGACACGGGAGCGACTCTGCCACGTAGAGCACTCACCTCCTTTATCTTGTGCACCGAGGCCGTGCTCCTGTGCTTCTCTTTTTTTAGTCAACTGCTCGCCCGTGCGTCGAAGGATTGCTTGCTCGTCTATTTTCCTTTTTACCCAGGCCCAAGCGACCAAGCCCGTAAGTGAAAGAACCTTCTAATAAGGAATTTTGACAAAAATCTTTAATGTGTACCCCAAATTAGTACCACCTTGTTTATATTACGATTTTGTAAAAGTGTATTATGACATGAAAAGAAAACGTATTGTGACGATGAACCCACGAAGTCAATCCGTGCTTTATTATTAACTAGGAAAATTGCCCGTGCGTTGCAACGGGTGATACCATGTTAAAATGTTGTCGGTTCTCAAAAAATAATGTTGTCAAAGTAGTGAAAAGGAAAAAGACAGGAACTATATGTGTTTTACTTCCTCAGTGTGTTCGGTTTCATGTCCTACATCGTGTACATCCACATGCAATGTGGGCTCATTGCCTAATATCGAATCCACCTCAACTCCACCAGGAAGTCCGGCTGTCCACCGTCACAATGAAGGCCCAACACGGTGGCAAGGTGCAGCAGCCTCGGTGAGGACGTGGCCTACAGGATGCCAAATGCATTTGAGAAGGTCTCAAGGCACCGACCAGGCGCCGATGTCGCCCTCAGCCTCATACTCCTCCTCCACCCAACGATTGGCCTAGGGACCAGTCGAGCACGCATCGGAGTGAAGCGGGCATCCCAATTCTGCCTAGGAGGGTACATTTGCACACATTAGTGTGAGGCGGGCATCCTTAGCAAGGTGGTGTGTCTTGCTTCTCTATGTTAGGACCGGCGAGTCAACAGAGGTGGGCTTCTTTCCGATGGCATAGTCATTGACAAACATCCTGGTGCTTCGCCCACCCATGATTTCGTGCTTCGCGTGTAAAGACATAGATATATAGCTAGAGATTCTCTTTATCTCAGAATCTGAAGGTACAATGCATAACTGATTGGTGTATGTAAGCTATTTACCACTTAATGTTTTTAATGTGTACGTGAGCTAGTGTAAGAGCTAAGATTTCATCTCCTTAACAAATGAACACTACTTCAATGCGAGTTACTGAACTGTGACATCAACTTGAATTGCACATCAGAAGAAAACGGATTAGTCCCAACTATCACAGAAAATTGTATTCCCCATCATTGATTTGAAGTTTGCCGACAAATGGAGCTGAGCATCATCAAAATACATGTTACAATTATGTTCAGAGGTCATGAATCTAAATAAAGTGCACATTAAAAATTGTACAAGTTCACTATTGCTATCATTGACATATATCATCGGCATACTATACATGGAAGGCATATGAGTTCAGAGATAATATTATGATAGACTTCTAGCATTTACGTTTGACTCGTGTGTTAGCTGATCAAAGTGAAATTTTCACAAGAGAGAGCCAATGATCATTGCTTTATTAGACCAGTAGCTAAGATGATATTTTGACCAGTGTCCACGCGGGTTGGGGCCGGGCTGGCGCTTTGAGGATATTACCTCCATGGCTGCAAGGCATGGGAGCCCGGGCAACGATGGGACACGCGGGTCAGGGCTGGTGTGTGCTCGAAGGACTGGGTCTCCATGTATTGGCGCACGGTCAGAGACGTAGACGGCGATGCAGGGAGACAATAGCAATGGCAAAGCATGGGAGCAGGCCTGCGGCTAACATTTATCCTCCATCCAGATGCTCATCGGTCATCCAAACCCTTCCACCCATAAAACACATGAAACAGAAGATAAAGTGTACTACTAATTATGAATGGATCAATCATGAGACAAATTGAGAATCACAAAAATATAATGGTGCTGAGACAAACGGTGAATTAACAGCCGAGCGGTCGCTTGCCTTCAGGTCAATGCGGACGATGCCCAGCTGCCATCGCACTCATGTCACCTAGACATCACCGCCGTCTGACTGCTATCCCAGGTCACTCCTCTCTCGACCTTGATCTACCGAGCCGAGCCCCAAGACTTGAAAGCCTGCGGCCAGTTTGGGTCGAAGCCAAATCTGAAAGCATCCATCGCTGGATCCTCTTCTCCAGTTCATAGACAAATAATTTGCTCTGATCCAAGTTGTAGATGAATCAGTCTTTTTCTTAAGAAAACAAAAGAGGTACGCTGATTCAAGGGGATAGACGTGTGCGGAAGAGGCAGCGGGGGCCGGGAACTGTTGCGAGACGTGGTGCAGCAGTGCAAGATTGGCTTGATGGCGAACGAACCTCCTCTTCTTCTGCTTCATGGCATGATTCAAATCCACCATAGTGCCGCTACGGACATAAGAAAACCAAAAGAAGATTATCAGATCCTATAACGTCGAGACGGGCGGCTAGCATGCTCGTACCCTGCCATGTTCATCCTATCCGCCGGCGGCTTCCTCACCCTCCTCCTTGGATCTGCAAATCACGTTGTGTGCTGGACGGCTCTGCTCCAGTTGGAGATGTAGACGGACAACTGAATTCGAATTAAATCAGTGGGGAAAACATGTATGTGTGTACCTGCGCATGATTATCATGATCGATTTAGATGAAGGGTGTCCTCACCGACCTTGCAGAGGAAGGCTTGGGTGGAGGAGCCGACTTCTGTGGACAGCACACACTTGGTCGATGGGGCAGTGCCCAGCCGGACCATCTTGAGAAGATGCAGGAAGATGGGAGCGGCAGCGGCGGGGCTGTTTTGCTGGATTTAGCGCTCTATGTGGGGCGTCGAGGAGAAGAGGGCCCCGGATCTTGAGCCGGTGGAGGGCCTGGGCGGGGGAGCCGGCACCCAGCCGGGCCATCTCAGGAGGAAGCAGGGAGGCGGGGCTGGTTTCCTGATCGGCTGCTCGGTGAGGGCGTCGTGGAGCAAATCCTCTTCACGGAGAGATGAATCGGTCGCATATTCAGTTGAGATGCCAGGATGCACATCCGTCCTTATTATCGTCGGCGTCGTCTAGAGGTCGGGTGCCCCGCCCAGGGATTTGGTAGCGGGAGGAGAGAACACATCCCCGTCGGCCTGTTCGCTATACTCCGTCCATCCCCTCCTGATTCCTAGATCTGTCCCACGCCTGGGGTGAGGTGGCCGGTGCTGGCGGCAGTGGCGGCGACGATGGACATACGAGGGAGGAAGGATTTGTGCGGGCCTGTTTCAAGAAGAGGGTAGGATTCGTTGGCATAAAAGACAATGGGGGGGAAGGAGGAGTTGTGTTTGGACTTGAGACAGGCGTCGTATGAACGGCATGAGAAAACGTTTCTTTGTTAGTCCTGGACAGAAACATATTTTCTTAGGCAAAGCCAACTCGAAAAAAAAATAGATGATGGAGTCAACCTGACGGAGTCAATCAGAGGCCCAATCAGGTTTGTGAGACGGAGAGAAAAAAGGATGAACTGTTTTTTCACTACGTACGAAAATCCTATAAGGACGTGTGGATCCCAAATTAGTACCACCTCGTTTATATTACGATTTTGTCTATACAAATCATAAAAGCGTATTATATCATGAGAAGAAAGTGTATTGTGACGGTGAACCCACGGAGTCAATCCGTGCTTTATTATTAGGGAAAGAAAATATAATATATTATTGACTCCGTGGGTTCACCGTCACAATACGTTTTTTTCCATGATTTTACGCTTTTAATTTGAATTTAAAACATATATGCGAGGTGGTACTAAAACCGTTTCGTTTACTGGTGACAATTGTTTCCGAGCGTAGTCGATGTTGGGCTGGAGCGAGGCGAGTCTGCTAGGTTAGATGGACCAACTCTGGCCCATCTCATCTATACGTTTTAGTTTTTTTTCCTTTAGAAAGAAAAACAATCGCTGGTTGTTTGTATTTCGAGGTCGGTGGTTTTGTCTTCCGGCTCAAGTCTACGATTCCTATAGGGAGTTGGAAACCAGCGGCACTAGACATGTAGGCACACAATAACCCCTGGGAAAACCATATTAAAGGAAAACTTCTAGGCAATAGATACCTTATTTATAGAAACGGAAAAACCAACGGGCCACCCACACCGTTCCGATCCTGCCTTTTGTGATTTGCTCGAGATCGATTGCGATCTCGGGTTTAGGTCCGCTGCAACCAAGGCGAGTGCGCCCGTAATCGTCGGCAAGACTAGCCAAGTCATGGCCGATTGGCCGTACGTGGAGATGGAATCGTCACGACCTGCCATGGCACGGCCGTACGTGGAGAGATGCACATGAAGCAGGATGAGGGCCATCGGATCGAGGCATCGGGGAGCAAGGCTGAACCTGCCGCCGTCATTGATGTCGATGATGGTATTGCAAAGGACGTAGATGCATGTGAGACTGGACGTGGAGAACATGCTCTGTGCTAGGATTAGCATCCAGCATGACGATGATGATGACATGTCGCTGGGCGTGAGTGTGGACAAGCAGAAGGCCATCAACAACGAACACACATAATTAGCACTTGTTATGAGCGGATCATCGTCACCTCAAGGCCAACTCACCAATCCTCTCTAACTACGCGCAGATGCATTCTGCGACGAGCAGCGCCAACTGTGCTTGATCATCAAGGATCTGTACTTGTTATGTCGAACTTGACGGGCTCATCATGGTGGACACGGTCCGGTCAGGGCACGACACGGCACAGGTTTGCACCGGCCGCGACCGGTTCGGTTCGAAGTGCCCAGTGGGCCTGTTTCCCTGAACCGGACCGGCAAGGCGAAAGCTCAGTCAGGACCGAGGGACCAAGCAATGGCTGGGGTGCACGAGCTGCGTGTGTCCCTTGCGCCTTCGAGCGTGCCCTGCGTCTGTGCCTAGCGTGCTTGCGTGTTTGTGTCGTGCCATGTCTTAAAGAGCAAAACCTCCGTTTGTTTGCTTTAGACAAAGAGGCAGTTCATCTATGGTAGCGTCTCATTCCGGTTCGCGGGGAACTCCGCCACCAGCCGGCACTGTCACAACATACTACGTACGTACATCGTCGCTTTCAATTTCATCAGATTACTAATCAACTTGTACTGCAATACTAACTGTATGTGCATCAATTGATTGCAAATTCATACATAGTATGTGGGAACGACCATGATGAGATCAACTTTGAGTTCCTGGGGAACAAGACGGAGAACACCAACGTGTGCATGTTCACTGAGGTGTTTGTCACCAACCGAGGTGCACTTGGAACGAACACATGCGGATGAGAGATTGCTCGAGGAAGAAGAAAGACAGTTATTTTGCGCCGCACAAACTAAATAGCTTTTATGTCAGTATTTGTCTGCTACTTATTCAGCCTTACCGAACATGAAAGGGCTTTGTGGCTCCTGACTTTGCATCGTCGTGATCCACAACACTCTGACAAACCACAAGCAGACCGATGAGGCGCGAGAATCGCTCCAGGCAGTTAGACCCGCGAGCTAATCTAGCTAAAAGAGAGAAAGCGTTCGAGACTAACCCGACGGAAAACCAAAGTGCTAACTGAACTAACTGAAAACGTGACAGGGCTTGAGATTTATTCAACATTGTTCGCCGGCCTCGTGGGCGAGAAGAAGATGCAGTTCGTGCCCTGTGTTCTGCGTGCATTGGCCGCACCGCTTCATTGCGTTAGCGAAGCCGGGGACGTGACGGCTGCGACAAATTTGATGGCGGCGGCCGGCGGCCATGGTCAGGGAAGAGAGACGCGTGCGTCGTGTAGGCAGCGTTCTGGACCAATTCATGACGCAGGAACGAAGATGGCGGTGCGGTGGTTCACTCGGGGATTGCCCGTGGCCGCGACGATGTGGAATGGCTGCCGCGGCTAGCCGTGGACGAGCGCCTCGCCGCCTTGACAAAATATGGATGCACAGGATTATGCTACTAACATTGTGGAGCGTGTGCTGTTGCGGTGCTATGACATCTACACTCTGTGGAAAAAGATTTGATTTACAGTTGATGCTAGAGATTTTTCTGGGATCTACTTTTGACGGGTCAATCTGGTTTGTTGGCTGCTAGGTGGCTACATAAGATGCTACAGTGCGCCACGGAAAGGTACACAGGTTCCCCACAGCTACATGTATGTATCATAAAGTTTCATCTTTCATTTTTGAAGTTCAGTATTGACTCCTTAATCCTGTTTCTTAGGGTTCATGATTGACAATTGATATTGGATTATGGAACTAAAATGTCTACTCTGTAACTAAATGTTCATGGATGTCTTAAAAGGAGAACAATTCGGACCATAAATGTACAGTATATTTGATGGATCCGTCTAATCTATACTTGAAATTACAGTGTGTAATTTATTTAGACGCTATATATATGTTTGATGGAGCCTTCTACGTTGGACTGTTGGACTTGAAATTACAGTGTACAATTTCCTTCCGACTTGCTAATTCAAATTTGCTCATTTTAGACTCAATAATAATAATAATTCTAAACAACATAATAATCTAGAAAATATTTTTTGAAGGATGTTTCTTTACATCTTATATCATTATGATGTGAGATGGGTTACATGTCTCTAAATAATTTTAGCGGAGTTGTTATTTAACATCCGTAAGCCATTGTTGGCAAGGGTGAGATGGAGGATAAGTTTCAGGCCTCATTTGGTTTAGAGGAATTTCATAGGAATTTTAAAGGATAGGATTCGTATAGGATTTTTTCCTTTAGAGCCCTTTGGTTCATAGGAATGGATTCCTATTCCTACATAGGATTGGTTCCTATCCTTCACATTTCATAGGAAAATAAAAAAGAGTCTAGACTCAATGGAAAAATTCCTTTGGTGTCAACCAAATGACATCTTGTTTCCTATTCCTACTCATAGGATTTGAGATACATGTCATCTCTTTTGCTACAAGATTTCTATTCCTATGATAATCCTATCCTATGAACCAAAAGAGGCCTCAATGTGGTATTCCGTTTTGAAATTGAGAGTGTGGGCTGGTGGAGAGGGTCCTTTTTTCGCGGGAAGGTGGAGAGGGTCCTTCAGCCATGCTTATTAGGGTAAATGTGTTCGATACTTTTTTTGGAAAAGATATTGTGCAAGCGTTCGTCGTAGTGTGCAGTCACACCAATGCCGCCTGATCTCGTCGAGGAGTGGAGATGTACAACCGAGTGCTTATGTGATGATGACATCATGGATCAGACGCCAATGTCTATGCTCGTTATGTCGAAGGGTTGTCCTATTCTTTCCCTCCCGTTGCAACGCACGGGCATTTGTGCTAGTAATAATAATAAAAAAAAATTTATCCCTAATAATATAATATATATATATAATATATTATTATTATTATATTATATATATTTATAATAATAATAATAATAATATCTATCCCTATAATAATAAAGCACGGATTGACTCCGTGGGTTCACCATCACAATGCGCTTCTTCCCGTTATTTTACGCTTTCACTTTGAATTTTAAAACTTATTTGAGGTGGTACTATTCATGTAGGTCAAAAACATTACGTTCCTGCCGGTATGATTAAAACTTGGTCCTCTATACGTTGACCCAGCTTGCAACGCAGGGAGGAAAAAAGGCCCAGCTTGCAACTCAGGGAGGAAAAAACACTTGGGCCTTCTGGCTGTACGTTGACCCATCTTCAGTGCAACGCAGGGAGGTAAAAAATACACGCTTGCGATAGGATTTGAACTCACAACCTTCCACGCAATACCTCTTCGCTTGGTTATTTATCTTCGCTTGGTTTTCTTAACAACTAGTAAGCAGCCCGTGCAACAAAGGACCGGAGAGTATCCGTCACCTGCTTTTTGTATGTTCAGTTGCGATTCAGGTTTGGAAACTGCTTGGAGTGTGGGATGTAATACAGAGGGGATTGGCGATGAATACTTGCGGGGAGGTTATGTTGGATTATCTTCTTAGCCTACCGGACGATCATATCCATGTGCTAGGATTGCCAAAATTGCGAGAAACGGTGGCTACATGCTGTTGGTACTTGTGGTGGGAAAGAAGAAAAATTACACATGGAGGTGATCCACAAACGGCGCCACAGATCAATCTGGCTGTACACTCCTTGGCAGAGAACTTTATAGCAGCGAATTCACCACGGCCAAGAGTTCATTTGGGAGGTTGGATGAGACCAAGGACCGGGTATGTCAAGCTAAATGTGGACGCGAGTTTTGATCAGGACTTACTTGAAGGTTCAGTAGGTGCTGTCATTAGAGACCACAAGGGCAAGTTTATAGCTGCAGCAAATGAAAAACTTGGAGTCTGTTATGATGCTTTTACTGCTGAGGCAATTGCAATCAGATTCGGCCTAAATCTTGCTCGCACAACTGGATGTAGCAAAGTTGAGGTGAATTCAGATAATTCGGACGTGGTTGAAGCGCTCAGAGAAGGCTACTCAGCTTCGGTAGCCAGTGCGATTTTTGATGACCGTTATTTCATGTCTTTAGAATTCAGTCATATTGTTTATGAGCATTGTTTTAGAGAGAATAATAAGGTAGCACATGAATTAGCTAGTCTAGCTAGATTCAATCCTCCTGATGTATGGTTGGATGATCCCCCGTCGGCTATCATCCCCTTAATTGTATCAGATGCTACTATTGTAGCCAATTAATAAAGGAGGTGTTTATCAAAAAAAAGCAGCCCGTGCAACGCACGGCTCAATCGAAGCAGCCTATTAAATTCATGTGAGTATTGAATTCTGAATTCATATTCACAAATTTTAGAAAAGTAATAGGACATCTATAGTGTGTGATGATCGCTGCCTCTCCAAAGGTCGAGTTTAAAGCAAAGCCCAATGAGTTGTCTCAAGCAGACCAAAAAGAAATCCCAATCCATGAAGAAATAACAATCCTATAGTAAAGATTTCAGGATGTCTAATTTCTTGTGTGAACTTGAAAGGACTTATAATAGGTGTAGGCATTGTCCAACTGAACATGGCAAAGACGTGAACTTCAAATAAGAATATACGAAAAGTAGAAGATAGCAATCGGAACCTAAATAGTTCAGTTCTGAAAAAAATAAACTATGTAATCTGAAATATGTAAAGTATGTAATATAAAAAATGTTTTAGTTCCGCGGAGTGGTCCAAATGGCGGCAGCACGCGCGTCCTCACCGGCTTAGACGGGGCTCCCATGTCCCCGCCTACCGCAGGTGCGTAGCGGAACCGAGACTCCCACGTCCTCGAAAGTGGCGGGAAACTTGCGCTTCTCCCCATACATAATCCTGTTGTTTGAACCAACCATCAAGAAACATAATATCAAGTGAACAAACAGTTAACTTTTATCCAAATCTATTCACATTACAAGTTTTTACCTAAGCCTTTTGAGGATGTCTATATGATTGGGTTTGGTGCTTTTTCACCTATTAATCTCATTGCCAATCCTCCTCCTTATGGTTAGTGGTCTCCTAATTTCCATGCCTTGCTCTAAACCCCTCAGTTTGCAATTCTATCTTGTTTGAGGCCAAACTTCTGTACATTCACATGAGTAGTTAAGAGGTATAATTAAACTGTGAAAGAAATGACAAAATCATAGAAAGGATATATTTAGGAATACATATCAAGCTAGTCCTTTGTAATGACCATAGCAATTACTATATTTAGTTAACAACTGAGGTATAAGAGGACGATATAGGGGAAAATATCGTGAACTGCAAACACTAAATACTCGAGTTTCTAGTGATTCATCCCATGTGTAATGAAACTTCAGAGGTGTTCTTTAGAAAGAAAATTATTAGGTGTAGACCTCAAATAAAGATACTGAATAGTCAAGTTACCTGGCATCATAGTAATCAAATTCACATAATGAAAATCATGGAAGAAAGTTAAAGAAAAGTGCTTCCATTAAGTACTGTAATATGATATAGTTGTGCATGCCTGCTGTATTTGGCTGCTGAACTATAGCTCCTCCTCCATCCATTTTAGAGTCCTCATTCCTAAAAATAAAAGACGAACATGGTTATTCTTTATGCATGAAAATCCGATTGTTCTCCAAGGGGGATTGGAAATCACAGATTAATTCAGGAGCTATTATTGATATAAAATACTAAGAAAAGAGAGAATATTGCAACTATTAACAAAAGTATTGTTAGGCCACAAATTAAATCTGTTTAAATTTTTAACACGTATGGACACACACCCCAACCGCAAAAGAAAAAAAAAGTTGCTGCAGCTGATTTTCGCATTGCCATCTATGCATAGAACAGGGGACAAATTTAATTAGCGCACTTACTACTCATTTCTCCTCAAACTGAATAAAAGTGCACCGATGATGGGCATATCTTTCCCTGTTTGACAGGTTCAAATTGTTGTAAAAAAAGAAGAGAAAATAGACTCACCTGAGCCGTGCATGCATGATTTGTCCAGTTACGACAGGTGTAGGAACTTATTCTGAATTTATGAAACTCAAAGGCCAAGCTAAAAAAAATTCCTTCCGATCCAGAAAGACCGACCTGTCTGAAAATAATTAAAAGAAAAAAAACATATGTATCAGTACAGAGGGAGTTCTGTTTACAACTACCCATGGAAAACCTTTTGTTCTTTTGAATTCACCATTCAGTGATCGTCATATTCATTTGCTCTCTTGAAGCTAATCTCTTAAAGCCAAGAACAGAGCACACTTTCTTGATGAGGCACTACTGAATGATCTCGAACCTGAAACACCGCCACACAGTCTCCCTTAGTATCATAGCCACACCACCTTTGATGAAACAAAAAAATCGCGGGAATCATGGAACAGAACAACAAACAACATTGATCCTGCACCAAATAGAACAACAAACAACATTGATTCTGCACCGAATTGGAAAGTGCTAACATCTTGAGGAGTTAAGAAAAACCTACGAGCATGGCCTTCAGCACATTGGCACCTAGGCACATTGATATGCCTGGCAGAAAGAAGCCAGATGAGAAGCCAGGGAGCAGCAGATGTATGTCTGACTCTAATTATCAAGACAAAGATCAATGCTAATCTAACCTCGGGCATGTTGCTGCTTGTGGAAGTTGTGTCCAATTCACTCATATATCTCTTTAAAAGTTTCATATGACCCTGTTAAAAGAGAATAACTATATATCTTGAATAAATTGGCAGCTGTCTTCAGAATAAGAAAAAAATGGTAACAGAAACCTTTAGCCAAGTTGTAGCTCATAATCATCCAGCTCGTCAGACCATCTAGTTGACTCTTTAATCCGTTTTAAAACTTCCTTGGGGTTACTATTCCAATGCAAAATGTTCAAACTGAATACAACAAGTTCAATCCAGGAAAGCACAAATGATAAAACTGACATGTACCTTGATAAAGTCAAGTTGCAGAAGGCCTTTGCGGTGTGCATAATATCTTCGAACACCATCCAATGTTTTTAGAAGTACATCTTTGTCCTGTAAAAACGATATTTGAAAGACGAGACAATTGGAACACAACGCAGATTCTTAGAATATCACAGATTCATATTTATAATCTAATCTCTCCACGAGCAAAAAAGGTGAGACATGCAAAGTTAATTCCACAAGAAATTAAAAACTAAATGTACCAAAACATTTGAATGATCCAGAACTGAAACACTAATCACCTGCAAAAGAAATGGTTCATCACAATAAAAGGATGCGGGCGGCTGCTCATGCTCGCGGCGGCGGAGAAGAGGACCGGCTGGCAGCGGCGGCGGCAGAGGACCGGCGGGCGGCGGGAGGAAGGCGAGTATGGGCGGGAGGCGGGAGAGGATGGGCGGGCGGCTACTCACGCTCGCGGCGGCTCCAGCGGGAGGAAGGCGAGGATGGGCGGGAGGCGGGAGAGGATGGGTGGGTGGCTAGTCACGCTCGCGGCGGCTCCGGCTCTCCCGCAGCGAAGGGCACGACGGACGGCGACCTGCGGCGGCTCCCGCAGCGAAGGGCGGCTCCCGCGGCGCGCGACGGGCGGCGGCTCCGGCTGCTGGAGGAACAGCAGGCGGCGAACGGCGCAGGAGGAGGAGGACGAGAAGGGGGCAGGTCGTGCGGACGGGACAAGAGATCGTGTGTACGGTTTTGTTTTAAGAGAGGGGCGGGTTAGCGATCGATTAAGACGGAGGATGTGGTTGGTAGCGTTAAACACAGAAGGATTAATGATCATTAGATCTTATTAATGGATGGATCTGATTGTTTGGATCTGCCTCTTTTTTTTATAAGGGTAGTAGATGGCATGGTGGGTAATTAAAGCGTAAAACGCGTTTAGTATGCTGGAGGGATGTAGACCATCAGATTGCAGGTTTCGATGGATAGGATGATCTGGTTCTTCACACTCTCTTTCTTTTATAGTGGTATAGTAGATTAGTACCACCTCATGTTAACTGTTTTTTTTCACAGGCCACACGCAGCTGCTGGAAAAAGAAAAAAAATAATGGCAAAATGGCACGCACAAGAGTTGAACACACGACCAACACCTTTGGGGTTGCAATCTCTAGCCACGGGGCCAAACCACTGATGTGTCTTATTAAAGAGGGAATATATATATTTATACATATGCAAGATACCATAAAAAAAGTAAATAATCCCACCTCGCCCACATATATTGAATCACTTCTGTTTAAATATGTCCGCAAGTGGTCTAGGTAACAAGCTGGCTCAGGAGCAATATGAGGCGTATGGAAACACATAATTACCTTCCAGGAAGGAATTAGTCAAGAACGGAAGGCCTTGATTCGTGGGCTAATTAAACGAGATTTAAGGAAGGGAGGCCACAAAATGAGTCAGGAAGGAATTAATGCATGAGGAGGAGTGTTGGGGGGCGCCCTGCCATTGGCTAATTCAACGAGATTTAATCCAAGCACAGAAGGAAATAATTATCCATGAGCAGGAACGAATGTGATGAATTTGGATTTAAAGAGGCGTGAGGCCACGTAATAAAAGAGCAAGGAAGGAAATAATTATCCAGGAACGAAGGTGGTGAATTTGGGGTAGGTGGTGTGAAGTCTGAAGGAAGATGGAAGTCCATTGAATTCAAGTTGTCACCTATGCGGAAAATTTACCTAATATTTTAGGTCAATTAAAAAGATTCTCTATTTTTTGAATTGCTATTTTGCTTTTGATCCAAATGATGTTTCATATTTTTTTTTGATATCATAATCATATTTATTCATATTCATGTACAAAATGTGTCATGCAACTGACTGGAGATCAACTATAAAGTTAAAAAAGATTTACCTAATGTTTATTCTAAAATTTGTACTCTGAATTAAAATTGATTCAAATGATGTTCCATATTTTGTTTTGATATCGTAAACATATGTTTAGTCAGATACAAAATTATTTTGAGACAATTAATTCACACTTGCTAGATTTCTTTGAGATGCTTCATGAAATGTCTGAACCTGAACTTATTCATAAACTCATTTAATGTTAGACCACATTATCCTTAAATTTGATGCTAATTGTGTACCGGGGCAGTTCCTTGACCAGACCAATTGTGGATCATATGAACCAATGTTTTCACCGTTGCAAAACACATGTGTTGTGCTAGGGAGCATAGGTGTGGTGATGGTGCATGCACCAAGTGCAGTTGAGAAAATAAATCACCATCATTACAAGTTCGCAAAATTACAAGTCGGCATGGGAAGGGGCTGTTGAAACATCATGTTCGAGTATGATGATCAAGCTCATCGCCTTGGGATTGATCATGTTTGTTATGAATATGCGCACAACAATACCATCATGAACAATGATGGCGAAGGGAAAGAAGTGGGTAAGGGCATCTCCAATGGTTGTAAGATAGTTGTTGGTAGGCTTTGCCACATAGGATTTTTGATAATGTGTCATACAATAAATGAGGAAAGAGAGGAAGGTTGTATGTACATGAACCAACACCCATTGCACAAGCTCCAATGTAGAATGAGAGAGCACCCCATTTATTATCTGACATCCTATTGGGCAAACTAGATACAACCCATTGAAGTTGTTGTATATTAAAGTGTTGGTTGATGACATGGCATATTTTACCAACAAGCTAACATACAAACTATTGAATATGCCTTAATGCAGATGGGTCAGTAGGGAAGTGTAAGGATTTGTTTCTCTCGTTGCAATGCACGGACATTTTTGCTAATAATAATAATAATAATAATAATAATCTATCCCTAATAATATATATAATATAATATATATTATATATATAATATATATATTTATATTTATAATAATAATAATAATAATAATAATAATAATAATAATAATAATAATAATATCTTTCCCTAATAATAAAGCACGGATTGACTCCGTGAATTCATCTTCACAATACACTTCTTCCCGTGAATTTACACTTTCACTTTGAATTTAGATATATACACCTCACTAAAAAATCGCTTGGTTCGTCCGTCCGTTTTCCCCTTCTTTTCTCTTTGGTAGGCGTTGGGTCACCCGTCGCCCACCTGGGCCACAGCCCGTGGAATCCAGCTGAGACATGATGGGAGCCGGCCTAGTCAATCAAGAGAGGAGGCAAAAACTTCCGCTGATCGTACTCCCTACTTCTGTTAGGTCCTCGATGGCATCGAACAGAGCTAGCCCATTATTGTGTACAGAAAACTGATTTGAACTGCTATCAAAAGTACCACTTCACTTTGTTATGTCCCATCATACCAATTTATATACGTCATTGAATTAAAATTCGTAAGAAGCCTCGAGCGTACATGGATCAACAGGAGATACATCTTTGAGATGAAAAGCTGATGCAAACGACCTGGCTAGGGTATTCGTCATCCTCGCAACACCAGCATCCGCCGTCACCCCGCCTGCCGGTCGCCGTCAATAGCATCAGATGCTTCCGGTGAGCGGCCTTGCATCGGATGCTTCCGGCGAGCAACCCCGCGTGGCTGGCGCTCCCGCCGGCGACCAGCCTTGCTTTTGCAGCCGCCCCATTGCTGCTACCCCCCATACGAGAGAGTCGCGCGAGAACGCTCGCCGCTGCTGCAACTTCTCACCGCCGTCAGCTAATTGCCGTCAAACACACCATGGCTGGATTTGTGCTTGCAGAGAAAGCATGGTTGTTGCTGGATATGGCGTGAGCTTGCACAAGCCTTGGCGGTGGCTCTTGCTTGCGCATCAGTGGGGTTCCAGAGATAAGGGGAGAGAAGGGAGGAAGGAAACTGGGGATGACGGGGACAAGAAGGGACGGCTATGAAGATAAGGTCGATGAGGAACAGCGGTGCGTGCGCCAGACGATACGCGTCACCCGCGCGAGACGACCGGTGGGACAAGCCTATGGCCGCTTTTCTCGCAAAAAAAGTGTACGGCCGCTTGAAAACAAGCAATTTTCGTAGGATAGGATTAGATTTAGCTAGATTTGGTAATACTCCTATATAACTAGGTAACCTCGTGTAAACTTTCAACTAGATCAAATCGTCGTGCATGCATTTTTACATAATTGCCGGGTTTGGTACGACATTCTTTTTTAAGTTGGATTTGCATATGTTTGTGTTTTTTATGTATTCATACTTTTTTTATGTACTCATACTAACTACACAGGTCACGACACATACGGCACAAACATATATGTCTAGACGTCCAATGAAATAAATACATAAATTATCTTCGGGGGCTGCTGATCTCGATGTCAAAACATAGGCATTTACGTGTTATGGCCACGGCTGATCTCGATTTATACGAGTGCATAATAAATCATCAATGTCAAAACATAGGCATTTACATGTTATGGCCACGGAGTGTTTAGTTGTTCTCAATAAAGTTAAAGCTGTTGTTCCGAATCAGAAAGAAGATACAATGTTTGATGTCCCTAAAGATGGTCACGTTGAAGGTGTGGTATGGAGGAACATGGCAAACACCTTAAACATCCTTTTGACCCAAAATTGATGCTATGGAGAAAAAAGAACAATTGCATCCAGATAAAATTATTTTGAAAGTGTTGTATATATATATATATATATATATATGATATTTTTACTGTCTAATGTCAATACAATACTTAATCTGCTGGTGTGGTATATGCTTTGTCACTAGGCATTAATAGACTGATCTACAACATCGTACTGAAATTTGTCGGACAAAAAACATGGTGTATATAGCAATGCTCTTACTTTAATATCATTTTTCCGCTTTCTAAATTACTTCAAAAAACATGATACTCTAGCACGCAAACAACACATATATTATTATACTTATGTCTAGCGTAATTAAATTTATTTATAAGTCGCTACATATACTCTATTTATGATGCAAAATTTATATTAGCTTTTAATCAACACCAGATTCATACAGTATACATGCAGGCAAGCAATTTTGATGGCAATCTCGAGTCATGGATGCTAAGAAACAAAAAAGAAAAAAAGATAGAGAGCAGTATGCACAAATGACCAATGAAGATAAATAGAAAAAACTGAAAAACCGTCGTAAAGCCTATCATTTCAAAAAAGAATTAAATATTGGCCCCAGTTGCAAAAAATACACACAAGGGACGAAGAAATATTCAAACATGAAGTCAACACAGAAGATAAAAAGGTGCGCGGGAAAGGCAGAAATAGACAAATATGCAACCAGAATAAAAAAAGAAAGCTAGAATAGAACAAATTACAGCTAACCGTGAATTGAGACGCAACACACTAAACAAAAATTCAAGTGTGATGGAGAACCTGCATATAAACCACAGAACAGAATAGTACATGAATTAGGACTTCACGATTAGCATGCACATACACAACATGGTTGGACGTTAAGCGAAGTATACACCATTTTTACTATATGATATCAGTAACTCAACATAATTGTCGTGTGTATGATTTTTTTTATTATCAGTACGATACTTCATTTACTTGTGAGAAAACGTCATATTGAAGTCAGATGAAAGACATCATGTGTTCTTTTACTTCAAAATCATTTGAATTAGTAACTGAACTCTTGAAGAATGTGCTTTAAAGTCAAGAAAAATGCACCCGGTGGAAGTCCTCCGTGCACCCATCTCTCTCCAACCACTGGCCATCCAACCCGTAGCAACGCACGGGCATGTTTCCTAGTATATATATATATGTATATATATATATATAATAATAATCTCTCCCTAATAATAAAGCACGGATTGGGTCTCCGGATTCACCGTCGCAGTGTTTTTGCATAAAGATCCCTGTGCTTTTTAGGAATTAACCCGCAGTCACATCCCTAAGTAAAATAACGGTTCCCGTGAAAAAAAAGGGTCGCCCGCATCCTCTCGCACACGCACGCCTACCTGCATCTCCCCGACGGCTTCGCCTCACCGGCGGCAGGCCACCCCGCGCCCAACTAGCCTCGCCTCGCACCGGAGGCGTCCGGAGGCAGGCCAACCCTCCGCCCGACTCGCCTCGCCTCGCACCGGAGGCGGCCGGTGGCAGGTCGGACCCCCCTCCCCTCGCTGCTGCCGCCATCTACCACCACCATCCTCGCCGCTCCCTCCCTCGCCCAGCCTTATCTAGACGCCTAACCGAGAGAGGAGGAGGGGGGTTGACAAGGAGAGAGCAGTCAGCCGCCGGCGGCGGCGCCTCCGAGTACAGGTAGGCGACGGCGGCGACTTGGTAGCAGTGAGCGGCCGATTCATCTCGCCTTCATCTCCTCGCTAGCTCTCTGTCCTTCACAGGTTCTAAGATATGGCCTCTACTCCTCGACAGCCACACCGACGGCCCGTCCAAGAAACCAGCCCTGCCGCCCTGCTGCTCCCAACCCCCCTGAGTCTCAACCTCGCCGCCTATTCTGGTCGATGTTGTGATTGATAATAACCAGGAAGATTTCACCGCTCAGTTCATCCATTTGAATCCTTCTACTATAATTATGTTCCCTACCCTTTCTTACTTATAGGAAATTCAAGTGGGTACACATGTGAGTATCTTCTCCTTCCCTCTGTTGTATGCATGTGGTCATTTGTTATCGCTGATTAAGAATCAAGATCCGTTACTTTCTTGAATATTGAAGACTGTCTTAGTTGGTCCAGATTAAACTTGACAAATACAATTTCCTTTTGGTTCCATCTGACAATTTAGTTGTATTATTGATTTGAGCAGTTTTCAGCAATCTTAAGCCGTCTTCAGATTTTAGCTCACTCAATCATTCTGAATTATTTAACCTCAGTATGAGGTACATGTGTTCCAAAGATTAATCCTGAGAAATTTGTAGTTGACCGGTTGGGTCTGTTTGATTTCTTTAGTAGACTGCAGCGGCAGTCACCATTGTTCATGATCTATCCTAAAGCTAGATTATTTGCACTGCAATTCTTTGTTACTTCAATCAAATAGTTCAGCCGTGTCTTATTGATTTGGACGGTTCTTATTTTAGCCTGCTCGGTCTCTGGATTATTTACTGTCAATTTTGATGCATGTCTTTAATAAAATAAGAAACTTATTTTGGTAGCTAAATTAAACACTAAACGCTACTTGCTCATGGCGGCTATGTGTAGAAACACGATCACGGTGGAGGAGATCTCGACGGTCGATGTGAAGCTGGGGCGCAAGAAGGGCACGAATATCACCTTCCTAGAAGAATCTGATTTTTCTGGTACTGTTATGTGTTTCAAAAAGTTATTGGGATGTAATTTTTATATTGACACTATAATCTATGAAGTTATATTTTCAGACATTTCACTTTTTGCATCAGCCGAGAGGCACAATTTATTTTCAAATAATTTCTGAAGTAAAATTTGTGAATGAACTGCATGATGTTTCATGTGTCTGATTTGTACTTGAAATAAAATATTAGATAGCAAGGTCCAGAGGAAATGTGAGAAAGTTGTCCAAAAACTGAAGAAACTTTTTTATTTTTCTTCCCATTACAAGTTTGCAATTTATACTATGCTTTATTTTTACTATAACGTCAAATTTATCATGTTTAAAGATGAATGGTAAATCAAATAAGGAAAGAAATTATGGTGCCCAGAATTTATATCCCTTAGCGCTTCATCAAAATGAGAAAATATTGTTTGATCCTTGTTCAGTCTTATTTACAGCGTAAACTATGTTTACCATTCATTCTGACCAGGAGCATCCAAACAGGGAGGTGCTTCACACCCTGCGTCTAGGCATGTACTACAACCCCAACCACATGGCAAAGATTGCTGACAACTGTTAAGAGAAAGCAAACAACTGAGGAGGAACAATCTTGTTTGTGCCTAATGATGGTTGCCTGAACCTGACACCAGATACCATGACAACCTTGAACCTGGACACCAGGGATATCTCCCACGGCGTGCCTCTTTAGACCAAATCCAGCAATCAACACCTCGTCAATTTGCTCCATGAAGTTCAGGAACCATCATTAAGCACAAACAAGATTGTTCCTCCTTGGTTGCTGGCCCTTTAGTCATAAAAAATGATGTGTTGTGCTGGTTAGCAAGTTTTATCTCCCCCGTGGATGCAGATTTCAGAATATATTCATTTTTTCAGTACGATAGCTTGCAAGTTGCAACGTACCACAAAGCTAGCTATTAGCTGACCTATCTTTTCTGGTTGGAGCGTGTTTAATTTCCAACAAAACAATTCATCCAGCTATCCTTTCTATTGATTTTAGTAGAATTCTCGCCGACAGAATTGATCAGGGCCAGTGTGCTCGGACGGCAAGAATGCCTCGATGACCACCATGCCCAAGGCGATGTACTTCTCTGGCGATGCATGTGGGTGGGTGTGGACTTGCTCCAGTTCGGCTACGCCGTACTGTGTTGGATGACGTGTGTGCGTGGTGTCGCAGTTGAAGATGGACCATTGTTTCGACTCTAGACGACATGGACGGTTGAGCTTGATCACGTTTATTGTGAATAGGTGGACAAAATGGCCCCCGATGATGAAAAAGAGAAGTGATAGCACAATATAGTGCTAAATGTGTGTAAGGATTTGTTTAATCGTTGCAACGCACAAGTATTTTTTTGCTCAATCCAGGCCGAGCATTGCATCACACAAAGAGGCAGAACCTCGTCCAGGTCGACGCCAAACCAGAGACCCGAACAGACCGCGTCGATCTAGAACGACGAGGCAACATGGCAAGGCGTCGCCGGGGATTCGCCACAGAAGAAATCGGCGATCTATGCCAGTGGAGAGCAGCGCGCGATACGCCGGCCTGGCGGCAACATTTACTAGGGATAGTGAAATGGGGAACGTGCATAGAGATAGTGCGTGCAGTTCGTCTAGCAACGATGGTGTCTTCTTGTTTGTGTAGGCCAAGTCCTTATGTTTGGGCCAAGCCCAAATAGTGCAAAGAAAAATTGAAAATAAAATTTATTTTTTCAAAAAACAAAACATTCTGAAATATATATTTTTGAGAGAAATGTTCTTACCCCTCAAAAAACAAAACATTTCTATTCCTGAAGAACGTTCTTTTAAGCAAAACATCTATTAAAAATGTTCTTTTTCAGAGAAATGTTCCAATTTCATAAAAAACATTAACTGTTCTTGAGAAAGTGTTCCAAGTTTTATTTAAGTGTCAACTTTTATTAAAAATTAGGAAATTTTCACATTCAACTTTTCATCGATATTTATTAAAATTGGATATAAAAAATGATGCACAATGACACATGAAGTAGGTGGTGCTCCTTTTTTCGCCCGGTGCAACGCACGGGCTCTTTTGCTAGTAATCTCTTCCTAATAATAAAGCACGGATTGGGTCTCCGGGTTCACCGTCAACAAATTTACAGAAACCCCTTGAGTTTTATGAAAATAAACCCGCAATCCTGGTGTAAACGTACCGACTCGTTTTCCACATGCCATCGCCTATCCCCACCAGCCACCCATGATCCCCAATTCAGGCCGCATGGCCGCCCGCCGCCGGGTGCTACTCCGCCCCGAGCACTGTCAATGTCTCTGTTGCCTGCTCAGGCCCGCCCTCTTCATCCCCCTCCCTTCATCGTCCTCCAATGCCCCGAGCTCCCCTCGCCGCGCCGCAGACCACCTGCTCCTCCCGATGCACTGCCCACGCGCGGCCACGTCCCACCTAGCTGTCCACTCGCGCGTCTCCTACCTCGGTGGTCCGGCGAGCGGCGCCGGCAGCCATGGCAAACTGCCATGGGTGCGGCCAGTCCGAGCTCCAGTTTAGGAAGGTTGATCCAAAAAGAAAAGAAAAACCCGTGACCCCGTCCTCCAATACACCACCTGCTCCCATCCATTCAGCACCACCGCCCGCTTCAGCACCTGCTCGTCGGCCGCCGTCGTGCGGAGCCACCTGCCCAGCTCTTCGCCCAGCCTGCCTACGCCGGTAGGCTTTCCACCACAGCCACGCACCACTTGGCCTCCCCCTGCCCATTGCCTCCTACACAATCGCCTCGAATCGCAGGAGCTGCCTCTCATCTCTCTCCCTGTAGTGATGGTCACGGGCTGATGTTGCTGTTCCTCTCCATCAGGATCTATCTCTTTCTCTTTGTCTCTATCTCTCTCTCATGGATCGGCAACTGCGTATTTCCCAAATAAGTGTGTCCCTCTGCTCTGGATATTACGCCCACAACATGTTTGATGTTATGCTTATGAGGAGTTGAACTTCATTTTTTTCAAGTTTTTCTTTGGTGTATCAGGCATTCAGGCCTGGTGTAATTTCTTTTCAAAAGTGAACATGTTGTACAGTCCAATGTATCTAGGAAAATTAAGTTATGGAGAGTTGTTCATCATGTTGCTTGCATATTTTTTGTCTAACAAACTGGATACTTCAATTTTGGATATAAACATTGAGTAGGCGCTCAAATATTTCGCTAATAATAGTTTCCAACTTGCTTTTTAGTAGGACTATAGAACTATTTGCAGCTTTTAATTATGTGTACTTAAAATGGATTTGGTGTCCAGGACATGTGGAGTTGACATCAAGTTGAATTATGTGCTGATGTTCTTCGATAGAATAATTGTTCTTCTCCTTTAAAAATGATGGACCATTGACTTATTTTTTTTATGCTCAAATACACACACAAATGACATCCAGTAAGCGCTTGGACACCCGGCAGATTGAAAGTACAGAAGCAAAGATATCCAATACGAGGCCACGATGCCCGACAGAGACGCGGCCAATACGCGCCTAATCTTTATTTCTTGATGTTGGAACCACAAGTAAGAGCATGTTCATGTTTACTTATTATGTTTTCTTTTGGAGAAATTTTGGGGATTTACAAGCTGAAATTATTGACTGTTTGAAAAAAATGTTTTAACCAAAACTGTTTGAACAATGTTGCCCTGGTTCTGCATTCATGGAATTGCTAAAAAAGTTGAACAAGTTCAGTCAGAGTTTTGTCCCTGTTAATATTCAGTTCGAAGTGCCAGTTTGTTTCTACTTGCTCATCTCTTAATGTTGAACTATACATGTACTTATCTTTAAAGTTCTGTTGTCTTCCTGAACTAATTAGATTTTTCAGCACTACTGAATTAATTGGATGCCATCTTAAATTACCTTCCCTTTGACGTTATTGTACAGATTCCTGAAACACTGCCCAGTGTTTCAGCTGCGTACATGTCTACAACAATACTAGCAGATCTAAATTTGTGTTGCTAAGGTGTAGACTGACCTGACTTCAAGGAAAAAACATGGAGATTAGAGTGCCCCTTTTTCCCTTCCAATTCCATTTTCAGCAGCTATCAGACATGCATAGAAAATGTACTTTTGAGTACTTACAATATGATTTTGCTACTTGCAGAGTTCTTCAAGTGGTAATTTATTTTACAAATTTCTACAACAGGCTGCATCAGTGGTTCACAGCGGAGGAAGCTGTGGCGACTGCTACTGCGGCAACAAGGCGCTAGCTAGCTAGGTGTACCTGGAACAATAAGTTTGCTTTTCACTTCAGAATTCGGAGGAAGTCAACGTTTGTTTTGTAGTTCAAACCAATCACTGGTTCAAAGATCTATTCCAAAATGATACTGTCTCATGGTGCTAGGTTATCAAAATAATCCATCATGGCTAAAGGTAAATTTCATTCTGGGTATTAGTTTGTTTCATCCATTCTTCCCAAGACAAAAAACAGGTGGCATATGGCGATGAGATGAGCTTCTTTGGCTTTTTATTTGGCAGTTCTCTTCTCGTATCCCCTCTCTTTTCCATGTTGTCCTGAAATTTCAGCAACACAATTTGTGATCTTGCCAGGTAATCATGCTAATTTATTCAGGAAATGTATGTTGGTATCTCTTTCATTTCTATCTCATTACTGCACACATAATTTTAAATCATATATATGATGAAAGCCTGCAAACAATTAGAGGTCAATCTTCTTGCATTTTTTCATGAAAGTTTGATGACTCGGTAGATATGTTAGTGTAACTTATATAAGTAACCTAATATGTTATTAGGTACCTGGGATGAATGGATGTAACGAATGCCTAAGCAATAAGTGAAAAAATAACTATATTTGTATCTGTCATAAACTAGAATATTTTCTTCTTTGCATTACGAAATAAAAGTACAAATCATTTCCTCGTCATATTGTAGCCACCCAGGAGCCATCTTTATCCTTTAAATGACAACTCTTGATGTATAAAAGAAGCTTTTGCAGATTCCATTGTTAGTAGATTATATTTTCACCATTCAGTGCAATTGTGTTGTTTCATGTGAACTACGGGAGATAAGAAAAACTTTATAGAATAACTGTGTTTCTAGATTTTTTTGAACTGGAACACTGTGATTCCATTAACTTGCAAGCTTGGCTGGATCGCCAGGTGCATAGACACATACAAAGTCCCGTTCGTCCTCAAGGCAAAAGAGCTTGGCTCATGCGCACCGAAAGGCGCTAGGGCGTGTGCTACCTTATTACATTAACGGGGACCAAATTCCACTGCTACAGAATTGAAATCTGTGCTAAGGAAGATACGAAGGTCCCTGTAGATGATTCCTTCCGCCGCCCTGTCATACTCATTGCTCTTCAGTGCACGAAACATAGAAGCATGCACAGCGGCAGCACAGGCAGTAGCAGAATGGGGTATAATGAATGTTGTATTTTAGTATGACTGTCAAACGCTGGTTCGTGTTTCTAGATTGTCTAGCTAAGGGCTGGTTTTGTTTCGCTGGAACACAAATCACGGTCAGATGTACCTATTAGGATGATTTCGGGTCCGTGCTAGCTATTTCTGATTTTGAAGCCATTCCTTCAGGATACATGATTACATTACATTACAAGTTGAAAAACTGTGCTAAGTGAAAGTTGTTAGTAAAGCGGATTGCTCTTTTTGATCTGCACAGAAATTTCAGTAATAATATGTGCCACTCATTTTGTTACTAAAAGCTGGGATGATTTTTACACTTTGGTTTATTTTATTAATTCCCACGCTCGCCTGATATTCTCCTCGTCACCTTTCCATTTTGACAAATTTATCATCCCAAAGTATATGCATAATGATGAAATATTCTATGGCAGTATGTCAAATGCAGTTTAATATAGTTGGTTCTGTAGTGATTTTTAGTTCCGGCCATTTTCTTTCTAATTTTATTTTAAGATGTACTCTTTTTAAAGTTTTTTATCACGTTTTTCTTGAAAATAAAAGATGAGACAAAAATGGCACCTACGATCATTACAGGTCGTGGATAGGTGGACAACATAACCACCATCGACAATGGTGGCAAGCAAGAGAAGTGGAATCATAGATTAGATGAGCAAGGATTTGTTTCTCCCGGTGCAACGCACGGGCCCTTTTGCTAGTCTCTCCCTAATAATAAAGCACGGATTGGGTCTCCGGGTTCACCGTCATGGAGTTTTTGCAGAGAAGCCCCTAAATTTTATAGCAATCAACCCGCGGTCCGCTGTAATCCGACCGTAAGTGGAAAAGATAAAACGTTTCGTACGCAACCTAGACTCGGCCGTCGTTAAAATTGCTGTCCCGCACGAGAACCAGGGTTCCACCGCCGCCGCCGCGCCCCCACCCCCTGCTCCTCGTTCGCCGAATCCAGACAAGAGATCTGCAGGATCCGCCGCATCTCTCACGACCCTCTCTCGCGTTCGCATAGTCTCGCTGGAAATCGCGAGGCAGCCCCGCCCGGAATCCACCGCTTCCTCCTCCTGTTCGTTTTCTCTCACAAAGTTTTTCCCGATCGAGAGATATCAAAGGGGTTGGCAGGGGCGATAGCTATGTGGCGTTCGAGAGATATCAGAGGGGTTGGCAGGGGCGACAGCTATGTGGCGTTCGACGAGTGTGGAGGCGTGGTCGGACAGCGGGGAGGGGCGCTGTGGTGGCGGAGATGGCCGGCACCATAGATAAGCGCTGGGAGCTGCCGACGCCATGGCCGAGCGGAGGGGAGAGCCGCCGTGCTGGACGAGAACAACCACCACAGATTCCTCGCCCAAGTCATGATCCAGTTGCATCTGCAATCTCACATCTCACATCTTGATGCCGTATTGGTTGCCGTCATCCTTCATAGTGCGCTATTTGCATAGCAGTATAATCTGGCTCGAAAGTCAACTCGTGGAGCAACGAGAAAGACTCACGAAGCGCGTACGTGGGCGACGCAGGTAGCGGTGGATGTCAACGAGTTTGTGCAAGAGAGACAATTGCAGATTGATTCGATCCTGGAGGCGACAGCTAGGGCACGCATGAGGCAGAGTTGGCGTTGCAGCAGGCAGCGGTGAGGCGCGACAGCAGTGGACGGTCAAGGTCCAGCCGCTGGCGAAGGCAGCAGAGCAGCAGCTTGGCGGCCGAAGGCGACTTCCTTGCGGACGACAGATCAATTGAATTATTGCGCTAGCTAGCAAGCTAAGTAGCTCGATGACTTCCTTGCAGACGTCGGATCGATTGAGGCCTGCGTGATGAGTGACGAGGCAGCTGGATTGGTTTCGAACTTTCAACTGATTGATTGAAGCACAACGTGGGTTAGCTACCTAAGCGACTGGATGGGCTTCCTCGCAGATGGATCGACGGAGGCACTGCGTGATGACCCAAGGCACCGATGCATGCCGGCGCTGGCTCCGTTGTACTGTACAAGGCAGTCGCCACCACATCTGTCGTCTGTGGATCCGAGCAGCCGCTTGTCTCCTGCTGCGGCACGTGAGGACGCTGGAGCTGCCTCATCCGGTGCGGACCTGCTGCTGTTCGCAATTAGGACGCCGCATCATTGTTAAAGCACTAAAACAACAGGTTTCCAACGGGCGCCTGAACTGTCTTCTATGTTGATCATGTGATTTTACCTATCCTTCCTATCAAGAATTGCACGCACGTTACTGATCATAGTATAGATTTTTGGAAGCACTGTATTTCCTGCCTGCACATTATTTGAACAAAATTACATTGCATATATTCAGAGAAAGTACATGCATGCTACAATTGTTAGAGTAGAATAATTTCCAAACTTCAAATTATTATCAGATTATAATAATTTTGATTCCTTTGGTATCATTTATAAAGTGATTATATTTTCACGTCTGATCTGTGCTATTTTTTCTGGTGTTTACTGCATCCCGTGTACTGAGAACAAGAGCTTCAAAAATCTCACGGATTGACTCCGTGGGTTCACCGTCACAATACGCTTCTTCACGTGAATTTACGCTTTCAGTTTTTTTGTCCGTCCGTCTCATCTATCTTTTTCTATCTGACAAGGTGGTATTAATCTTACTGCGTCCCCAACTAGCTCTGGTGTTTGAATCGTTATCCCTGCTGCGTCGCCCAGCTGGGCCTAAATCCACGTGATATGGGCCTATTTTTTAAATAAAGTTATATGGGCCAGCTGGTCCTGTGGGGGTAGTGGTTAGCTTAAAATAAAAATAGATTTCGTATACGTCAACAGCTAGCTAGCGCTTCTCTGTACGTACGTCGTCGATCGGTCCCGGGTAATTTTCGTACGTCTGTCGCCAAGCTGGGCCTCGCCAGTGTGTTATGGGCCAACTGGTCCTGATGTGCTGATGTAACAACTTTTAAGAATGCCACCAACTGAGCTATTTGTCTTTGTGCAAAAAAGTATAAGGCCAGTATTATAAGTCATAGTCCCACATTGCTTTTTGATATCAAATCACACCTATTTATATACACGTGAGTTGCCACAATCAACAAGCCATGACATCAATAAATAAACAGAGGGTTCGCTTAAGAGAAACGAGGAAATAAACTAAGCCTCGGAAAGAAGCATGGGGTGCTTGCCAGGCATGGACATGCATGTCCAATCAAAATGCGACGCTGCCGGAAAGATGACTAAATCTTTGAGAATAAACTTGGGCACCTGCGTGTAACCTGATCACACTCGAAATCCAATTAATATGAGTGACACATTTAAAATGTGTTTATATGCCTATTGAAAATGTTATATAATTTTTAAAAATCGTTCACGCATTTAAAATTGTTAGTGTGGTTTTAAGAAAAGTTTTCACGTATTAAAATAATGTTCATATAAATTGAAAAATGTTCACCCTTTCTCAAAAAATGTTCATGTAATTCTAAAAAGTGTTCACATACATACAAATATCCATAATTTAAAAAATATTTATGCTCTTTAAAAAGGTCCATGTGATTTAAAAAGTCTTTTTGTGTTTCAAATGGAAGGTTGATGCATTTTGAAAAACAATATGTACAATTTAAAAGTGAGTGGGTATATGAGGGACGAGCGTATGGACTAGGTGTAAGCCGTAGAACGGGAAGGGCGACTGTCACGTCCAACTTGAGGAGATTAGTTTTAAAAGTACTCCTTTCGGTCCTTTTTAGTTCGCATATAAGATTTGACTGAAGTCAAGCCTCGTAAAGTTTGACCAACTTTACAGAAAAAGTACCAATATTCACAATCTGAAATCAATATCAATAAATGTGTCATGACTTAAAGTTTCATATTATATAACTTTAGCACGGCAGATGTTGATATTTTTTCATATAAATACGGTCAAACTTTGTAAAGTTTGACTTCAGAGAATTCTAATATGCAGAGTAAAAAGGACCAGAGGGAGTATTAGACATTCACTTGTGATGGCATGGTTCAATGTCAGCTGCGAGCGGAGTAGTCGAGATCATCATCATGGGATCAACCACGTTGAAGGCATTGCGTTCTAACAGATTAAAATACTCTTCAAAATATTTAACTATCAGACACTAACTCAAAATATAACATGTTATATATGAAAAATTCCTGAGAAAAAATGTGTATAAATTTTAAATATATATATATATACATGCATACCTGAAAAATTCTTTCAACGGACTATTTTTTTATGTTGCATTCATTCGAGTAAGGCACTCCGAGTAAAACAGATCGAGGCTCCAGTCATTAAGATGGTACTTAAAGTAGCCCTTGACCTCCACCTCTCATTTCTAACTGGCATTTGCTCAGTATGATGATGAAAACCACAAGCTCGTGTACATAATAAAACTTGCAAAAGGGCGAAAGGATGAATAGGTCGATGACAATGAGGGGACGGAGCAATTGTGATAACTGGTGAAATATAATTTTTGTTACCCCGTTGCAACGTACGGGCTCTTTTGCTAGTAATAATAATAATTATATATATCTTTCCCTAATCTTTCCCTAATTTATTTTTCTCTCCCTAATAATAAAGCACGGATTGACTCCGTGGGTTCATCGTCACAATACGCTTTCTTCTCATGTCATAATACATTTTTACGATTTGTATAGACAAAATCATAATATAAACAAGGTGGTACTAATTTGGGGAACCGTTTGTAGTTTTGTCCGTCGTCAAAATTTCTGTAGTTCGGCACATTGCTGCTTTGGGCCGGCCCACGCTGGGTTCTCCGCACGCACACGACACACAGGTCTTACAATTCCTCTACAACTTGATCCTAAAAAAATATACAATTCGTCTACAACTGGGACACCCCCGAGCAAAGTAAAAAGGGGATCGATGGAGTTTAGGTCGCGTCCTCCCCCGCCCAGATCGCTGCTCCCACCGATTTCGCAACCTACCGGCGGCCCCTCCACCACCCGTTCCCATGACCCCCAACTCTCGCAGCCGTCGCCACCACATCTTCCAACGGCCCCTTCGATCTCAGATACGGTCGACGGGGAACACGCGCGGCCGCTGAAGGCTGGACGCGCGGCGGTGCTGTGGCTAGAGTTCCAGGCGCTCAACTGGGACTGGTAGGCGTTGTGTGTGGTGGCGTCAGCCAGTCGGCTGCCTGCACGCCATGGCAGAGAGCGGTGAGGCCGAGCACCCACCCTTCGTTTCGATTTCAGGGTTCCTTGATTTATTTTCAGCAGCAACTTCATTACGTACCTCCTGTCCTTCCTCCACTATCAGTAGAATCTGAACTCGAGCTTTCAGCTGCAGCTTTTAGTATCCTGAGGCACTCATCAACTTCAGAATTACCACTGGGGTGACTTTTCTCAGGAAGTCTGGAAAGAAGCGAGGATTCCCAAGTAATAAGATATGTGTGCTTACAAAAAATTGCCTACTGCAAAGTAGATGATGCATTCTTCTTCTGCATGGAAATCCGCAAATTGATTATCTGCATATTATTTGTCCGTACTTCTCCAAGATCTGAGCATACCATCTTAGGAACTTCTGAAACTTCCTGGTGGGACATAAGTTCAGGAGTGTAATTTATCATTGTAAAAGTGCGTACTGACCCTTAATAACAAGGGGATTCTGTTATTTCTTACTCAATTTACTTGCATCTTCAGAAATCTGGTGTATAGAGCAGCATGAAGGAAATATGCCCTAGAGGCAATAATAAAGTTATTATTTATTTCCTTATATCATGATAAATGTTTATTATTCATGCTAGAATTGTATTAACCGGAAACATAATACATGTGTGAATACATAGACAAACAGAGTGTCACTAGTATGCCTCTACTAGACTAGCTCGTTAATCGAAGATGGTTATGTTTCCTAACCATGAACAAAAGAGTTGTTATTTGATTAACAGGATCACATCATTAGAAGAATGATGTGATTGACTTGACCCATTCCGTTAGCTTAGCACTCGATCGTTTAGTATGTTGCTATTGCTTTCTTCATGACTTATACATGTTCCTGTGACTATGAGATTATGCAACTCCCGTTTACCGGAGGAACACTTTATGTGCTACCAAACGTCACAACGTAACTGGGTGATTATAAAGGAGCTCTACAGGTGTCTCCAAAGGTGAATGTTGGGTTGGCGTATTTCAAGATTAGGATTTGTCACTCTGATTGTCGGAGAGGTATCTCTCGGCCCTCTCGGTAATGCACATCACATAAGCCTTGCAAGCATTACAACTAATGAGTTAGTTGCGAGATGATGTATTACGGAACGAGTAAAGAGACTTGCCGGTAACGAGATTGAACTATGTATTGAGATACCGACGATCGAATCTCGGGCAAGTAACATACCGATGACAAAGGGAACAACGTATGTTGTTATGCGGTCTGACCGATAAAGATCTTTGTAGAATATGTGGGAGCCAATATGAGCATCCAGGTTCCGCTATTGGTTATTGACCGGAGACGTGTCTCGGTCATGTCTACATTGTTCTCGAACCCGTAGGGTCCGCACGCTTAAGGTTTCGATGACAGTTATATTATGAGTTTATGAGTTTTGATGTACCGAAGGAGTTCGGAGTCCTGGATAGGATCGGGGACATGACGAGGAGTCTCGAAATGGTCGAGACATAAAGATTGATATATTGGAAGCCTATATTTGGATATCGGAAGTTTTCCGGGTGAAACCGGGATTTTACCGGAGTACCGGGAGTTACCGGAACCCCCCGGGAGGTATATGGGCCTTAGTGGGCTTTAGTGGAAGAGAGGAGAGGTGGCCAGGGCTGGGCCGCGTGCCCCTCCCCCCTAGTCCGAATAGGACAAGGAGAAGGGGGCGACGCCCCCCTTCCTTCTCTCTCTCCTCTTTCCCCCCTCCCGAATCCTATTCCAACTAGGAAAGGGGGGGGGAATCCTACTCCCGGTGGGAGTAGGACTCCTCCTGGCTTGCCCTCCTCCTGGCCGGCCGCACCCCCCCTTTGATCCTTTATATACGAAGGCAGGGGGCACCCCTAGACACACAAGTTGATCCACGTGATCATATTCTTAGCCGTGTGCGGTGCCCCCTTCCACCATAATCCTCGATAATATTGTAGCGGTGCTTAGGCGAAGCCCTGCGACGGTAGAACATCAAGATCGTCACCACGCCGTCGTGCTGACGGAACTCTTCCCCGACACTTTGCTGGATCGGAGTCCGGGGATCATCATCGAGCTGAACGTGTGCTAAAACTCGGAGGTGGCGTAGTTTCGGTACTTGATCGGTCGGGCCGTGAAGACGTACGACTACATCAACCACGTTGTGCTAACGCTTCCGCTGTTGGTCTACAAGGGTACATAGATCACACTCTCCCCTCTTGTTGCTATGCATCACCATGATTTTGCGTGTGCGTAGGAATTTTTTTGAAATTACTACATTCCCCAACAGTGGTATCAGAGCCTAGGTTTTATGTGTTGATGTTATTTGCACGAGTAGAACACAAGTGAGTTGTGGGCGATATAAGTCATACTGCTTACCAGCATGTCATACTTTGGTTCGGCGGTATTGTTGGACGAAGCGGCCCGGACCGACATTACGCGTACGCTTACGCGAGACCGGTTCTCCCGACGTGCTTTGCACAAAGGTGGCTAGCGGGTGACAGTTTCTCCAACTTTAGTTAAACCGAGTGTGGCTACGCCCGGTCCTTGCGAAGGTTAAAACAGCACCAACTTGACAAACTATCGTTGTGGTTTTGATGCGTAGGTAAGATTGGTTCTTGCTTAAGCCCGTAGCAGCCACGTAAAACTTGCAACAACAAAGTAGAGGACGTCTAACTTGTTTTTGCAGGGCATGTTGTGATGTGATATGGTCAAGACATGATGCTAAATTTTATTGTATGAGATGATCATGTTTTGTAACAGAGTTATCGGCAACTGGCAGGAGCCATATGGTTGTCGCTTTATTGTATGCAATGCAATCGCGCTGTAATGCTTTACTTTATCACTAAGCGGTAGAGATAGTCGTGGAAGCATAAGATTGGCGAGACGACAACGATGCTACGATGGAGATCAAGGTGTCGCGCCGATGACGATGGTGATCATGACGGTGCTTCGAAGATGGAGATCACAAGCACAAGATGATGATGGCCATATCATATCACTTATATTGATTGCATGTGATGTTTATCTTTTATGCATCTTATCTTGCTTTGATTGACGGTAGCATTTTAAGATGATCTCTCAATAATTATCAAGAAGTGTTCTCCCTGAGCATGCACCGTTGCGAAAGTTCTTCGTGCTGAGACACCATGTGATGATCGGGTGTGATAGGCTCTACGTTCAAATACAACGGGTGCAAAACAGTTGCACACGCGGAATACTCAGGTTATACTTGACGAGCCAAGCATATACAGATATGGCCTCGGAACACGGAGACCAAAAGGTCGAGCGTGAATCATATAGTAGATATGATCAACATAGTGATGTTCACCAATGAAACTACTCCATCTCACGTGATGATCGGACATGGTTTAGTTGATTTGGATCACGTAATCACTTAGAAGATTAGAGGGATGTCTATCTAAGTGGGAGTTCTGAAGTAATATGATTAATTGAACTTAAATTTATCATGAACTTAGTCCTGGTAGTATTTTTCAAATTATGTTGTAGATCAATAGCTCGCGTTGTTGCTTCCCTGTGTTTATTTTGATATGTTCCTAGAGAAAATTGTGTTGAAAGATGTTAGTAGCAATGATGCGGATTGGATCCGTGATCTAAGGTTTATCCTCATTGCTGCACGGAAGAATTATGTCCTTGATGCACCGCTAGGTGACAGACCTATTGCAGGAGCAGATGCAGACGTTATGAACGTTTGGATAGCTCAATATGATGACTACTTGATAGTTTAGTGCATCATGCTTAATGGCTTAGAATCGGGACTTCAAAGACGTTTTGAACGTCATGGACCATATGAGATGTTCCAGGAGTTGAAGTTAATATTTCAAGCAAATACCTGAGTTGAGAGATATGAAGTCTCCAATAAGTTCTATAGCTAAAAGATGGAGGAGAATCACTCAACTAGTGAGCATGTGCTCAGATTGTCTGGGTACTATAATCGCTTGAATCAAGTGGGAGTTAATCTTCCAGATAAGATAGTGATTGACAGAATTCTCTAGTCACCATCACCAAGTTAGTAGAACTTCGTGTTGAACTATAGTATGCAAGGGATGACGAAAACGAATCCCGAGCTTTTCATGATGATGAAATCGATGAAGGTAGAAATCAAGAAATAACATCAAGTGTTGATGGATGACAAGATCACTAGTTTCAAGAAAAGTGCAAAGGGAAAAAAGGGGAACTTCAAGAAAAATAGCAAGCAAGTTTCTGCTCAAGTGAAGAAGCTCAAGTCTGGTCCTAAGCCTGAGACTAAGTGTTTCTACTGCAAGGGGACTGGTCACTGGAAGCGGAACTACTCCAAGTGATTGGCAGATAAGAAGGATCGCAAAGTGAACATAAGTATATTTGATATACATGTTATTGATGTGTACTTTACTAGTGTTTATAGCAACCCCTCAGTATTTGATACTAGTTCAGTTGCTAAGATTAGTAACTCGAAACGGGAGTTGCAGAATAAACAGAGACTAGTTAAGGGTGAAGTGACGATGTGTATTGGAAGTGGTTCCAAGATTGATATGATCATCATCGCACACTCCCTATACTTTCGGGATTAGTGTTGAACCTGAATAAGTCTTATTTGGTGTTTGCATTGAGCATGAATATGATTTGATCATGTTTATTGTAATACGGTTACTCATTTAAGTAAGAGAATAAATTGTTGTTCTGTTTACATGAATAAAACCTTATATGGTTACACACCCAATGAAAATAGTTCGTTGGATCTCGATCGCAGTGATACACATAATCATAATATTGAAACCAAAAGATGCAAAGTTAATAATGATAGTGCAACTTATTTGTGGCACTGCCGTTTAGGTCATATTGGTGTAAAGCGCATGAAGAAACTCCATGCTAATGGGTTTTTGGAATCACTTGATTATGAATCAGTTGATGCTTGCGAACCATGCCTCATGGGCAAGATGACTAAAACGCCGTTCTCTGGAACTATGGAGCGAGCAATTGACTTATTGGAAATAATACATACTGATGTATGAGATCCGATGAGTGTTAAGGCTCGTGGCGGGTATCATTATTTTCTGACCTTCACAGATGATTTGAGCAGATATGGGTATATCTACTTAATGAAACACAAGTCTGAAATATTTGAAAAGTTTAAAGAATTTCAGAGTGAAGTGGAGAATCATCGTAACAAGAAAATAAAAGTTTCTACGATATGATCGCAGAGGTAAAATATTTGAGTTACGAGTCTGGCCTTCAGTTAAAACAATGTGAAATAGTTTCACTACTCACGCCACCTGGAACACCACAGCATAATGGTGTGTCCGAACATCATAACCGCACTTTATTAGATATGGTGCGATCTATGATGTCTCTTACCGATCTACCACTATCGTTTTGGGGTTATGCATTAAAGACAGCTGCATTCACGTTTAAAAGGGCACCATCTAAGTCCGTTGAGACGACACAATCTGAACTGTGGTTTGGCAAGAAACCAAAGTTGTCATTTCTTAAAGTTTGGGATTGTGATGCTTATATGAAAAAGTTTCATCCTGATAAGCTCAAACCCAAATCGGAGAAATATGTCTTCATAGGATACCGAAAGGAGACTATTGGGTACACCTTCTATCACAGATCCGAAGGCAAGACATTCGTTGCTAAGAATGGATCCTTTCTAGAGAAGGAGTTTCTCTTGAAAGAAGTGAGTGGGAGGAAAGTAGAACTTGATAAGGTAATTGTACCTTCTCCCTTATTGAAAAGTAGTTCATCACAAGAAATCTGTTCCTGTGACTACTACACCAATTAGTGAGGAAGACTAATGATGATGATCATGTAACTTCAGATCAAGTTAATACCGAATCTCGTAGGTAAACCAGAGTGAAATCCACACCAAAGTGGTACGGTAATCCTGTTCTGGAAGTCATGTTACTAGACCATGACGAACTTGCGAACTATGAGGAAGCGATAATGAGCCTAGATTCCGCGAAATGGCTTGAGGCCATGAAATCTGAGATGAGATCCATGTATGAGAACAAAGTATGGACTTTGATTGACTTGTCCAATGATCGGCGAGCCATTACGATTAAATGAATTTTCAAGAGGAAGACGGATGCTGATAGTAGTGTTACTATCTACAAAGCTAGAATTATCGCAAAAAGGTTTTTGACAAGTTCAAGGTGTTGACTATGATGAGAGTTTCTCACTCGTATCTATGCTTAAGTCTGTCCGAATCATGTTAGCAATTGCCACATTTTATGAAATCCAGCAAATGGATGTCAAAACTGCATTCCTGAATGGATTTCTGGAAGAAGAGTTGTATATGATGCAGCCGGAAGGTTTTGTCGATCCAAAAGGAGCTAACAAAGTGTGTAAGCTCCAGGGGTCCATTTATGGACTGGTGCAAGCCTCTCGGAGTTGGAATAAATGCTTTGATAGTATGATCAAAGCATATAGTTTTATACAGACTTGCGGTGAAGCCTGTATTTACAAGAAAGTGAGTGGGAGCACTACAACATTTCTGATAAGTATATGTGAATGACATATTGTTGATCGGAAATAATGTAGAATTATTCTACAAAGCATAAAGGAGTGTTTTTAAAGAAGTTTTTCAAAGAAAGACCTTGGTGAAGCTGCTTACATATTAAGCATCAAAATCTATAGAGATAGATCAAGACGCTTGATAAGTTTTTTCAATGAGTACATACCTTGAAAATATTTTGAAATAGTTCAAAAATGGAACAGTCAAAGAAAGAGTTCTTGGCTGTGTTACAAGGTATGAAATTGAGTAAGACTCAAAGCCCGACCACGGCAGAAGATAGAAAGAGAATGAAAGTCATTCCCTATGCCTCAGCCATAGGTTCTATAAAGTATGCCATGATGTGTACCAGATCTATTGTATACCCTACACTGTGTTAAGCAAGGGAGTACAATAGTGATCTAAGAGTAGATCACTGGACATTGGTCAAAATTATTCTTAGTGGAATAAGGAAATATTTCTCGATTATGGAGGTGACAAAAGGTTCGTCGTAAAAAGTTACGTCGATGCAAGTTTTGACACAGATCTGGATGACTCTAAGTCTCGATCTAGATACATATTGAAAGTGGGAGCAATTAGCTAGAGTAGCTCCGTGCAGAGCATTATAGACATAGAATTCACAAAATACTTACGGATCTGTATGTGACAGACCCGTTGACTAAAATTATCTCACAAGCAAAACATGATCACACCTTAGTACTCTTTGGGTGTTAATCACATGGCGATGTGAACTAGATTATTGACTCTAGTAAACCCTTTGGGTGTTGGTCACATAGTGATGTGAACTATATATTGGTGTTAAATCACATGGAGATGTGAACTAGATTATTGACTCTAGTGCAAGTGGGAGACTGAAGGAAATATGCCCTAGAGGCAATAATAAAGTTATTATTTATTTCCTTATATCATGATAAATGTTTATTATTCATGCTAGAATTGTATTAACCGGAAACATAATACATGTGTGAATACATAGACAAACAGAGTGTCACTAGTATGCCTCTACTAGACTAGCTCGTTAATCGAAGATGGTTATGTTTCCTAACCATGAACAAAAGAGCTCGTTAATCTATGATGTCTCTTACCAATCTACCACTATCATTTTGGGGTTATGCATTAGAGACAGCTGCATTCACGTTAAAAGGGCACCATCTAAATCTGTTGAGACGACACCGTATGAACTATGGTTTGGCAAGAAACCAAAGTTGTCGTTTCTTAAAGTTTAGGGTTGCGATGCTTATATGAAAAAGTTTCATCCTGATAAGCTCAAACTCAAATCGGAGAAGTGCGTCTTCATAGGATACCCAAAAGAAAATGTTGGGTACACCTTCTATCGCAGATCCGAAGGCAAGATATTCGTTGCTGAGAATGGATCCTTTTCAGAGAAGGAGTTTCTCTCGAAAGAAGTGAGTGGGAGGAAAGTAGAACTTGATGAGGTAACTGTACCTACTCCCTTATTGGAAAGTAGTTCATCACAAAAATCTGTTCCTATGACTACTAGACCGATTAGTGAGGAAGCTAATGATGATGATCATGTAACTTCAGATCAAGTTACTACCGAACCTCGTAGGTAAACCAGAGTGAGATCCGCACCAAAGTGGTACGGTAATCCAGTTCTGGAGGTCATGTTACTTGACCATGACGAGCCTATGAACTATGAGGAACCGATGATGAGCCCAGATTCCGCGAAATGGCTTGAGGCCATGAAATCTGAGATATGATCCATGTATGAGAACAAAGTATGGACTTTGATGGATTTGCCCGATGATCGGCAAGCCATAGAAAATAAATGGATCTTCAAGAGGAAGACGAATGCTGATAGTAGTGTTACTATCTACAAAGCTCAACTTGTCGCAAAAGGTTTTCGGCAAGTTCAAGGGATTGACTACGATGAGACCTTCTCACTCGTAGCGATGCTTAAGTCTGTCCGAATCATGTTAGCAATTGCCGCATTTTATGAAATCCAGCAAATGGATGTCAAAACTGCATTCCTGAATGGATTTCTGGAAGAAGAGTTGTATATGATGCAACCGGAAGGTTTTGTCGATCCAAAAGGAGCTAACAAAGTGTGCAAGCTCCAGCGATCCATTTATGGACTGGTGCAAGCCTCTCGGAGTTGGAATAAACGCTTTGATAGTATGATCAAAACATATAGTTTTATACAGACTTGCGGTGAAGCCTGTATTTACAAGAAAGTGAGTGGGAGCACTATAGCATTTCTGATAAGTATATCTGAATGACATATTGTTGATCGGAAATAATGTAGAATTATTCTGCAAAGCATAAAGGAGTGTTTTTAAAGAAGTTTTTCAAAGAAAGACCTCGGTGAAGCTGCTTACATATTAAGCATCAAAATCTATAGAGATAGATCAAGACGCTTGATAAGTTTTTTCAATGAGTACATACCTTGACAATATTTTGAAGTAGTTCAAAAATGGAACAGTCAAAGAAAGAGTTCTTGGCTGTGTTACAAGGTATGAAATTGAGTAAGACTCAAAGCCCGACCATGGCAGAAGATAGAAAGAGAATGAAATTCATTCCCTATGCCTCAGCCATAGGTTCTATAGAGTATGCCATGATGTGTACCAGATCTATTGTATACCCTACACTGTGTTAAGTAAGGGAGTACAATAGTGATCTAAGAGTAGATCACTGGACATTGGTCAAAATTATCCTTAGTGGAACAAGGAAATATTTCTCGATTATGGAGGTGACAAAAGGTTCGTCGTAAAAAGTTACGTCGATGCAAGTTTTGACACAAATCTGGATGACTCTAAGTCTCGATCTAGATACATATTGAAAGTGGGAGCAATTAGCTAGAGTAGCTCCGTGCAGAGCATTGTAGACATAGAATTCGCAAAATACTTACGGATCTGTATGTGACAGACCCGTTGACTAAAATTATCTCACAAGCAAACCATGATCACACCTTAGTACTCTTTGGGTGTTAATCACATAAATGATGTGAACTAGATTATTGACTCTAGTAAACCCTTTGGGTATAGGTCACATGACGATGTGAACTATGGATGTTAATCACATGGTGATGTGAACTCTTAGTGTTGAATCACATGGCGATGTGAACTAGATTATTGACTCTAGTGCAAGTGGGAGACTGAAGGAAATATGCCCTAGAGGCAATAATAAAGTTATTATTTATTTCCTTATATCATGATAAATGTTTATTATTCATGCTAGAATTGTATTAACCGGAAACATAATACATGTGTGAATACATAGACAAACAGAGTGTCACTAGTATGCCTCTACTAGACTAGCTCGTTAATCGAAGATGGTTATGTTTCCTAACCATGAACAAAAGAGTTGTTATTTGATTAACGGGATCACATCATTAGAAGAATAATGTGATTGACTTGACCCATTCCGTTAGCTTAGCACTCGATCATTTAGTATGTTGCTATTGCTTTCTTCATGACTTATACATGTTCCTATGACTATGAGATTATGCAACTCCCGTTTACCGGAGAAACACTTTGTGTGCTACCAAACATCACAACGTAACTGGGTAATTATAAAAGATCTCTACAGGTGTCTCCAAAGGTGAATGTTGGGTTGGCGTATTTCGAGATTAGGATTTGTCACTCTGATTGTCGGAGAGGTATCTCTGGGCCCTCTTGGTAATGCACATCACATAAGCCTTGCAAGCATTACAACTAATAAATTAGTTGCAAGATGATGTATTATGAAACGAGTAAAGAGAGTTGCCGATAACGAGATTGAACTAGGTATTAAGATACCGACGATCGAATCTCGGGCAAGTAACATACCGATGACAAAGGGAATAACGTATGTTGTTATGCGGTCTGACCGATAAAGATCTTCGTAGAATATGTGGGAGCCAATATGAGCATCCAGGTTCCGCTATTGGTTATTGACCGGAGACGTGTCTCGGTCATGTCTACATTGTTCTCGAACCCGTAGGGTCCGCACGCTTAAGGTTTCGATGACAGTTATATTATGAGTTTATGAGTTTTGATGTACCGAAGGAGTTCGGAGTCCCGGATAGGATCGGGGACATGACGAGGAGTCTCGAAATGGTCAAGACATAAAGTTGATATATTGGAAGCCTATATTTGGATATCGGAAGTTTTCCGGGTGAAATCGGGATTTTACCGGAGTACCGGGAGGTTACCGGAACCCCCCGGGAGGTATATGGGCCTTAGTGGGCTTTAGTGGAAGAGAGGAGAGGTGGCCAGGGCTGGGCCGCGCGCCCCTCCCCCCTAGTCCGAATAGGACAAGGAGAAGGGGGCGGCGCCCCCCTTCCTTCTCTCTCTCCTCTTTCCCCCCTCCCGAATCCTATTCCAACTTGGAAAGGGGGGGGAATCCTACTCCCGGTGGGAGTAGGACTCCTCCTGGCATGCCCTCCTCCTAGCCGGCCGCAGCCCCCCTTTGATCCTTTATATACGGAGGCAGGGGGCACCCCTAGACACACAAGTTGATCCACGTGATCATATTCTTAGCCGTGTGCGGTGCCCCCTTCCACCATAATCCTCGATAATATTGTAGCGGTGCTTAGGCGAAGCCCTGCAACGGTAGAACATCAAGATCGTCACCACGCCGTCGTGCTGACGGAACTCTTCCCCGACACTTTGCTGGGTCGGAGTCCGGGGATCGTCATCGAGCTGAACGTGTGCTAAAACTCGGAGGTGCCGTAGTTTCGGTGCTTGATCGGTCGGGCCGTGAAGACGTACGACTACATCAACCGCGTTGTGCTAACGCTTCCGCTGTCGGTCTACAAGGGTACGTAGATCACACTCTCCCCACTCGTTGCTATGCATCACCATGATCTTGCGTGTGCGTAGAATTTTTTTTGAAATTACTACGTTCCCCAACACATCAATGTTCAGTCTGCGTGGTCATATTATTCTGAATTTCAAGGAACAAAAATGATGTATATTTGAAGACGTACGGGTTGAGGAACAAAATAATGTGATTTCGAGGAACAACATTAAATACGCAGGAGGACAATGGATATTTTTGGGTCAGTATTTTCCAATTAGATACATATTTCAACTTGCAATTAGGAGGTTCTGAACCTCTCTTTTCTTGATGGGGAGTATGCAATGAAGAAACCACCACCACTGGTTTGTCGCAGCCAGAGGTAAGTGCATGGTTGTTTGGGTGATAGCCTTATAACTGCCTTGATGGTCTACATCCATGGTATGGCTGCATAACGTTTATGTTTTCTCTCATATTAGTCATTCACCATGTTCCTCTTACCATCGCCTTGACTGGAACGAAGGTGCTTACCATCACTGAACTTTTGTTTAGCAATCTATTGTCGCTCGATATTGGCATGTTCCTTCCGCCATGGAGCATGATTTGCAAAGAATGGTGGAGTTGCTTGGTTATTTCTATGAATTGGTGGAGGATGTAGAGGCTCATCTGCATTCCATGTCTAGGTCCATACCTTGCATCAAATTCCAGCCTTTACGGCCACTCGGAGCGCTTTTCACTGTACAAACAGCATGCGGAGAAGCTAATGGAGTCTTGTTCAGGTTATCACTGCTTTTGCTCCAGCAAGGTATCTTTCTCCCTCTTTATTGACCTTTACGTTTGCCTGATTAGTGAAACATGAGTCACGTGATTCCAGTTACGCATGCATATAACATAGGCTTTTTTGTTGGCTCGTATTAACATGGGAACTGAGTAGATTTCTCGAAATGTATTCTTTTGGTTGCTTTGAGTAAAATGCTTGGTATTTTGTATTTTGTGTTCATATTAACACTGCCACAAGTCATTACATGCCTTTTAATATTTTAGAAAGTACAACGAGTCTTGCGAAGGGTCCTCGAGGAAGCTCAACAGATGACTATTCTCAGTGGAGATGATACCAGAGATGTTATTCTGAAGTAAGCTCCTGCACACCATTCTTTTGTACTTCCTTCAGAAGAAATGATTCCATTCTTGTACTCGATACTGAAGAGTGGTTGCTGCTCATTCGTCTTAATTTAATATAGAATATATGCCATGAGAGAAAGATATACTTGAAACCCGCTGAGGTCAATGATGCGTGAGATTACATCAAACTAACAAGGTTTAACCTAAATGCTGCTGGTTTGAATGGCTTTCGCTCAGACTTACTTTCTTTATTATGCATTTATCCTTTTTAGATGTTAAACTCTGATGATCACACTACTTGATTATCCTATTCCAGGATCCGTTAAGGAAGCCATTACAAAATTAAGGGAGAACAAAGGCTTTTCGTGTTTGATTTGCGGATTAACAGACTTTTACCTGCAGAATTCGGGGTGGCTTTTCACCTAATGTTCTTGAAAATTTTAAATCGTGAAATGGTTGTTTTGATGCGGCGCTAAACTTTTTCCTGAAGAGATTGAGATTACCAGGATTCAGATTGGATCCCTGCTGTGTCAGCGTAGGAGAACTGCTCGAACACGTAGGCACGACGTGACCGACGCTTTATATTTACTAAAAGATAAACTTCTAATAGTAAAATGCTTTTTTTTCTTGAGAAAAATTGTAATGGCCATATATTTCCTTTATGTTCCATTGTTATTTATCAGTTTTTGATAATCTTAATTCTTACTTTTCATTGTTTATCTCTAGATATGCAAAGAAGTTGGATTTGCCACAAGTTTATTTGAGAGATTGGTTATGCTTAAATTTAATATACATTTGCATATACATTTGCTGAACATACAATATCACATGAATCCTTCTTCAGGTTATTTCCAAATGTCCAGTTTTATGAGAGGAAGATTAGCAGGGCGGCCAAGTTCAAGGTGCACTTCCACGCTGGCGGGTTGAGCTCGACGGCAATCCGACGCAGGCGGCGTCCACCAACAGCTGCTCCTCCACGGACGAGGTGGGCCACGCGCAAGAGGCCTACATACAGATTTGCTGTTTCATGTCATTTATTTGCTTATTTCCTGTTTGGTCTTAATTACTGTTTTTTGTTTGTAATAGTTGTTCATGGGATGAAATTTCTAAATCACCTTGGTTTGTTTGCATACCCAAATTGTAATGATTAAATTTTATTACTTTCCATTGTGGATAGAAATGTATTTGTCCACATTTTGCTCTTGAACCACAGAATTTGTTTACATGTACATATATATAGAAATTCGCGTGAAGAATTGGTGCTGTAGGTGTCATTGGCAGGGGCATAATTCTGCAAAATGCAATGTGGAGTTGTCTATCGATATCTCTTGGACTAGACCCATGTAGTTATTTTTCATTTGGCTTCGATCATATGGCATATGTCCTTGCATGCTATGTAACGATTAGTCACAAGTGGGTATTTTCATCATTTAATGTAGAATCATGCTATTTGAGTGGCATAAATAAAAAAAAGTTATATCTTTTTAAGCACATTAATAGTCTTTTATATGTTGCAATGTAGCCCGTTAGATATTTTCCTAACGCATATAATGTTTTCTTTCTTCCATTGCAACGCACGGGCCATATTGCTAGTTTTAATAATAAAGCATGGATTGACTCCGTGGGTTCACCATCACAATACGCTTCTTCCCGTGAATTTACGCTTTCAATTCGAATTTAAAACATATACGTGAGGTGGTACTAAATTTCGTCCGTCTGGACCCTGGGCGCCGCACGCACACGGCTGGCCATCGCCCGTGGCATCACCCAGCCTCTTTGGTATGTGACGATACCGTGGAACATGAGTTGGAGTCAAACTTCACCTTCCTCGCCGCCTTTGCTACCCTCCAATAAATTTTATCCCGGTCCCGGAAGAGGGGAGTAGAGGAGAAGCGGACGAGAATGCATACGCTGAGATCGATCCCGGTGTAAATTTTATCAAACGTCGGTGCCCCTCCTTCCTAGCAGAGGTCTGAGCCGAGCACGCCGTGTGTGATGGCATCCTTCTTCCCGACCGTCTCGGCACCTCTCTCGACTGCACTGCCGCCCCGGCTACTCGAGCGCCCGTTGCCGCTTGCTCCTGCGCGCCACCGTCAGGCCCGCATGTGCGCCACCACATCTTCTTCGACAGCAACGGGACGCGTCATTCTGGCACACGGGCACGCATCTCCCTCCGGCCATGAGCATGTCGCATTTGCCATGTCCATCGTCAACTGCGAACCACATCTACCGGTGCCCCTTTTGCCTTTTCTCGCCAATATTTTGCGGCATGAAGACGCGTCCTCCGGACCGGCCGCCGGCAGTCTAGACCGGACCGGACCGAGCAACTTCGCGCTCCTGTTTTTAGGGACCAGACATGCGGCGTCAAAGCTCGGTCCGGACGGAGAGGACCAACCATGGCGAGGTGGCAGTAACCATGGCGTCAGCTACAGATCCTAATCAGAGGGGGAAACAAAGGTTAAAGCTACGGGGACTCACGATGAACCCGACGGCGAGGTCGGTGAGGCCGGGGAAGCAGCAACGGCAAGGTAATCGACGATGAACGACGATACTTGGACTTGGAGTTGGAGGATGATGGCGAGGGCTTCAAGGTGAATTCGGCCGAGTCCTTGCGCGGGAAAGGAGATCCCAAGGTTGTGGACCTCTTGGACAAGGTTGTTCGTTGCGGGGAAGCCGGTGGCCATGTGTGTTGTGCGCCGGTGGCCATGCATGCTCTGCTTGTGCCTGCCCGCGCCCAGCCGTGTGTGCGCTGGTTCTCCCGTGGGCTGCAATTTGCACCATGACTCGCTGAGCTTGACCCGTCGGTCCTAGCTCCAGCTGCACCGTGGCCCGTGGAGTTCAGCACCACCGCATCAGCCATCACACGGAGCTGCTACTGCTGCTCTTGTGCTCTAATTTTCTTGGATGCTTAAGCAAAACTAATGAGAAGAGAGAGAGAGAGAGAGAGAGAGAGAGAGAGAGAGAGAATCGGTGGTTACAGGAGCATATGAATCAGAGGATAGGATAGGCACGTGTGTGGTGGAAAGAAATCAAAGATTTTTACTGTAAAATATAATTGCTTTCCTATTGCAGCACGGCGTTGGAGCATGGCAGGAGCGGCGCGGCATGGCGCGGTGCTGGAGACGAGCTCGGACGGGGAGAGAGATGAGAGAGATACATTTTTTTTGACAAATAGTTGTTCGTGCAGCTCTGGTGTAGTCAGATGGAGACACAGAGAGAGATGAGATGATATTCTTTTGTACTATGCAGTTGTTCGATGAGATGAGATGTAGCAGGTTGTTTGATGCTGCTTATAAGATGGATCAATGGGGTTGAGAGAGAGAGAGAGATCAGAGTGAGAAGATAGAGTTGTGGTGATTTTTTTAATTTTATGACGATCTTCGGTGTTAGTGCTACTACTATTGAAGCTGAACCAGAGACGCACTATATTGAGTACTTTGCAGATGAAAAAGAGAGAGGAAGATCGTGTTGCATACTGCTTGCTTATGATGTTTTTCTGACGGTAAATTTGTTGATTTGTTTGTTACAACAGATGCAAATAAACGGATTTACTGAGTGATTGTAACAAAGTTCCAATGTAATTTAATAAGACTATTAATATATTTTTGTGTTACCACAAAAGTGAACCGATGATATAGTGTGGATGTACTCAAGATGAGGTATGCACCAAATATTAACCCAAATTAGCCTTTTGATCCCGATGCTCATATAAAGTGTTGTTAAGTATTGGCTTGAATCCTTTCTTTTGACGAAGACCCTCAATTCAAGTAATTCAAACCTTCTTAATTCGTAACATTTGATGCATGAATTCTTGTTCGTACTTTAATTTTGTTTTACTATTTTTAGGGTAATTGCTACTTTATTTATTCTTTAGTTCACGACCATTTCGTTCAAAATACGTCATGGATAAAAAATGGGGATACATTAAACCAAGTTTTTCATAACTTATTAACACAGTCTTCGCTCACAAAAATACCAGTCGCTTTGTTCGCCGGTCGCCTCGACCAGATCACCCGGTGCTCATTCACACTAGCAAGCAACTCCTTGATCTCTTCTATAAGAGGGCTAAACCTCGAACGGTCTTGATCTCTTGATTCGAAAGCAGGTGCCCCACCTTGATTGTTTGTCTTGAGACAAAGTTTTTCAATACCCAATTCCATCGCCAACTGAACACCTGTTGTAACATTTGAGTGGTAATAAATTACTTTTCTGTTTTCTAAACATTATGTTTCACCTGTTGCAACGCACGGCCATATGTGCTAGTTTTTCCCTAATAATAAAGCACGGATTGACGTGGGTTCACCGTCACAATACGCTTCTTCCCATGAATTTACGCTTTCAGTTTTTTTCAACATGTCCATATTTTTTCCAAAATCCAAGGTGCATCGCGTCCTCTTTTTTTTACGGTCGCTTCTTTAAAAAATGGCCACACATAAAAAGTTGGTATTTTGAGGATTCGAACGCGGGTCACCAGAAAAGTGCATAGAGCGAGCGACCAACTCAGCTAGCCCATTGTATGTTCAGAAAAACAAGGATTATCCACTTAGTCTATCACGCCAGGAGGATTTTCGGCCGCCTCATTATTCCAGCCCACCCTGCCGAGGGAAGCCACACAACCGAACGGGCAAAGCTGGCCCAAAGCCTGGTGCAGAAAAGTACTCGATGGTGGGCTGAATCAGACTCTAAACCCTTTTAAATAGTCCTATACTGCTACCTTAAACCCAATCTTGTCTCAAAAAAAAAAAAACCTTAAACCCAATCTTTGCAATTTATATACATCTTCGAGTTTCCTCTGTATTAAGGAGCCACTCGGGAACCAATAAAGAAGGAAATAAGTCCTTCCATAATAAAGAAGGAAAGAGAGAAAAAAAGAAGGAAAGAGGAGGGATTTCATATATCTCTTGACAGAATAATGAAGAAAAGAAAGAAAAATAAAGAAGGAAAGAGGAGGGCGATTTCATGGCTTATATGGCAGAATAAGGAGGGAAAGAGGGCTGGGATTTCATGTCTAGACGGAGAAAAGAATGAAAAGTGGAAGCTGTCCTAAGGAAGAAAAATACAAAAAACTAAAAAAAGGAAAGAGAGCGTCTCCAAATGGGATATAATGTCACTAATAAACGTCTCCGTGCATGGAATGTCAATAGTAGCAACCATTAAAAACAAAATAAATCTTTGCTATTATTTTTCTTCTAAACCCACTAGCGCCCGTCACAAACTCTTACAATGCTCCTAATAAAAAAAATGTTGGTCACCAAAGCACAAGCAGTTGGACTCTGCTAAGTGCGACACAAACTCCGCACTTTACTTTATTATATTAGCCACCGATGGAGGATTTTTGTACAACACTCCTAATATCAATGCCCCGCAAAGAATGCATATGATACCATTACCCCGCAAAAATGCTTCTAATATCGTTGGACACAAATAGTGCTATGCTACCCCTAAACCTACCCAACACTGGTTCATGGAAATCTTTGTTGCCTCTGTAGTAAAGCAAGAATGTTGTACTATGACTTCACCATTTTCATTATAGTGTGATATTTTTGGGGCATCACTAAGCAACGTCAACAAATATGTGAAGAGATACTCGCGACCAGGTGGATATTTCTATGATTTAAATTGCACACACCTACAGTACACTTACAAATTCCTTTCACGATTATGTTTTTGCACAACATATCTTTTCATGTTGTTTCTCATGCGGCAGTGTGGAAGATTTTAAAGAGTTTACTGATGTCATCATGTCTGGCAGTCGGTCGTGGGAGGAGGGGCAACGGTCTTAGCTATTGGGTTCATAAAGTAATTATGTATTTTAAAAAGTACATTGTATATTAAAAATGTAATAATAATAATAATAATAATCTTTCCCTAATAATAAAGTACGGATTGACTCCGTGGGTTCACCGTCACAATAAGCTTTCTTCTCATATCATAATACGCTTTTACGATTTGTATAGATAAAATCGTAATATAAACAAGGTGGTACTAATTTTATGGAATTTTCATCCATCGTCTAAGAAAATTTAGTCCGAAGGCCGCTACGCGCACAACAGGCTGGGCCTCGACCTGAAGTTCCGCATGCTACCTGGGCCACATCGTAAAGATGGAAAAACGATTCCTAATGGCCGGCTCCTGCCACTGTCAGGGTGGAAAAAATAAATGAAAACTAATCCAATCCAATTGTGAATCAAACTCCCAACCTCGGCTTCCATCTATGGGGAAGTAGCCAGCCGCACGGTACTATGATAGCATGAGATTCGATTTTTATTAGTCCCATATATCGCTTCTTTAAATAAAGTCAGCATTAAAAGACCCGATAAATCCCACTCAAAAAGAAAGAAAAGATAACATAGAGGAAAGGAGGGGACAATCCAGACGCGGCGGGTGGCGGGATTCAACGGTCGGCGGGGTGCTCGTGCTGCCGGCCACGAACACACCACATAGAGGCAGGCAGGAAGGGGCCGGGGCGGTGATCGAGGTAGACTATGTCGGCGGCGGCTGCACATCGGGACTGGAGATCGGGAGGGTGCGGTGGCTTGTGTTGATGGGGACGACAGATCCAGAGTGGAGGCCAGCTCCGGACGCGGCGGATGGCGGGGTTCGTCGGTCGGCGGGGTGCTGCACGCTGGTGCTGCTAGCGGCGAACACAACACAGAGCAGAGGAACTCAGGTACCAGGAGCACAGTCCGCCACCAGCTTCTCTCTTTCCATGTCGCGGACAGCCGCAGACTTTGCGGTTGGGCACGTACTGAGGACTGGAGGAACGCACGCACGCTGCGGTCATTTAGGACCCCACACCGACACGTTGCTGGGACACTTGCGGAGCTGGCCGGCAAAGGCGCAGTACTGTGCGAGCATAGCCGTGCGGCCCTTCTCGATGGCGGTGGAGCCGGCGTCGGCGAAGGCGTACATGGTGGCCATCTGAATCTGGTAGTGGTATGTGATCCTGTTGAGGATGGACAGAGGATGTACTGACGCCTGACAAGACATCGATGACCAGTGTTGTATACGGGTCTAACTCCATGCAATCAAATTGAATCATTGAATCGGTGACGAAGAGTTTGCTTGGTAGCTGCTTGTGGATTCTCCCGATCAGAGAGAGTAGGCTGGTAGTACGAGTTACTCTGTATTTTCATTGGATGCAGCATACGCGGGATGTTGCGACACCCAGCGGACAATGCGGGGTGTCCGCTTGAACCCGTTTGTGATGATGCAGTCAGCCCAGAGGCAACTTTGCGGGTTTTTGTTTGACGGAGGAGCGGCGGGATGACCCGTTCATCTTGCAACCTGACGCAAGGGCGCGGCAGGCGCTGCTGGTCGGCGGCGCGGGATGCGGGAGGAGCTGTGGCATGCGGTCGCTGCGCTGCGGAGACATGGAGGTGGATTGGATTGGGTCTTCCCTGACAAAGACAATCTTCATGGTACATGATGAAGACGGCAGCTATAGCTGCATGAGCGCGACCCACAAAAAAAATGGAGATGTACATTTTTTTTGCGGGAACAAAAAATGTAGATGTACATGTACGCACAGGACGTTCTTGCTCTTAATGAAAAAACTAACTACGCACATGAGTCTTTGTTTTGCCACAAAGATAATCCTATTTCGTGTACAATGACCAACCAAGATCATGTAAAAAATAGACTTTGTGTCGGAAAATTAAATAAACTCACAATGACAAAAAAAATTCAATATCTCTAAGAAAAAAAATGAATTTGAGGTACCCTAAAATAATTATTAGCCTCAGATTTCCTCGGTTTAAAATTGTACCAGCATAATAAGGTTTGAAAATGCAGATAATTTGTTGGAAATGTCATCAATGAGATTTTGTATAGTAAAAAATTCTCTTATTTTGTGCACAAAGACTACAACTAACATGCTAAAAAATCGACACTAGCAGTAGATACTCTATAGCTATAAATCTATGTATGAAATAATGCGTGTCTTAGTAACTATTTTTGGCACTATTAAATTTGAATTGTAAATTAAGCTTTCACTGCTTATGCTATTATTGAAATGATGGGCATGTACCCGTGGAGTGTCTTAAACAATTATTATTACGCCAAGGATTTTATTTCTCCCGTTGCAACGCACGGGCATGTTGCGGTACAGCTCAAGGCAGATCGTAGATTACATGGCTAAGCAGCCCACCTGTGTTTTGTAATTGTTTGTTGTGTTATTTAAATTAAATTGGTTTATGTATTCTGCTGGAGTAGTCACATGTCATACTAATTTCAGAAGAACAATTTCTAATTTAATAGTTAATGTATTGTTGGTCTAAAATGAAAATCCCAAACAAAAACAGAGTCACAATTTGTATTTATGCGACGAATAATGAAAGTTTCAAATGCTAAATGTAAAGTAAGATTTTTGGAAGAAACTATTGTCTCTAAAGCTTGTCTCATGTAAGCCATCAACTAAATGTATTATATTAGCATGAATAATTGTTAAGTGCAACCAGTGGTCAGTTTTATTTGATTTTGAATAAACAAGGTGGGCTATACATTATATGATCTCAGTAGCTTGATTTGAACCCCGTTGCAACGCACGGGCCCTTTTGCTAGTCTATCCCTAATTTTTTTTTAATAATAAAGCACGGATTGACTCCGTGGGTTCACCGTCACAATACGCTTCTTTCCGTGATTTTACGCTTTCAGTTTGAATTTGAAACATATTCGAGGTGGTACTAATATTTTCATCTGTACACCTAAGACGTGTTTTCGTTCACCGTTCGCTGCGTCCTACCGACTTCAGCCTGTTCGCTGCGTCCTAACGACTTGGGCCTGCAGGCTGGGCCTGTTCGCTGCGTCCTACCGACTTGGGCCTGTTCGCTGCATCCTAACGACTTGGGCCAGCAGGCTGGGTCGTCGGCCCAGCTTTAGTGCAACGCGAGAAGAAGAAAAAAAAATACACGTGTGCATGAGGAATCAAACTCACAACCTACCATCTCGTAAAATAGACACCAGCCAGCTGAACTATGCCAACCTATGTTAATTCGTAGCGGTTTGTTTTTTTATCAAAAGTACCATCTCGCCTTTCTAAAAGCAACCATTAATTTATATACCTGTTCAAATTACCTATCATTAATCACCTTAATATACGCCTTGGAAATTGGTAATCGGAGGATGAGGAGTTGGTGGATTCTTGAAAAAAAGAGGAAAGGAAGGATTGTGTAAGGCAGAAATATTGTGGGCAATCGAATGGGGCAAAAAGGAATCAATACTATTGTGGGATAATTAATTAAGGAATTGAGAAATATTATTGCATGCATGATAAAAGGATTCCTAAAAAATATGGTGGGCAATTAAACTGGAGAAATTAAGAGAGATTCCTCATACATCGTTGCATATAATAAAAAGGTGAGTCCTATATGGGTTATTTAAGAAAGGGATCCAATGCATGCGTACTTGCATTGCACCTTGTACATGGGCGCCTTTTGCAACAAGGAACTTGCTAAAACGTGCATCCATCAGTAAACCGGGAAATTATCTTATGAAAATAGTCAATTTGGTTAATCACCATGTTAATTTCCTAATGCATCCATCATACTTTTTTTATGATTTTTTTTCTGCATCCATCATACTTGCATTGCTAAGTGAACGGGATTCAGGCTAACTGGCGGCCAATTAAAAAGGAAACCTACGAGACACACTACATGCTTGCTGCATAATTAATATCCAAAAAAAAGAAACAAGTGACTTGCTGCTAGGCTATTGATGTTGTTTGCTAGCTGATTACAGGTATTACCTTAATGCATGCCTTCTATTTGATGTTACTAAAACGTACTCTCAATCTCTTTCTCCACACCATCTTATGCATGCAATGACCACGACAACTATGTGCTCTCCTTTTGTTTTCAGCTCCGCATGCTCGAGAATGGTCACAAACGCAAATCCCGCTTTTTATGAGTCCAAAAATTCTTTCGCAAAACAATTCATCTTTTTCTGTTTATTGGTTATCCCGTCTGAGCATGCAACATACATGATGAAACATCACATTTCAATGGAAGGCTGCATTAATTAATGCGAATAAGCTCACTGCCTGAGGTACACATAATGGTTCACTAAAGGCGGGAAGGAGGACAGTGGGGCTTAGGAGATGTTGATAACCGACATGGACAAGGAGATGAGGATGGAAGGAAATAGGTCGAGGGATGAGATAGGTAACAATGTCCCCCGTTGCAACGCACGGGCCCTTTTGCTAGTAATAATAAAGCACGGATTGTCCCCGTGGGTTTACCGTCACAATAAGCTTCTTCCCGTGATTTTGAACTCACAACCTTCTAGCCGATTCCTTTAGCATTAGCCAACTGAACTAGGTCAGCCTATGTTGCTTTAATATGCTTTGTTTTACTTAAAAAATAGTACCACCTCGCCCTTTTACAAGGACAACCATCAACTTATATACATGTTCAAGTGATCTGTCATCAATCATCCTAATAAGCCGGCTCCGAAATTGGTAATCAGAGGATGATGAGGGTGCCCAAAAATGGAAGTATTGAGGGAAGGAGGGAAGCAAGGAAAGATTCTCGAGAAATAAGGAAGGAACAATATAGTGCTATGTGGAATAATAAAAAAGGGATTCCTAATATGCATGATTGAGAAATATGGTGGGCAATTGCTGCAAGGATTCCTGATGCATGCTTGTGAATTATGGTGGGCAAGTAAACACAATCTTGCTGCATAATATAATAGGAGGCTATCGAGAGAGATTCCTAAGACACGTTGTGTATGCTGCACAAATAATAAAGGTGTGTCCTACGTGGGAAAATTAAGAACGGGATTCATGCATACCTGCATTGCATATTGTAGATGGGGTACCCTTTACAACAAGGAACTTGCTTAATATGTGGTGTGGGCTAAGGAAATAGGATTCAGGATAATTAAGTGGCCGGCAGATTTTTTGTGCTAGCCGATTACAATTATTACTTCAATGAATGGCTTCTATTTGACGTTAGTAAAACATACTCTCAATTTCTTGGCTTCTTTCCGTGATTGTACGCTTTCAGATTGAATTTGAAACATATACACGATGTTGTACTAAAAACCGTTTCATTCGCTGGTGACAATTGTTTCCGAGCATAGTCGATGGTGGGTTGGAGCCAGGCGAGTCTGCTCAGTCAGATGGGCCAACTATGGCCCATAGCTCGTCGGCCCCACACAAGCCATTTGGGCGCGAACGACAAAACTTCACGTAGAGTCGCTACCAAATTACATAATCCCACCTCGCATTTTTATAACAAATTCTACCAGTTTTTATATGTCCACGAGTTGCCTCATAGCAGTAGAGAGCGACACATATCTCAGCCAGAGAGACGCAAGAGAGGGAGGTGACCATCACGCCGAGTAGCCAGCGAGGGAGCTCTCCGGAGCAGAGGTGGATGAAAATACGTGCGACCGAAAAATAAAAAAATTACTTTTTAAAAGAAACGATATTTGGGGCTCTCTTGTGGACTAGCTGACCGTCAATATATTCTTCCACTCTATATGTTACCAGTGCCGTTGATGTGAGATACAGAGGAGGGTGGGAGGGATGGAGAGTTGAAAGAGTACGATGGCGATGCATCTTGCTTGAACTGGATGAAGGAGGGGCCACGTCTTGGTCGCTCCACACATCGGCTATGGAGAGAGAATCATGTGATCATGCCTAGGATGACCATGTCCTTAGCCCTTCCATACCCCACTTTCATGTGGCTACTCCCCTCTGTCGTACCATCTCTCCCCCGGCTTTGCATGCCCCAATACTGGTCTTCCTTGAGGCTGTGATGTTGGTGTCAAGGAAAATATGGCTGCGTTGATGCAGTCGGTTTGCGCTGCTTTGTGCTACGTCGTACCTCCAACTTCGCACGCTAGCCATATATTGGGCTGATATATGCTGATGGGCCTCCTCCCAGACTTCATTGGATTACGATCCAAAAATCAGCAGCGTGGGAATGTAGTCTCCACGCCCCGAACCAGCTCACCCAGGTTCTTTGTCTTTCCCCAAAAAAAACCCCAGGTTATTTGTCTAAAAAAACTAACCCTGATAATGATTGCAACTTCTGGCGTATGATGATATGCGTGGCATGCTCGGTAGCTCTTTTTTTCACGCACGTCCTTCTTTAAGTACTGCAAGCATTTGGTTTGGAGCTGCAAACGTAAATCTTTTCATTTCTCGGCATTTTTCCTGCTATAATTTTTTTTTTGAAAATATACCTGCTTGATCTACGTGCAACTTCGCTTAAATTCCGCTGCTTCAAACGGCAAACACTACACTGCAAGCGGCATGCGTCGCTGTAAGGTCGAGTGCCCACTGCGTCTAGCTAGAAACACGTCAATGTAACATCAGTCTCCGCTGTCCTTTTTTCTATTGGCAATTCGGACCAAAGTGCTACAAAATTATTACATGGACGCTGGAAGGACGGTCGTTTGTCCTACCAGTTGGATGAAAACCACTGCAAAGGCGACCACGTGGAAGTTGCAAGGATGACTGGCGATGCTACAGGTCGGACGCATGTCATTGCAAGGTCGTTTCATGATTATACATTTCTTCTAGATATGGACACGGACCTTCTTGTAGCTACTAGCTGGCAGCGTCTGAATGCTATCATGATGTTTTGATGGACATGCTATTTTTTTTATCTTCTTGCAATGCACGGCATATGCGCTATAATAATAATAATAATTATTATTAAAGTCATCAATTGCTTCCAAACTTATAAAATACTATCCACCAATGCCATTTATAAGTTGACAAAAAACATTTCACACTGGGGAATCCCCTGCCTGGGCCATCCCACGCAGTAGTGATCTCCTATACTGCGCTCTGCACGCAACGAGAAGACACAGCGCTCCAATTAGGGCCGGCCCATGTGCGGGCGATCCGTTTTTAAATTTCGTTTTCTTATTTTTATTTTTTCTTTTCCATTATCGTTTTTTCTCCTTTAAATAATTTGGTACTTAAAAAAACCACCAAAAATTTTAAAAAGAACTTTTAAGTAAATTTTTGAATAAAGCATAAAATGATTGTGTCGCATATTCAAAACATGTTTGCAATTTTTAAAACAAATGTTTGGGAAATCAAAAAATATTCATTATTTTTAAATTTTTGTTTATTATGAATTATTAATGAAATTGAACAAAATGGTCGCCAAAATGTTATCGGTGATGCAGCAAAATGTTGTCATGCCCATTGAAGTTTATGATTTTTTTCTCCTGTTGCAACGCACGGGCCCTTTTGTGCTATTATTATATATTGCAAAAGATTTTTGATGGGTTCATCGTCACAATACGCTTCGTGGGTTCACCGTCACAATACACTTTCTTCTTATGTAATAATACGCTTTTACGATTTGTATAGACAAAATCGTAATATAAACGAGATGGTACTAATTTGGGGTCCGCACATCATATACAAAAATAATATATGTAGAAATCCCCGTGTGTTGTGAAAGATTTCATCCGTTTAGTGAAAAAAAATTAGCATGCCCTCTCTCTTCCCCGCGCGACGCGAGACTCCAGGCGCTAGCCGCCAGGCTTCCTTCCGCCGCCACGCGCCCGCGCCTCATCCCTCCGCTCTTGGCAAACACTCGTCACCATGTTCCATCCCTTTGCAGTCATCATCGTAGTCCCCCGCTGCTGCTCAATAGCCTTGACGGAGCACCATCCGCCGGCTCCCTGGAGCACGCCGCCCGTCGGTAGCCGCCATGGAGCGCCGGTGGATGCCCTGATTGTCCGCGACCCTGCCGCGGCAACTCACGCCCTCGCCTCGCGCTGGTACGGAGACGATGCTTACCGGCTTCGTGCAGGCCCTCCTCATGGACAGCTCCCTGTTCTGCCTCTGCCACCTCCCGTGGCTGAGCAGAGCGAGGATAGAACGAGTGAGGAGATCGAGAGAAGAAATATTCAGTTGATTTTGCAGGGCATGGAGATTGATATGATTTGTTTTGTTGTCCGCATGTTCGACGATGATGGCGCCCACACCTTTTCCTGTTGTTTGGGCAAAGGCCGGTCTGTTTGATGTGCGAGTAAAACTTTAGACATGTGACGGGCCAAAGGAGATGTTTTGCAAAATTTGTTTGGGGCTGAAGGAGATCCTGAGCAAACCGATGAAAGAGTGATGGCTGCTGGAAGTTGGCTAGTGATTGATCAGCAGCTTCATTGAGGAAAGCCAAACAAGTGGCTGGAGATGTATTTTGTAGGACTTGATATTTACAGTTTCGGGAGCAGCAGTGTTGCTTGCATCTTTTTTCTGCATCTATGATCTGATGATGCTTTATTTGGTGTTGTTTACCATGGCACTACATTAGGGCTTTGTTGATGATGATTTCTGCTGATTTGCATAGTCGAGTTCTTTTTTCACTTCCAGAGTAAGTTTAGTGCAAGTAAAACGTCAGTTTCACTCTGGCTAAACCGCTCACTGTTGTTTATGCTCCTGTGGCAGCAGAGGAATAGACCCGGCAAGGAAGGGAGCTACACCAGCATAGTCGGTGGATTTAACCGGGAAAATGAATCCTGAAATTTCTGGTTGGACCAAGAGGTAATTTCTGTTTCCGTATACCATGCAGTAGTTGATGCAGAGTATTTGTGCATCCAAATAGCAACATGAATGTGGTGTTAGTAGTTTCTCAATTTCAGTGTCGGAAAAATTATGTGGTTATTTTTGTAGCATTTCTGATGGACCGATTTTGTGTTGGAGGCCGGTGATTGGGGCAGGGCTGCAACTCCTAACAGGGCACCATGCCCTACAAGGGTACAAGTGGCTCACGACTTGATGGCATGGTTGGGGCTGGAATGACGAAGAAGATTAATGGGGTGGATGATGAGCATGCTACAACCTGAATGACAAACAAAAACGTATGGTTAGCAATTTGTTTGGGGATCCCAAATAATCTGCCAATCTCTCATATCCCCTTCTCTGCCATGGGTTTGGATGATCGGCAGATTTAGATTGGGACACAGAAGAGAGATGAGGAGGAAGAAAGCATGAACAATTCAAGTGAAAGAGAGAAAGAACATGGACACCCCAAGTCTCTCGGATTGATATGAACAGCTCAGGTCCTCCTGCCATGGTGCCTGACCCTGAGTTTGCCAACCCCACATCTAAGTTCCCTGCCAGGTGCGACTGTCTCATGCTTGTCACCATCTCAGCTTGCAGACTGATTGTTTAGTCTTTATAGGTTGCTATTTTTCTTTTTGTCATTGATATTTTACATAACAATATTGATTTGCTACTTACAAATATGAACCGCTATATGCGTGCATAAATTAGCTTCAATTTCATGTGTCAACTTAAAAGAGTCTGTAGTGTTGTAATTTGGTGATTGATCAATGAAGGAAAGTTCCCCACAAGAAAAAATGAAGGAAAGTTGCAGGTAAAAAGAATGTCATGGAAGGCGTTTTTCTCGTACAGGTCGCCCATGACATGAGAATCCTACTTGGTGAAAGTCATCGGCGTGCTTCTCTCCCTTTTGTAATTTTTACCAATACATGCGAGATTCCGTGATTTTACCACGGAAGAGAAATTGAGCAGTTGCATATATTGATCAGGTTATTTAGGACTTGAATTAGTCATTGCTGGACGTCTGTTTGGAAGATAGACTTCGCTTAATTGTTCCCTTTCCCTTGTCTACTGTTTTGATCGATGCCCAATCATGGCAGATTACACATGGCAAAGCAAGCTATAGTGTCTATTTTGGCAACCATATGTGTATGTGACTTGTGTTTCGTAGTCCCTTTAACTACATTGTACTTCTACTGCCTCTTATCTGTTACAGTTGTGGTGACAATCTAATGGGAATAAGTGCCAGGGACGAGGAAATGTGGAGACTTGAGGTAACTGCTATAGCGGTGGTAGGATCTTGTATGGAGAATAGCAGGAGTAATGTTTGAATCCTACTATAGGCAGTGCCTTGCTATGAATGGCTGCGACGACGGGCGGGTATTGGAGTTCATTGTGGTATGCACGATGGATGTGTGGTCCGTGGAGTGAAGATCCATCTAGCATGAATTTTTTCGTTCTTCTGTTGGCAAGTAATCCTAAGACTTTTTTTCCGGGTGAATACTAAAACTAATTACCCTACACAATTCACACTTTTTATATTCTTATGGCACCTAAGTATATCTGTAATTGAAAAAATGTTCAGAATTTACTGTATGAAGGGCGCATATAAATGTTATTCAGTTTTATTTGTAGAGATGCTTGCTGGTATTTCGTATTCATTTCAAGATTTTAGTAGGGTATATGCCTATAATTCTTGCTCTCCATGCTTGCTGAAATTTTAGTAGCACTCAATAACACGTCATGTTTGGCGCACATGTTCATGACGTGAAGTAGGTTGTTATTCTGTAGCATCCCAAAGTGTATTGGGCATCACAACAATATGTATCCCGTTGCAGTGCATGGGCTTAAAAATAATTCTTCAACTTTTTGTTAGTGTCAAATTGAATTATTAGAACAACAATTGAATATATGTTATTTAGGCTAACATACCAAATTATTTAGGCTTCCTGTAATTATTTGTTTTCAGGAAACAACATGTGCCAATGCAACATATTCTGTTGTGTCTATAACTACCTCGCTGTTTTGAACAATAGACATCAAAGCTCTCGGATATATGTTTCTTTCTACAACCTGCTTGAACCTATGAAAGACACTTTGTAGCCTAATCACAAGAGATTTAAAAATACTGTTGCTGACCTATGAAAGACACTTTGTAGCCTAATCCATCTCAAAGATATGCCATCTATCTATTGGTAAAATCTATGCATTATTTGTACGTATGCATTAATAATCATGTTTTTTTTGTTTATTTATGCACCAGTTTGATTTTTTGCTAGAGGAGTCTTGGTCGCTCTAGAAGCTTTGGCGGCCAAGACAGAGACATAGTCGGGAGCGGGGCTAAGGACGGTGGCCCCTTCCCTCCCCGTTGGGCTCAGGGAAATCCTATGAGGTGACGACAGGGTGAGTTCTACTTCAAGCACACCCATGACAGCTAGCTATGCGGCGAAGGTTGACAAGGAGGTGGAGTTCGGAAGCACACGTTCGACCATTACAACCCAGTGCATGTGTCCCCGTACCTGGTGGCACGGCAACCAGGTGAATACCCCTCATGAGATGCGCGCGATCGGACGAAGAGGAGACGTATCAACATGAATATGTTGCAAGGGACATGCGAGGATTTGTTTCTCCCGTTGCAACATATGGCCCTTTTGCTAGTCTAATTAATGTATGTACTAGCAGGTCTTGTCTGATCGAGCACCTCGGTACATATGTAACATCTCAATTTTCAATTTGGATGTTATACATAGGTCATCATATGCATATCATACTTTATTTGCATTTTGGTTTGATCCTAGAAATCTTAAGCAACTCAAGGACCTAAGGAGAGAGTTGGGGATTTCATTATTTTTATATTTGAATTTTTCTCAAATTTGAAAAGAGGATCATTTTGGTTTTAATATTTTTCTCTCTGAAATATTTCCAATATTAAAAATAAAAGAGAGTGGATAAAAGGACTTCTTCAAAATAAAAGAAATTTTGGAGGAAAATGTTAAAATCAAATAAATATTTTATTGGATTTTATTCGAGGTTTTCTTTGAATTAGAAAAAAAATATGCATTTTTTTAAAATTGCATTTTTGGGCAGAAAAATGTTCACTTTATTCTAAATATTTTATTTAGATGGTGAAAATTGTTTTTGGCATTTTTAGAATTTTGTTTCATAATTATTTAGGATTTTCTTCGGCGGAATTTATTTTATTTAAAAAAACGCGAACCGACCTAGGAGCCGGCTCGGGCCGGGACTCCCAGGCGCCCCGCCGCCGCCAGCCTTTATAAGGCGAGGCCCGAGGCCGCCAGCCCCAAGCCGCACCCCGCAAAACCCTAGCCGTCGCCGCTCCACCTCCGCGCCGTCGCCGGAAACCGACCCCGCTGCCGCCGACCGTTTTTTTTCTGAGTTTTCGTCGGTGTCTTTTTGGTAAACCCTAGATCTACTCCTGTTTTTATAGATCGGTTTTTCTCTGTTTTTCTTCGGTTAGATCTATTCTGTGAACGTTCGCTCATTTAGTTCTTATAACGAATGAATTCATTCGTTTGTCTTTGTTAGCGGACGTTCGTCCGATAGATGTTTTCTTTTTCTGTTTTATTTCGCCAGGGACCTATCCACGATTATTTTTATCGCAGATTAGCCCCTGATCTTCAAACCCTCGCAACTTTTTAACCGTTCGTCCAAATCCAGTGAAACCAACGCCAAAATCTTCGTCTCGAACCCCTATTTCCAGTTAACCAACTTGAATATGATTTTGATAATTTAAAATTTGGTTGCAAGCAGATTTGAATCCGAACTTCTTTTGATCATAGTTTGAGTTTCGTAGCTCCGATTTGAGTGTTTCTTTTTGCAAATCAAAGCTCTTCATTTGAACTTTCAATTTGTACTTTCTCATCTGAGTTTTCCCTTGACATATTGCTTGAGTGCTTATGTATGCTATTGTTTGTTTGCGATTGAGTTTCCGGAATGCGGAGCGTGCTACTACGAGTCTCTAGGATTTGCAGATCGTTAGCAAGGCAAGTAACACTTTGATCATACCCCTTTATTACCCAGTTTTATGCATTAGTTTCAACCCTCAAACATTGCATGAGTAGGATTGATAACATGTGGGTATTGGGAAGTAGATGATGAGGCAAAACCTATTGTCCTTTATATCAAACCCTGGGAGTTACTTCTACGTTATGCTTATACTGCTATGCTATGCTCATAGACGTGGTTTGGTTTGAGTGATCCATGACAGTTGTGAGTGTTATTATGAACTAAGGGTTTATTTAAGGTGGCTACTTTAACACACATCTGGGTGGATTGTTTGTGGGCACCTGGGGCAATCCAGTGCTGTCCAAGGAGATCCCGGGGAATCCGTGTGATCATCCTATGGTCCGCCACACAGGCTCAAAGGGATCATATTGTTATTCATGCCGGAAACTTCCGTGTGCAGCCACAAGCCATTATGGGCTCTGGCATAGTTGAGTAGGTTGCGTGACTTCTTTCAGTGGTAAACTAGCAGATGTAGGGGATGTAGGTGGTACGGTTTACCCGTCAAAAGGGCTAATGCTTCTGAAAGACTGTGTCTCGGTCATCCGTTTCTCAAACATCATGTAGTGCGAGAAAATCCAACGGAGGAGATCGAGTCTTGTGGGGAAAAGTGCACAAACCTTTGCAGAGTGTACAAACTAATCATGATTAGCCGTGTCCCCAGTTATGGACATCTTGAGTATTTGGTGATTGAATTATTTTGTTGATCTCATCACTATATTTAATTAACTTGTTGGGTTAATGATTACTTTAATTGGGAGTGAGATGGGGTTTACCATTCTCAATGTTTAACTACTACCATGATAGTTAAATAAAATATATTCCTTTATTGTAGGGGAAAATTGGCTTTTCGCAAAAAAACATAATAACCATAGAGCCTCCACCAGCCAAATATGCATATAGTTGTAGCTGATACATGTTCATTGCTCTACAGTGTTATTTTGCGAGCATATTTCATGTGTTGACCTGTTTTCGGGCTGCAACGTATTATGTTGCGGACTTTTCAGACGAAGAGTAAGGTCCACTAGGTCGTTGTTTTGCACTCAGCTATGCTGTTGGAGTTGATGGACTCGCTTTATCTTCCGAGCCTTCCGCTGTTATCTTATTAGATGGCCTTCAGCCACATTATTGTAATAAGTACTCTCTTATGAGATATTCGATGTAATAAGTGTGTGATTGCAACTCTATTATAAATCCTTCAAGTATTTTGTTTGTCTACCGATCCAGGGATGACACTTACGCACAGAGATTTGACCGTTTGAGGTTGGATCACTACAAGATGGTATCAAATCACACGCTGGTTGTAGGACGCGACCACTAAGATAAGCCATAGGCCACTCTTCTCTACTCATTTCTGAATCCTCTCCATTTTCCACTCTATAGATGGCGGACCCAAGGAACAAGTTTGCTCAACCGGATGAAGACACACCGTTTGGACGACATTTGAAGGAAGTCACTAGGTACCTGAACATTGAAATACCAAGCTTCACCGGGACCTACACCGCCACTTTACCAGAAGAGGAGCGTTGGATGATTCGAGTTCATGTTCCAGGAAGGACATTCATGCCAGTTATTGAGCCCATAGAGTTTCCTTTGATGCACCAACCTGGAGTCTAGGAAAGAGCATGGCAGCCCACATCGCCATGGGACGCATCGGCGAAGTCTACAACAAGGATCTTGAGGACACAATCTACCAGATATGTGGGCGCCGAGATGAGCAATGGGAGATGATCATCACCAGGAGGGACAAATCCATTGCAGCCTTCATCCAGGAGTTAAACCACCACATTCGTCGCCATGAGAACCAAATGTGCGCAAGCATGATAGATCTGAAGAAGTTGATGACTAGGAACATGGAGCTTGAAGAGGAACTCAAGTCTACACGCGACGGATATGAGGAGTAAATCGCAATACTAGTAGAAAAGAATGATGACCTGACGAGGAAGCTAGGAGTATTCATGGGAGACCCCGCGCCAGGAGGAGATGATGACCATCCCAAGGACTACATCATCATCGACGACACCGACTCCGACCCCGACAGTAGTGATGATGATTACAAAGACGAAGCTGGAGCGGATATCATGGAGTCTTCCACCGATCAAAATTTCTAGTCGACCACCATATTATCAATAGTATTCCCCCCATGTATATAGTAGTAGTCCGAGTATTTTGTAACGATAGCTAGATCGATTATATGCCCTTGTTTGAATTGAGTGGTGTGATATGAATGTGTTTGTCTCATGTGCATATGGGTAGTGTTTTTCTTCTTAGACCTCATTCTATTCTAATCTCTCCCCTCTAAACCCATCAGATGCCTCCGAGACATGGCCCCGGATTTGTCTTCCCACTGGAGCTCACTCAGTTGATCCAACAGCAGAATGCCTTGATGCAGCTACTAGTTCAGAACCAAGGCAACAACAACAACAACAATAACAACAACCCACCGCCACTACCTCCAGTGGACAACTTAGCCCGTTTTCTGAGGTTGAATCAGCCGGTGTTTCCATTAGCACCAAGCCCATTGTTGCTGATGATTGGCTACGCAGGATTGGAAGGGAGTTGACCACGGAGGTTGCACAGATGCGGAGAAGGTGCGCTTTGCCGCACACCAACTAGATGGATCCGCAACCTCATGGTGGGAGAATTACACAACCACTTTTCCCATAGCTATTGTCACATGGGATCAGTTTCATCAAGCATTCCGCATAGCCCATGTCTTAACTGGAGCTATGAATATGAAGAAGCGTGAGTTCCGCAACTTATGCCAGGGAAACCGTACTGTGAGGCAGTACATGGATGAGTTTATTAAGTTAGCCCGTTATGCCCCAGATGATGTGGCCACAGATGCCACGAAGCAGGAGAAGTTTATGGAAGGACTGAATGATGAGATGAGTATGCAGTTGATGGTGGCAACATTCACTAACTATCAGGAGTTGGTAGACCGGGCCCTGATGATTAAAAGCAAACAACAGCAGATAGAGAGCCGCAAACGGAAGTATGGACAGGGGAAGTACAATTCTGGAGCTCAGCAGAAGCCTCGCTTTACCCCTAACCCCGGAGGTTACACCCATAACCATGGAGGCCATACTCACAATGGAGGAAGTTCCCATAACCATAATGGGCCTAAGAATGGAAACGGGAATGGAGCAAGCAGTAGCCAAAACCGCCCCAACCCAGCAACGCCCGCCAAGAAGGACCTGAGCCATGTTACCTATTACAAGTGCGGGAAGACAGGGCACTACGCCAACGACTGTTCTGAGTTGAAGAATGGCAATGGAAATGGAAACTCTGGGAAGAAGCCCAATCCCTTCACCAGAGGTCAGGTGAACCACATCAACGTGGAGGAGGTTGAAGAATAGCCTGACGCAGTGATCGGTAAGTTTTTTATTAAGTCATTTACCACACTCATTCTTTTCGATACTGGTGCATCGCATTCATACATATCAAGGGGATTTGTGGACAAGTTTAAGTTACCAACCTTAGCCCTTAGGCCACCCATGTTAGTAAGCTCACCATGAGCAGAGTATATGGCCAGCCGATGGTATGATCGGTTACCCTTGACCATTTGTAGCCATGTTTTCCCCTCAGACCTAATAATTTTGGAGTCACAAGGATTGGGTATAATATTAGGCATGGATTGGTTATCGAAGTATGGAGGAAACATTGACTGTGCTAGTAAGTTAATTCTGCTCACCACCCCAGAGGGAAAAAGGATCAAGTATGTATCTAGACATTTGTCAAGGAGGACCCAAGTAAATTCTCTTTCAAGGGTTGTTCAGGAAGAAGTGACTATTCTGAAGGATTACCTGGATGTATTTCCAGAGGAACTACCAGGCATGCCACCAGATCGGGGCATAGAATTTTTGATAGAGTTGTTGCCAGGCACCGGACCAATATCAAAGAGACTGTATCGGATGCCCGCAAATGATCTGGTGGAAATTAAGAAGCAGATTAAGGAGCTACTGGAGAAAGGTTATATTCGACAAAGTCCGTCCCCGTGGGGAGCCCCGGTGCTTTTGGTTGAGAAGAAGGACGGATCTTTGAGAATGATTGTTGATTATCATGCATTAAATGAAGTAATGATCAAGAACAAGTACCCACTACCGATGATCAACGATTTGTTTGACCAGCTGCAAGGAGCTAAAGTATTTTCGAAGATCGATCTGCGATCAGGATACCAGTAGTTGAAGATCCGGGAAAAAGATATACCTAAGACAGCTTTCACCACAAGGTATGGGCTATATGAGTACACGGTCATGTCATTTGGATTGACCAACGCCCCTGCTTACTTCATGAGTATGATGAATAAGGTGTTCATGGAGTTTTTGGATAAGTTTGTACTGGTGTTCATTGATGATATTTTGGTGTACTCGAAGAATGAAGAGGAACACAAGGAACACTTGCGTTTAGTTCTCGATAAGCTCAGGGAACATCAATTGTATGCCAAGCTCAACAAATGTGAATTTTGGTTGAAGGAAGTAGGATTTCTTGGACATGTTATATCAGGAGAAGGTATAGCAGTAGACCCCACCAAGGTTCAGTCTGTAACTGAGTGGTTGGCATCCACCTCAGTTGGGAAGATCCACAGTTTTCTAGGACTTGCTGGATATTATCGGAGATTCATTGATAATTTTTCCAAGATTGCGAAGCCTATGACGGAGTTGTTGAAGAAGGACACCAAGTTTAAATGGATGGATGAATGTGAGTCCAGTTTTCAGGAGTTGAAGAAACGTTTGGTTACAGCCTCAGTGTTGATTCTTCCGGATATACGCAAGGATTTCCAAGTGTATTGCGACGCTTCTCGCTTGGGACTTGGAAGAGTACTTATGCAAGACGGAAGAGTTGTTTCATATGCCTCACGACAACTTCGACCGCATGAATTGAATTATGCCATGCATGATTTGGAGTTAGCAGCCATGGTGCATGCGCTCAAGACCTGGAGACATTTTCTTATTGGAAACTGATGTGATGTGTACACGGATCACAACAGTTTGAAATACATTTTCACGGAGGAGGAGCTGAATCTCAGGAAAAGGAGATGGTTGGAGCTTATAAAGAATTATGATATGAAATTGCATTATCACCTAGGAAAGGCCAATGTCGTAGCAGACGCTTTGAGCCGGAAGAGTTATGCCAATATCCTTGTAAGCGGAGGATTACCGCAGGAGCTAGTCAAGAATCTCAAGGAGCTTCGTTTGGAGATAGTTCCAAGAGGTTTTGTGGCAACAATGGAGGTTCAGTCTACATTATTGGGAAAGATTCGAGAAGCTCAGAAGGATGATAAGGAAATCGCTGAGATAAAGGAGAAAATGAGCAAAGGAAAAGCCCAGGGTTTTTGTGAGGATGAGCACGAGACCTTATGGTTCGAGAATCATATTTATGTACCCAATAATGTTGAGATCAGGAAGTTAATACTTCAGGAAGCTCATGACTCGCCATACTCGATTCACCCCGGAAACACCAAGATGTATTTGGATTCGAAGGAGCGTTTCTGGTGGACGGGTATGAAGAAGGATATTGCCGAGTATGTAGTAGTGTCCGATGTATGTTAGAGAGTGAAGGCAGAACATCAGAAACCAGCAGGATTACTGCAGCCTATGCCGATACCCGAATGGAAGTGGGACAAGCTTGGCATGGATTTCATCACTGGATTGCCCAGGACCCAATCGAGATACGATTCAATCTGGGTAGTACTTGATCGTTTGACAAAGTTAGCTCACTTTATCCCCGTGAAAACCACCTATACAAGCGCGAAGTTGGCCAAAATATATATGACCAGGTTCATATGTCTGCATGGAGTTCCGAGGACCATTGTATCAGATAGAGGGACACAATTTACCTTGAAGTTTTGGAATCAGCTGCACCAGACTTTGGGTACCAGGCTAGAGTTCAGTACAACCTTCCATCCGCAGACAAATGGACAGACAGAGAGAGTCAATCAGATTCTGGAGGACATGTTGAGAGCTTGTGCGCTAGATTATGGATCTAGTTGGGATGATAATTTGCCTTACGCTGAGTTCTCGTACAACAACAGTTATCAGGCTAGTTTGAAGATGGCTCCTTTCGAAGCCTTGTATGGAAGAAGATGCCGGACACTGTTAATGTGGGATGAAGTTGGAGACCGCCAGTTGTTTGGACCGGATTTGATCAAAGAGTCGGAAGAGAAGGTTAAGTTGATTCGAGACAGACTGAAGGTAGCTCAGTCTAGGCAGAAGAGTTATGCAGATACTAAACGCAAGGAGATAGTCTATGAGATTGGAGACCGAGCATATCTTCGTGTGTCACCTCTGCAAGGAGTTAAACGTTTTGGAGTTAAGGGAAAGTTAGCCCCGAGATTTGTAGGACCGTACCGAGTTTTGGACGCATGGGAGAGGTTGCCTACAAGTTGGAATTACCCGAAGGATTTTCAGGAGTTCATGATGTGTTTCACGTTTCCCAGTTGAAGAAGTGTCATGCTGAGATGGCCGATATTCCACTAAGAGATACAGTGCCCCTGGAAGCAATTCAGTTGGATAGTGATCTGACCTATGAGGAGAAACCTGTCAAGATTCTCGAGTTTGCCAGCCAGGTTACACGCAGCAAGGTTATCAAGTTTTGCAAAGTTCAGTGGAGCCACCATACCGAGGATGAAGACACCTGGGAACGAGAGGAAGATCTACGGAAAGACCACCCACACCTATTTTCTAGCCAACCTGAATCTTGAGGGCGAGATTCATCTTAAGGGGGGTAGGTTTGTAACATCCCAATTTTCAATTTGGATGTTATACCTAGGTCATCACATGCATATCCTATTTTATTTGAATTTTGGTTTGATCCTAGAAATCTTAAGCAACTCAAGGACCCAAGGAGAGAGTTGGGGATTTCATTATTTTCATATTTGAATTTTTCTCAAATTTGAAAAGAGGGTCATTTTGGTTTTAATTTTTTTCTCTCCGAAATATTTCCAATATTAAAAATAAAAGAGAGGGGATAAAAGGACTTCTCCAAAGTAAAAGAAATATTGGAGGAAAAATGTTAAAATCAAACAAATATTTTATTTGATTTTATTCAAGGTTTTATTTGAATTAGAAAAAATATGCATTTTTTAAAATTGCATTTTTGGCCAGAAAAATGTTCACTTTGTTCTAAATATTTTATTTCGACGGTGAAAATTGTTTTCGGCATTTTTAGAATTATATATATATATATTTAGGATTTTCTTAGGCAGAATTTACTTTATTTTAAAAAACGTGAACCGACCTAGGAGCCGGCTCGGGCCGGGACTCCCAGGCGCCCCGCCACCGCCAGCCTTTATAAGGAGAGGCCCGAGGTCGCCGCCAGCCCAAGCCGGGCCCCGCGAAACCCTAGCCGCCGGCGCGCCTCGAGCTCCGCGTCGCGCCGTGACGCCGCCGCGCCGCGCCGCGCCGTCGCGGGAACCCGACCCCGCCGCCGCCGATCGGATTTTTTCTGGGTTTTCGTCGGTTATTTTGGTAAACCCTAGATCTACTCCGGTTTTTTGATAGATTGGGTTTTCTCAGTTTTTCTTCGGTTAGATCTATTCTGCGAACGTTCGTTCATTTAGTTCTTATAACGAACAAATTCGTTCGTTTGTCTCTGTTAGCGGACGTTCGTACGATAGATTTTTTCTTTTTCTATTTTATTTCGCCAGGGACCTATCCACGATTATTTTTATCGCAGATTAGCCCCTGATCTTCAAACCCTCACAACTTTTTAACCGTCGTCCAAATCCAGTGAAACCAATGCCAAAATCTTTGTATAGAACCCCTCTTTCGAGTTAACCAACTTGAACATGATTTTGACAATTTAAAATTTGGTTGCAAGAAGATTTGAATTCGAACTTCTTTTGATCGTAGTTTGAGTTTGTAGCTCCGATTTGAGTGTTTCTTTTTTCAAATCAAAGCTCTTCAGTTGAACTTTCAATTTGGACTTTCTCATCTGAGTTTTACCCTTGCACCTATTGCTTGAGTGCTTATGTATGCTATTGTTTGTTTGCGATAGAGTTTCCGGAGTGCGGAGCGTGCTACTACGAGTCTCTAGGGTTTGCAGATCGTTAGCAAGGCAAGTAACACTTTGATCATACCCCTTTATTACCCAGTTTTTATGCATTAGTTTCAACCCTCAAACATTGCATGAGTAGGATTGATAACATGTGGGTATTGGGAAGTAGATGATGAGGCAAAACCTATTGTCCTTTATATCAAACCCTGGGAGTTACTTCTACATTATGCTTATACTGCTATGCTATGCTCATAGACGTGGTTTGGTTTGAGTGATCCATGACAGTTGTGAGTGTTATTATGAACTAAGGGTTTATTTAAGGTGGCTACTTTAACACACATCTGGGTGGATTGTTTGTGGGCACCTGGGGCAATCCAGTGCTGTCCAAGGAGATCCCGGGGAATCCGTGTGATCATCCTATGGTCCGCCACACAGGCTCAAAGGGATCATATTGTTATTCATGCTGGAAACTTCCGTGTGCAGCCACAAGCCATTATGGGCTCTGACATAGTTGAGTAGGTTGTGTGACCTCTTTCAGTGGTAAACTAGCAGATGTAGGGGATGTAGGTGGTACAGTTTACCCGTCGAAAGGGCTAATGCTTCTAAAAGACTGTGTCTCAATCATCCGTTTCTCAAACACCATGTAGTGCGAGAAAATCCAACGGAGGAGATCGAGTCTTGTGGGGAAAAGTGTGCAAACCTCTGCAGAGTGTACAAACTAACCATGATTAGTCGTGTCCCCGGTTATCGACATCTTGAGTATCTGGTGCTTGAATTATTATGTTGATCTCATCACTATATTTAATTAACTTGTTGGGTTAATGATTACTTTAATTGGGATTGAGATGGGGTTTACCATTCTCAATGTTTAAGTACTACCATGATAGTTAAATAAAATATATTCCTTTGTTGTAGAGGAAAATTGGCTTTTCGCAAAAACATAATAACCATAGAGCCTCCACGAGCCAAATATGCATAAAGTTGTAGCTGTTACATGTTCATTGCTCTACAGTGTTATTTTGCCAGCATATTCCATGTGCTGACCCATTTTCTGGCTGCAACGTATTATGTTGCAGACTTTTCGGACGAAGAGTAAGGTGCGCTAGGTCGTTGTTTTGCACTCAGCTATGCCATTGGAGTTGATGGACTCGCTTTATCTTCCAAGCCTTCCGCTGTTATCTTATTAGATGGCCTTCAGCCGCATTATTGTAATAAGTACTCTCTTATGAGATATTCGATGTAATAAGTGTGTGATTGCAACTCTGTTATAAAAATCCTTCAAGTACTGTGTGTGTCAGCATTACCGATCCAGGGATGACACTTATGCATAGAGATTTGACCGTGTGAGGTTGGATCGCTACAACGTAACAGTTGGTACATCCTGTATACGGCAAAAAAACTGTAGTCTTGTACGCACCATTAATTATGTACTCCCTCCATCCTAAAATAAGTGTCATTTTTTGCAGGATCTAAAATAAGTGTATTAACTTTAGCATAAAGTTGTACTAAAGATAAAGACACTTTTTTTGAGACGAAGTGAGTACTATTTTTTTTCTGATAAAGGCCATTTCATTGAATTTGTAGGAGGAGAGGTGATCGGTGGAATTGTTGTTGTATTGCTTGAGCCTCGTGGGCAAGTACATAGTTGTACATGAACCATCTTGGAGTACAAGACAAGGTAGAAATAAATGTCTATCATATACTTCCTAATAATCACGATACTCAACATCATTCGGAGTCACGAGAAGAATCCGAAGGTAAGCAGATGGATATCCTCCCATAGTCATAACGATCGATACATCACGGATGTTGTGGCTAGAGTGAAAACCGACGAGGTTGCTCAAGCAAGGCGGTAGTCCTTTGTGTCGTTGTCGAGGTAGCTAAGAGTGTAGGGTGGTGAAGTCGTGGTCAAGGTAGTGTGTGAGGGATGATGTGGTCAATGTCGAGTCAGGTGGCCGGTGACGAGGTGCTCACCATGAGTCCACGGGCGCAAGGAGGTGTCGTGTTAGTCATGGGCATAATGGTGTCGAGGTAGTGGTGCACCGGGAAGAAGATGGCGTTGACGAGGTGTCGCGCCGGGTTTGCCAAGCCTGGGGACACGTCATGGACGAAGGCATGCGTCGGTGTTGCCAGCACCGGGTGTGCATAGACAGATGAAGTCAATGTTGACGAGGCGCCGTACAAGGCTTGCTAGGCCCGGGGACACGTCGTGGATGAAGGCACACGTTGGTGTTGCCAGCACCGGGCATGCGTAGATGGGGGCATGCACGAGTTGTATGTCATGTTAGAGGGGCCAACAGAGGAGGACTCAATGACGATTGCAGCGCCAGTTGACATGGGGTATAAGGTGTCGATGTCGACCATGGTTGTCGGAGTACATGAAGTGGTTGGGGCAGATGACGGCGACACTGGCGATGAGCTGGTGCTGGACGTAGACGAATGGGTGGAGTGGCAGCGCAAATCGGCTAGGCGAGCGGCAGCGGCGTGGAGGAATAAGATCGGAGGCGTTGGCGGCTAGGTTAGGAGCGCGATGACGGTGCTTGAAGTAGGCGATGAAGAACCCAACAACGTGGCGAAGACCGGGCACGAACGGTGGCCTTCCCGTGTCGATGTCAAAACACGTGGACGACGGAGTGGACCACATGCCACAGTGCTACAGCCCAAAGGGGCGAAGCAGCGCAGTGCGCGGGTTGGGATGGTGATGGGGAAATCCTTGGGGCGGTGGCAAGGACCGCGCGCGCTACGGCCCAAAGGGGCGACACAGTGGCAGCACGAGGGCCGATGTAGACGCGGGATGGCCTCGGGGCGATGGGTTGACCGCGTGCCACGACGCTATTGCCCGAAGGGGCAACGCATAGGTTAGTGCAACCGCGGGGGCATCATGGTGGCGGCGTGGGCCACGGGCCACGGCGCTACGGCCTGAAGGGGCGATGTAGCTGCAGTGCGTGAGTCGATGCAACCGCGAGGACGACCTCGGGGCGGCTGTGTGGAACACGTGCCGTGGTGCTACAACAAGAATGGGCAATTCAGCTGCGGTGCTGTAGCCCGACGAAGTGACGCAACGGCAGCTCGTTGCTTGATAGGAGGGGCACGATGTAGTCGAGAACAATCTTCACGGGACCTATGGAGGTGCACGCAAGCGACGGGCCAGGTAGGTCTCATGGCGCAGATGGAACAGAGCGGCGGACAATTGATCAATCTGAGCGCTCGCAAGGTCGGGGACGCTGCTCGATGATGAAGTGGTCGTGCCACCGAGGCCATGCATGAGAAGCCAGCACGTGTGCGCCCCACACCCGAGCAGGGTGCAAGGTGCGCAGCACAGCCTTGCCGGTGAATGTATCACGTGCGTGGCGGCCCCAATGCGGCCCTGGAGGATTGACGCACCCGAGCAGGATGAAGGTTGATGGAGGGTCCCGATCCAATCATGATAATGACGGCCGGCGCAGAGTGACGGGTGGACAGATGCATGGACAGCGGCCATAGGCCGCCTTTTGTCGCGCGAGGCCACCATTTTGAAGAATAGGTTGGTAGAGTCAATGCTGAAGTCATAGTAGAGGCGCGCGAGGTGACGGGCGGTGGTGCGCGACACAAACCGATCTTAGATCGGAAAACCAAAATGAAACGTCGATCAACACAACCGGCTTGAGAGAGAAAACTCAGATCAAGGATCAAGAAAGGGACTCTTTATGTCATCCGGCAACATGACCGGCGGACGGACTCTAGGTACGGGCGGCGTGGTCCCCGTTGGCGATCATAGAGATCAACCGCCCCAGGGGCAGTGCGGTGCGGAAGCGGCGACGTCGGCTAGGATTTTGGATCGGGGTTAGACAGATACCATGTAGGAGGAATAGAGAGGGGTTTGGTGAATTATATTGTATTGCTTGAGCCTCGTGGGCATATATATAGGAGTACATGACCATCTTGGAGTACAACACAAGGTAGAAATAAATCCTAGTATATCCTATACTTCCTAATAATCATGATACTCAACAGAATTGATGTATCAAGGTGATACAACCGCATATAAAGAATGCTCGGCATATGCATAACATGATGCACACAACCAACAAGTCCAAGCGACCGAAAAATAAACATTGTTTTAAAGCAAAAATAAATAAATCCAGGCTATGGTGGGGCAGGTCCTATTCAGATATTACACCGCCATCCATGGGGAGAGAAAACCTCCCTAGTCATACGCTCTAGCCGTGTAGACGCCCTCATTAAAAGGTATTTTTCCTCCGGCCTCTGCGGGATAGACCATGTATGGAACCATCGCATACATGCATGAATAACCGGCACAAGAGAAGAAACATATTTATTATTAAAAACCATATCATTCCCGGTAAGTCACAATGATGGCCATAAGGCAGCCTCCCCCACAAGAATATGTGCAGAAGATTGTTTATCAATATCCTACAACCAATTGCCGAACATGTAACGAGCACTACATGTACATGGGGTATAGATTTGAAGCTACTTGAACTATGGCACATACTACACGAGCGAACTTACACTCAAAAAATCAGTGTTTAATAGACTCGTCATGTTGGCAAAAGGCACATGTCTTACTACCTTGCTAGTTATGTTGTGCCAAGTTATCTCTATAAAGATGACCCCTCTGCTTGAAAAGCATAGGAATATCTTCACTCTTAGAGGTATTTTTAGCTTCCACAACTTTTTTGTTATCAATGGGAACATCACTATGAGCCATTGCATCGTATAAGGACTTGACTAGGTGACGGTGGCCTAGACTAGGGGGTACCAACCTAGTTGGTCCGCAGTCCATGGGCTGAACCTACGGCCCACTGTTCTTACAAGGAAGGACTCTGGAAGCCTCGCACTTCGGCGTGATCAAGATGGACTTCACCGAAGACTTGGCATGTACTCCAAGAACTGCATCAGCCGCCGGCATGTGCATCCCTAGATTGACAATCGACCAGCCTGACCGACCCCCTAGAGGGCGCAACAGGCCAATAGGGGAACACAGGAACCCCCTAACAACAAACCACCATCATGGCAAGGATCTTGTTGAATACCATGAGCCCTACAACGCACGTAGAAGGATAGAAGCAAGTTGAGCCCCTCCATGATCCATCTATAGGTCAAGACGACGTGTGCCAGCCGCACTCGATGGCTATGAGGCCTGGTTAGACAGGCACGGCAGGCCTCAGGGACAGGCATATGCATGGATGTCTCCTGATATCCAGCATAGTATGACTCGATTTTGAGGGACTGCACATCTGATATGTTTCACATGGGAGGTGATGGAGCATCAATTTTCGGACGGGTTCAAACCCATAAACATCAAACAGTATGACATGACAACCGATCTAGCCGTGTGGATTGAAGATTTCCTCCTTCATATCCACATGGCCCATGAAGATGATCTCCACACCATCAAATACCCGCCGCATAAACTCAAAGGACCAGCGAGGCACTGGCTCAATAGCATGCCTCCTCACTCCATTGGAAGCTGGGAGGCTCTCGAGGACGCCTTTAGGGCAAATTTCCAAGGCACTTATGTCTGGCCCCCGGACGCCGAGGACCTCAGCCACGTCATTTAGCAGCCTGGCTAGTTGGCTCAAAAGTTCTGGAATCGGTTCTTGACTAAAAAGAACCATATGGTCGATTGCCCCGATGCAGAAGTAATTTCCGCCTTCTGGCATAGAGTGGCTTACACGCGAGCTCGGGCAAGATAAGACGAGAACCATGGCGGCCCTTACTTCTCTCATGACCTGTTTTTTTGCACGGGAGGACAATTCTCTAGCCCGCATCTCTCACGGTGGCGAACCAGCACCTCGGAAGCACGCAATGGTAATGGCAAGCCCGGGCGCAATAAAAATAAGAGTGGGCACGAGAACAACAACAGTGATGCCGAGGACGTCGCAATCAATGCAGTTTTCAACAGCTCCAAGGCCGGACAGATTAAGAAACCCTTTAAAGGGAAAAAGGATGGTCCTAGCCAGCTTGATATAATCCTTGACAGGCCTTGCCAGATTCATGGCACCTCGGACAAAACTGCCAATCACACTAACCGGAACTACTAGGTCTTTAAGCATGCCAGAAAAGTCACGGTGGAGTGGCAAAGCAAAAGCCAGTCCTGCAGCAAGGACGAGGACGAACCTCGGCGGCCCAATAGTGGGGGCCAGAAGTAATTCCATCCCGAAGTAAAGGATATGAACCTTGGCGAACAACATGCTGGTTTCTATAGGAGAATTATTAAAGGCTCCTCTAAAATTTCTAGGCCTCTTACAAATATTTTACAAAAGGATGTTCCATTTGTTTTTGATGATGATTGTCTAGAAGCCTTTGAAATACTTAAGAAAGCCTTAAATTTTGCACCTATTGTTTAACCACCTAATTGGAACTTGCCTTTTGAAATTATATGTGATGCTAGTGATTATGCTGTTGGTGTTGTTCTAGGACAAAGAGTTGATAAGAAATTAAATGTTATCCATTATGCTAGTAAAACTCTAGACAGTGCCCAAAGAAATTATGCTACTACTGAAAAATAATTTTTAGCAGTTGTGTTTACTTGTGATAAATTCAAATTTTATATTATTGATTCTAAAGTAATTATTCACACTGATCATGCTGCTATAAAATATCTTATGGAAAAGAAAGATGCTAAACCTAAACTCATTAGGTGGGTTCTCTTGCTATAAGAATTTGATTTACATATTACTAATAGGAAATGAGCTAAGAACCCCGTAGCTGACAACTTGTCTAGGTTAGAAAATATTCTTGATGACCCACTACCTATTGATGATAGTTTTCCTGATGAACAATTAGATGCAATAAATTTTTCTCATAACAATCCTTGGTATGCTGACTATGCTAATTATATTGTTGCTAAATACATACCACCTAGTTTCACATACCAACAAAAGAAAAAAATCTATGATTTAAGATATTACTTTTGGGATGACCCACATCTTTATAAAGAAGGAGTAGATGGTATTATTAGACGTTGTGTGCCTGAGCATGAACAGGGACAAATCCTACGGAAATGTCATTCGAAGCTTATGGAGGACAACATGCGGGAGATAGAACTGCTCACAAGGTATTGCAATCTGGTTTTTATTGGCCTGCTCTCTTCAAGGATGCCTGTAAGTTTGTTTTATCTTGTGATGAATGTCAAAGAATTGGCAATATCGGTAAGCGTCAGGAAATACCTATGAATTATTCACTTGCTGTTGAACCATTTGATGTTTGGGGTTTTGATTATATGGGACCTTTTCCTTCCTCTAATTTGTACACTCATATTTTGGTTGCTATTGATTATGTTACTAAGTGGGTACAAGCTATTCCAACTAGTAGTGCTGATCATAACACTTCCATTAAAATGCTTAAAGAAGTTATTTTCCCAAGGTTTGGAGTCCCTAGATATTTAATGACTGATGGTGGTTCACACTTTATTCATGGTGCTTTCCCTAAAATGCTTGCTAAATATGATGTCAACCATAGAATTGCATCACCCTATCATCCTCAATCTAGTGATCAAGTGGAACTTAGCAATAGAAAAATAAAATTAATATTACAAAAGAGTGTCAATAGGTCCCTAAACAATTGGTCTAAGAAATTGGATGATGCACTTTGTGCCTACAGAACAGCTTATAAAAATCCTATGGGAATGTCTCCCTATAAAATGGTTTATGGAAAAATCTTGTCCTTTGCCTCTTGAGTTAGAACATAAAGCATATTGGGCAATTAAAGAACTCAACTATGATTTCAAACTTGCTGGAGAAAAGAGGTTATTTGATATTAGCTCACTAGATGAATGGAGAACCCAAGCTTATGAAAATGCCAAACTATTTAAATAAAATGTTAAAAGATGGCATGATAAAATGATCCAAAGGCGGGAATTCAAGGTGTGTGAATATGTTCTTTTGTACAACACTCGTTTTAGATTCTTTGCAGGAAAACTTATCTCCAAATGGGAAGGAGAAAGGACTATATATTATCGAAGAGTTTTATTGTTCTGGAGCTATCAAAATAAATATGCCGAAGGTACTAACCCGAAGGTGGTCAATGGGCAAAGAATTAAACACTATATCTCAGGTACGCCTATTAATGTTGAAAGCAATACTATTCAAACCATGACGCCGGAGGAACACATAAAAGAAACCTTTCGGAACACTCCAGAATCATGAAAAAAGAGGAGGTACGTGATACGTAAGTAAACGGACTCCAAAAAATCCGCAAAAATATTTGCTGTCAGTTTTGGAATATTACAAAAATTAGGAAAATAAGAAACATCCTGGAAGGCAACCGAGGAGAGCACAAGACACCAGGGCGCGCCTGGTTTGCCTGGCGCGCCCAGGTGAGTTGTGCCCACCTCGGGCACCTTCCCGACTCCGTTTTCCCCTCATTTTGCTTGTTTCCCAAGATAAAAAAAATCTTTATATACCCCTTGAACTTATTGACCGCCGAATCACAGATAAATCTTCTGTTCTTCTTTCTTGCTGTTTTCTGACAGATCTAGATCACCATGGCTGCTCCGAGCTCCTCCAAGGACAAGTTCTTCGAGAGGGTAATCAACCCCTACTTGTCAGAGGTGATGAAGCACACTCAAATCATCGAGATGCGTGAGGGGGTGCTCCACATCCGGGATGTTCGGGGACCCAAAGGGAAGGGAACCATGGAGGCCAGGCTCGAAGCCATGGAGCAAGAGGTCTTCAAGTGCAAGGAAATGGTGGGGCGCAGACTCAATGCCAATCACCTCATGATTACAAATTTCACGTGTGATCTCAAGGTGGATGGCCGGTCCATGAAGGACGTCGTCTTCACCCTCAACGAGCAAATCAACTTTCTGAAAAGCCAAATCTATGATCTCCAAAACCAAGTCTTTGAATATGAGGCAAGGTTTAAAGGTATGAGTTTGGCTGCCAGTTGCAGGACTCGCAAGACTCATTCTTCCTCTTATGATGGTGAGCCACTACCATGGAAACCGGAGGACAAGCTCGCTACTACCTCATCACCACCACCACCTTCTTCACCAACAAAGGAGACTTGAGTTGATGGTATGGGCACTCCCCTTGGCTTGTGCCAAGCTTGGGGGATGTGCCCTGGTATCGTATCACCACCACTATCTTTGCCTTTATTTATCTTAGTTCAATCTTTTGTTATCTTTTGAATCAGTTGAATAAAAATTTAGTTCGATATTTCTTCGAGTGTTTGCTTAGTGATTTATCTATACATGTAATATTGTGCGAGATATATAATAAAGTTTAGTTTGAGTTTTTGTTTCTTTACTTTTATGTTCCAATAAAAAGAAAGGAAAATAAATGAAAAAGATCATATACTAATCTTATGGTAAGTAATGACATCACATAAGGAAAAGTATAAGTGGTAAAATTTATTGGAGATTGGCAAACATAGCATTGGTCAATGATGCAATTCATGAAAGAATTAATAAGGGAAGAGAAGATTCACATGCAAATACACTATCTTGGACATCTTTTATGATTATGAGCCCCCATCAAAATATTATATGCCAAAATTGTTGACGTTGGACAAGGAAGACAACGTAATGATTTATGTTTGTTCCTATTCACATAGAAGTTATATTGTCATAGATCCTTTAACATGTGGTGCTTGCTCAATATCTCTGCTAGCCAAAAATTCCGCACTAAGTAGAGATACTACTTGTGCATCCAAAAACCCTTAAACCCAAAATCTTGTTTTGAGAGTCCACCATACCTACATATGGATTGAGTAAGATCCTTCAAGTAAGTTGTCATCGGTGCAATAAGGCAATAAAAATTGCTTCTAAATGTGTTAGATCATTTAGTGTAAGAGAAAATTGAGCGTTGTACGAACTTGTGATGGCAAAATAATAAAAGCGACATACTGGATAATAAAGGTTGCTATCACAAGGGGAAATATAACGTGATGTTCTTTTGCACTAAGAGATTGAGCATAGGAACCAAAAAGCGCATGGAAACATGTGCTTCCCTCTGCAAATGGCCTATCTTTTACTTCTATGTATTTGCTTTTATGAAAGAGTCAAAGTATTCTTCCCTATTCCTTTTTATTTTCTCTTTTTGCAAGCATCATGTGGTGAGGAAAGATCTAGGCACATATATCTAGTTGGATATGGGTGAGCATGAGTTCTTATTGCTGACATCACCCTTGAGGTGTATACGTTGGGAGGCGAAACTATAAGCCCCTGTCTTTCTATGTGTTCGGTTGAAACTTTTTGCTCATGTGTATGTGGTGAGTGTTAGCAATCATAGAAGACTATATGATGCTTGAGTATGTGGACTTGCCAAAAGGCTCCGATACGAGACCCTATCCGAAAAGATGATGGATTGTAGTTGCAAAGTTGACTGAAAACATAGTTTCTTGGTTTCCAATAGAGTTTATGCTTTTACTTCGATGTTGTGATGAATTGTTACTTGTTCATGAGAAGTTATATGATAAAATTTATGTCATAAAGTTTTATGATAAAGTTTGTTGCTATTATAATAATATGCATGATGCTTCTATGTCCGTATTTTGTTTTTATCGACACCTCTCTCTCTAAGCATGTGGACATGTTTTTCGATTTCGGTTTTCGCTTGAGGACAACTGAGGTCTAAGCTTGGGGGAGTTGATACGTCCATTTTGCATCATGCTTTCCTACTGTTATTCATAATGTTTTATGCATAATAATGCTTTATGGAGTAATTCTAATGCCTTTTTCTCTCATAATATGCAAGGTTTACAAAAAATAGGGAGAATGCCGACAGCTGGAATTCTGGACCTGAAAAAGCTACGTCAGAGTCACCTATTCTGCACATCTCCAAATGAGCTGAAAATTTACGGAGAATTGTTTTGGAATATATGAAAAATACTGGAGAAAATAACTAGCAGAGCAGGCCCACCAGGTAGGCACAACCCACCTGGGTGTGCTAGGCACCCCAAGCGCGCCCTGCTGGGTTGTGCCCTCCTCGGCCCACCTCCGGTGCCCATCTTATGGTATACAAGTCACTTTGACCTAGAAAAAAGAAGAGGGGGACTTTCGGGACGGAGCGACGCCGTCTCGAGGCGGAACTTGGGCAAGAGCACTTTTGCCCTCCGGCGGAGCGATTCCGCCCGGGGAACTTACCTCCCAGAGGGGAAATCATCGTCATCATCATCACCAACAACCCTCTTATCTTTGGGAGGCCAATCTTCATCAACATCTTCAACGGCACCATCCCCTCTCAAACCCTAGTTCATCTCTTGTGTTCAATCTTTGTACCGGAACCTCAGATTGGTACCTATGGGTGACTAGTACTGTTGATTACATCTTATAGTTGGTTACTATATGGCTTATTTGGTGGAAGATTATATGTTCCGATCCATTATGCTATTTAATACCCCTCTAATCTTGAGCATGGTTATTATTTATGAGTAGTTACTTTTGTTCTTGAGATCACGGGAGAAATCTTGTTGCAAGTAATCATGTGAACTTGATATGTGTTCGATATTTTGATGATATGTATGTTGTGATTCCCTTAGTGGTGTCGTGTGAACGTCGACTACATGGTACTTCACCGTATTTGGGCCCAAGGGAATGCATTGTGAAGTAGTTATTAGATGATGGGTTGCTAGAGTGGCAGAAGCTTAAACCCTAGTTTATGCACTCCTTCATAAGGGAACGATTTGGATCCAAATGTTTAATGTCATGGTTAGATTTTGTCTTAATACTTTTCTCGTAGTTGCGGATGCTTGCGAGGGGTTAATCATAAGTGGGTGGTTTGTTGATGTAAGAACAGAACCCAAGCACCGGTCCATCCACATATCAAATTATCAAAGTAGCGAACACGAATCAAACCAACATGATGAAAGTGACTAGATGAAATTCCTGTGTACCCTCAAGAACGCTTTACTTATTATAAGAAACCGTTTTGGCATGTCCTCTGCCACAAAAGGATTGGGCTACCTTGCTGAACTTTATTTACCATTATCGTTACTTGCTCGTTACAAATTACCTTGCTATCAAACTACTCGTCACCGACAATTTCAGTACTTGCAGAAATTACCTTGCTGAAAACCACTTGTCATGTCCTTCTACTCGTCGTTGGGTTCGACACTCTTACTTATCGAAAGGGCTACGATTGATTGCCTATACTTTTTTTTGAGGGAAAGCCAATTGGCACTTTATTGCTGGTTCAGAATAGTTACATCCTTCAAGACATGCGGGAGAAGAAAACTAGGGGGGTAATCATCCCACCGATACATCAAGTTTGAATCATAAACATGTCTAGCTAAGAAATGTGCCAAAGAGTTTGCTTCCCGTGGGCAATGTTCAAAACTAATTGAAGGAATATCGTGCGCCAACTGGAAGTAATCTGCCAGTATTGCTGAATAGGGAGCTAGGATATCTGACTCACCATTACATGCATTGATTATCTCTAAGCAGTCCGATTCCACGGCCACTCGCGAGCATCCAATCTGATGAACAATAGAGCAATTGATTGCCTATACTTGTGGGTCATCAACCCACCGAATGATTTTTGTTCGAGAGAGATGCCTCTAGCGAAATCTATGGGCCCCGTGTCTATGTTTATAATACAATGAAATCCATAAATACTTTGCTGCAATTTATTTGCTGTTATTTTATTTTGTGTTTTTGTTTATCTATCTATCACTACAAGATTTGATCCTTTCAATTAGCCACCAAGGGATTGGCAACCCCTTGTTTGTGTTGGGTGCAAGTATTTCTTATTTTGTGTGCATGTACTATTCATGAGGTATTGTGTGGTTCTCCTACTGGATTGATAACCTAGGTTCTTAACAGTGGGAAATACTTACCTCTACTATATTGCATCATACTCTCCTCTTCATGGAAATCCCAGTGCAGCTCACAAGTAGCAATCACTCACGAATAGTCCCTCAAACTAATAAATACCGAAAGCATGACCTCTCTACTTGGTTGCAAGCGTGCAACCTTCATGATCCGGCAACGCTTCACCGTCAAGAGCTAATCGTCGCCTGAGAATTTAGAGGGAGGAGATTAGAACCACACTGGGCTTCTAGTTATGAGGAAAATAGGATTAGTCTAGCTCTAATTAATCAACTAGGACCAACTAGAACTAGAACTAGAAGAACTAGAGGAGGCTCCAAAACTTGTATGAAACAATAGAGCAAAAACCCCTAGTACACATAGGTTCGAGGAGGAGGAGAGGGAAGCCACTAAGGGGGGAAAGTCCCTGAGGGAGTCCTGGATTAGGGGGTCTCGGGACAGCCAGACTATATCCTTTGGCCGGACTGTTGGACTATGAAGATACAAGATTGAAGACTTCGTCCCGTGTCCGAATGGGACTTTCCTTGGTGTGGAAGGCAAGCTTGGCAATATGGATATGTAGATCTCCTCCCTTGTAACCGACTCTGTGTAACCCTAGCCCCCTCCAATGTCTATATAAACCGGAGGGTTTAGTCCGTAGGACAACAGACAATCATACCATAGGCTAGCTTCTAGGGTTTAGCCTCTACGATCTCGTGGTAGATCAACTCTTGTAATACTCATATCATCAAGATCAATCAAGCAGGACGTAGGGTATTACCTCCATCGAGAGGGCCCGAACCTGGGTAAACATCGTGTCCCCTGCCTCCTGTTACCATCCGCCTTAGACGCACAGTTCGGGACCCCCTACCCGAGATCCGCCGGTTTTGACACCGACATTGGTGCTTTCATTGAGAGTTCCACTGTGCCGTCACCATAAGGCTCGATGGCCCCTTTGATCATCGGTAATGATGCGGTCCAGGGTGAGGTTTTCCTCCCTGGACAGATCTTCGTATTTGGCGGCTTCGCACTGCGGGCCAATTCGCTTGGCCATCCGGAGCAGATCGAGAGCTACGCCCCTGACCATCAGGTCTGGTTCGGAAGCTTAAACTACACTGTCGACATCCGCGGAGACTTGATCTTCGACGGATTCGAGCCCATGTCAGGTGTGTCGCATAATCACGACGAGCATGACGTAACTCTACCGTCGGACAGTGTTCGGGAGATCGCATCTGCAACTACTCCGGCCCTCAATCCGGAGCAAATTGCGCCATCCGAGGACAGGTGGATAGACCCCGCCATGGAGGCCGCACTCTCAGTGGTGATAGAGCCGAATACTGACTTCACCCCTTGCGAGAGCCGTGTTGCCGAACAATTGGATTCGTCCCCGACCATAGGCTCTGAACTGCCTACGTCCGTGCCTATCGAATCCGATTGGGCACCGGTCATGGAGTTTACTTCCACGGATATCTTTCAGCACTCGCCTTTTGGTGATGTGCTAAATTCATTAAGGTCTCTCTCCTTGTTAGGAGAACCTTGGCCGAACTATGTCCGGCTAGAATGGGATGCGGACGACAAAGAAATTCGCTGCCCACCCACCACCCACTTAGTAGCCTTTGTCGACGATTCAACCGACCTGCTCGATTTCGATTCCGAAGACATCGACGGCATGGACGACGATGCAGGAGAGGAATAGGAACCGGTACCCACAGGGCGCTGGACAACCACTTCACCACATGACATATACATGGTGGATACACCCAAAGAAAACAATGACGAAGAATGGTAGGATGCAGCGAAGAATAGCTCCCTCGAGAAGCAATCAAAGCGTCGGTGTAGGCGGCGCTCAAAATCCCGCCTCGGCAAAAACAACGATAACAGCGCAAGAGAAAATAACACTCCAGTCGACTCTAGAGGAAACGACGATCACATGACCCAGCGGCAGAGCACGATGAAACTGCAAACGGCGAACATAGTGCAGATCCGATGTCCGAACACGGCAACGCCGAGGATAAACCTCATCAAACCCCCTCTGGGGAGGAAAACAGTCTGGACAAAGGTGCACACATCATCCCGGAAACGCACTTGGAGCAAGAGAACCTCCGCAGAAGGCTTATTGCCACAGCGAGGAGTCTGAAGAAGCAGAAGCAAAGGCTTAAGGCCGCACAAAATACGCTCAATAGCAGGTGGAACAAAGTGCTCGACAACGAAGAAAAGTATGGTGGAAGTTACCACACAAAGAGCTATCCAAAGCGCAAGCTATTACCTGAATTCGACGATGAGGCCTTAGAGCCCACACAACTGAAAAATAAAACGGCCAACCGGCCGGATCAACCACCTTGTGACCGTGATAGAGCGGCTAACAAGGCCGCACATAAGTCAACACACGATCTACGTGAGAACTTGCGCCAAAAATCCAGTATGACCAGATCCATCTATGGATCTAGGAAGCACACTCCGGCACAAAATCAAAACCGAATACTACAACCGTCTGAACGCCATGACGCATCCAAATACAGGGGTGCCGCACCCCCCCCCCCATGTTTCACCGATGAGGTGCTAGTCCACGAATTTCCAGAAGGATTCAAACCAGTGAACATAGAGGTGTACGACGGGACCACAAACCATGGGGTATGGATTGAGGACTTTATCCTCCATATCCATATGGCTCGCGGAGACGATCTCCACGCCATCGAATACTTGCCCCTCAATCTTAAAGGACCAGCTCGGCACTGGCTGAAAAGCCTCCCCGAAAACTCAATTGGAAGTCGGGAGGAGCTCGAGGATGCTTTTCGGGCTAATTTTCAAGGGACCTATGTCCGACCTACGGATGCAGATGATTTAAGTCATATAATTCAACAGCCCGGAGAGTCAGTCCGAAAGCTTTGGAACAGGTTTCTCACTAAGAAGAACCAAATCATCGACTGTCCGGACGCCAAAGCCTTAGCAGCTTTCAAGCACAGCATCCGAGATGAATGGCTCGCCAGACACCTCGGCCAATAAAAACGGAGAACAATGGCAGCCCTGACAAGCCTCATGACCCGCTTTTGCGCGGGCGAAGATAGCTGGTTAGCCCGCAGTAGCACTAGCGACCCAAACACATCCGAAGTCAGGGATGGCAATGGAAAACCACGACGCAGTAAAAGCAAGCATCGAAATAAAGAAGACAACCCAGATAATATGGTGGTAAACACCGGATTTAGGGGCTCTCGACCAGGTCAGTGGAATAAGCCTTTCAAAGGCAGCTGAGATGGGCCATCCAGCCTAAACAAGATTCTAGATGCTACCATTGGGAGCAATGTTGTCATAGGAATTATAATTTTTTTGCAATAGAAATTAAAATTTTCATGTTTCAAGTGCTAGAAATGACTTTTGTGAAGGAAGTGCCTGAAATAAGTTTGAATATTGGGTCTTTCCATTTTCATCCAAAGTAGACCATATTGGATGCCCACTGACCAAGTTTCATGAATTTGATAGTATTATTGCTATATTTCATTGATTTACTAGATTTCCAGTGAATTATTAGAACTTACTCAAATTTGAACTACAAGTGTGATGTTGTTTAGTCCTGAAAATTAAAAAAGTCATTTTAGCCTCTAATGTTGGTGTTGCATTCACTTGGGAGAACCAAAGTTGAAATTCTAAAGCATTTGGTATGAATGGTTAACATTGCAAGTTTGACCCTGGAAAAAATCAAAGAAAATGAAAAAAGCCTAAAAATTTGAAATCCTTGTGCATGAAGCCCTCTTGTATGAACTAGCTAGTGGGGAAAATCATAAATTTGGAATACCACAAGGTTGAAAAGAAAACCTTCACAAAATGGCCTATCTAGTATGAACTTGTATGGATTTCAAGGAATCTGCCCATGGCCATGGCATCGATGGCATAGTCCATGATAACATGTCCAAATTGGGCACAACTATGGGTGTTACCATTGTGAACAATGTTGCCATAGTAATTATAATTTTTTGCAATAAAAACTAATCTTTCCATTTTTCAAGTGCTAGAAATGACTTTTTGTGAAGTGCCTGAAAGAAGTTTGAAAATTTTGTATTTTCAGTTTTCATTCAAAGTAGACCACATTGGATGCCCACTGACCAATTTTCATGAATTTCATAGTATTATTTGCTATACTTCATTGATTTATTGGATTTCTAGTGAATTATCAAAACTTGGTAAAGTTCAGAAAAGACTCATTTACTTCCAATGAATAACTGATCATAAACCCACAATTCATTGGATCCAAACAAACACACCGCAAAAGAAGATTACATCGGATAGAGCTCCATGAAGATCATGGAGAACATTGTATTTAAGATCAGAGAGAAAGAAGAAGCCATCTAGCTACTAGCTATGGACCCATAGGTCTATGGTAAACTACTTACACATCATTGGAGGTGCAATAAGGATGATGTAGAAGCCCTCCGTGATCGATTCCCCCTCCGACGGAGTACCAAAAAAGGCCTCTAGATGGGATCGCAGAAGAACACAAGCTTGCAGTAGCGAAAAAGTGTTTCGGGTGGCTCTCTGTTGGTTTGGGAATATTTGGGAATTTATAAAATTGGAATTAGGTCAAACGGAGCTGCATGGGACCCACAAGCTCACGATGTGCGCCCCCTTGGGGAGCGCTGGGTGAGCTCGTCGCTCTCTCGTGGATCTTATAGCATCCTCCCCAACGTTCTAGGGTCCCTTCTGTTCCAGAAAAAACACCTAAAGTTTCGTTGTGTTTGGACTTCATTGGTACTGATTTTATGAAAAGCCAAAACAAGCAAAAACAGCAAATGGCACTAGGCATTGGGCACTGAGTTAATAGGTTAGTCCCCAAAATGGTATAAAATTACATATAAAGTATCTATGATTGGTAATAATAACCTGAAACAATCAAAAATTATAGATACGTTGGATATGTATCAAACTTTGAGGAGAACATTGTATTGAAGATTAAAGAGAGAGACAGAGCCACCTAGCTAATCACTATAGACCCATAGGTCATGTGGGAACTACTCACGCATCATCGGAGGTGCATCAAGGTCTATGTAGAAGCCCTCCATGATGGATTATCCGTCCCGGGAGAGTACCGGTGAAGGCCTCCAGACGGGAGCACGAAAAAACATAAGCTTGCGATGGTGGAAAATTTGTTTTGTTGGTGCTTCTGGGGTTTTTCCAATATTTGGGAATTTATAGCGCTAGAATTAGGTCAGACGGAACCACAAGGGGCCCATGAGACATCAGGGCGCGCCTACCCCCAAGGTGAACCATGCTGTCTTGTCGTCTCCTCGTTTCTTTTATGGACTCCCTCCGAACTTCCAGGGTCTCTTATGTTCCAGAAAAAATCATCACAAAGTTTCGTCGTGTTTGGACTTCGTATGGTATGGATTTTCTGTAGAACCAAAACAAGCAGAAAACCAAAATTGGCACTTGCCACTAGGTTAATAGTTTAGCCCGAAAATGATATAAAATTGCATATAAAGTATATAAGATTGATAATATAATAGCATGAAACAACAACAATTATAGATACGTTGGATACATATCAATAATCATCCCGTTGTATAGCCCAGACGCGCTATCGTGGTGTACTACATGGCTGAGGGTAGGCCATTTGCGTTCATACATTATTGGTTGAAGCTCAAGGGGGCGATGTGCATGGGACAACATGTCTAGATTCTGACTCGAGTATCATTGAATTTGGAATCGATGAATTCTAAAACTTGTTGAACATCCGGCTATCTGGGCTGTAACATTTACATTTGAACTATTGTGGTACTAGGGATATTTGCATGCCATTTGTGGATGAATTGTGCTATTTTATATAATTATCTTGAGTATTGCGGACTTTACAGGAAAAGACATGGACGGGCACTTAGAGGACAAGGTGGGATGGTCGGCTCCTGTATCCATGTCAGCTAGTGTATGTACATGTGTTTTGTAGCCGTCAATTGACTATATGTAGTAGCGTATACCATAGGGGTTGCTACTTGTAAACTGTGTTGGGATTTCCCCCAAGAGGAGGGGTGAAGCACTACAGTAGAGATAAGTATTTTCCTCCGTGAGAACCAAGGTTATCGAACCAATAGGAGAACCAAGAAAATTCCCTTCGACAACACCTACACACACAAAAGCAAATGCTTGCACCCAACGCGAGCAAGAGGGTTGTCAATCCCCTTGTACTCATTACTTGCAAGGATTAATTCTAATAGTGACAAATAGATAAATAAATAAATTGCAAAACAAAATAAAATAAAGTAAATAAATTGCAACAAGGTATTTTTGGTTTTTATAATATGATAAAAGTAGACCTGGGGGCATAACTTTCAGTAGAGGCTTCTCTCTTGAACACATAGCATAAGGTGGGTAAACAAATTACTGTTGGGCAATTGATAGAAAAGCGCATTGTTATGACGTTATTCATGGCAATGATCACACATATAGGCATCATGTCTGTGACAAGTAGACCGACTCCTGCCTGCATCTACTACTATTACTCCACCAATCGCACTACAAAAAAAGACACATCCGTGACATTTTGGGTCGAGCAAAAAATTTTATGTCATACTTATGACACTTCTATGACAATAATTGTGACAAAACCCGGTATCATCATAGATGTGGTGGGGTCCTACTTCTATGACAGAAAATGGGTTTTTCGTCCTGCGCGGACCAGAGACGCAGCTGCATGACATTCTTTGGCCCGTCCATGATGGAAAAAATCATGGTAGAAGCGAGGGCGAGGAAAATATCGGGGAGTTCCCGGTTACGGTGGCTGGTCGGGGGCCGAGCGATGCGTGTTTCTCTCGTACATACGCGCGTGTGTGCGAGGCATTGCGCTCTAACTGAACCCGAGCGAGGCCTTGGGTTCTAACTGAACCCGGGCGATTGCACTGCAGGCTACGCATTACTGAACCCAAGTGATCGATCAATGGCTGTTAACTGAACCCGATCGAGCGATTCCTTCGCTACTGCTACTAACTGAAGCCAATTGATGCTGCCTCTGGATGAACAATGAGCGTTGTTGGGGGGTTTGGATGAACAGTTCCCGGTGGGGGTTGGATGAACAGGAACCCATGGTAGTAGAGGCCGTTGTCGCTGGATGAACAGTACCCCGATCGATCGAGCCGGTGGATGAACATGACCCCGTGGAGGGATGGATGAACAGGACCCTGTGAAGGGGTGGCTGAACAGTAGTCGGTGGAGGGCTGGATGAACAGTAGCCCGTGGAGGGGTGGTTGAACACGACCCCCATGGAGAGGGCTGGTTGAACAGTAGCCGGTGGAGGAGCGCGCGGTGGAGGCTGGATGAACAGGAGCCCGTGGATGAACAGTCGCAGGTGGAGGCTGGAGGAGGTCGACGGTGGATAAACAGTAGCCCGTGGAGGCTGGAGGAGGTCGATGGTGGAGATGAACAGTATCCCGTGGAGTCCCGTTTTGCGGTACGCCACACCCCTATCGATGAACAGGACCCCTGTTTAGACCGTAGCGCTCCAACACAAGTTTGTTTCCTCCATTTTGCGGTATGCCACACCCCTCCTGATCAACAGGACCCCGTTTCGACCGTAGGAGGTCCATTTCCTTCGTTTTGCGGTACGCCAGACCCCTCCCGATGAATAGGATCCCGTTTCCACCATGGCCGGTCGAACGCAAGGCCGTTTCCTCCATTCTGTTGTACGCCAGGCCTCGTTTCCATCGGCTGTTCCGTCCAAGACGGTTGGCTCTCGATGAACATCACGCGTTCCGTTGCCTCCCGATGAACAAGACGCATTACATTGCCTCCCCATGAACATGACAATGGCGCAGCTTCTCCGTTCTGACCCAGCCATGTACACAAGCCCTGGCCGTACGTATGCACGAGTAGGTGTTCGAGACCCCGCCCGTATGTACGTACGTGGCCGTATTTTCTTTCTTGCACCCTGGCCGTTGTACATACGTGTACATGCTACGTGCGCGCCTCTACTACGACACATGCGCGCCTCTACATCGACCAGTATGTACGTACTCGTTCGCGACCAGAATGACAAAGCTACGTACGCTTCGACCAGGTGGGTCCCGACTATCAGGCACTTCCTTGCGTGCGAAGATGTAGCTGGTGGGTCCCAGCAGTCAGGGGGGCAAATCATTTTTCCCGTAATATGGACGCACTTCCTTGCGTGCGAAGATGTAGCTGGTGGGTCCCAGCAGTCAGGGAGGAAACGTTTTTTTCTTGAAATACGGTGGTCCGTCCGGTGGGTCTCTGCTGTCAGGTGGAGGAATAATTATTTTGCACGTAATAAGGAGGCACTTCCTTGCTACGGCCGTGGACCCAGATGTCATCCTCTCCACATACAGTACTCTTCCGACGGAAGTCGTTCGTTGACCACATTGACCAGGCCGCACCGAGAGCACCAGGGCGGTGGACGACGGTGAGGCCTAGGAAGGGGACGACGTGGAGCTGAGGAAGATGCGGCAGTGGATATCCACACGGAGGGGAGTACGTGGGTTGACTGCTTCAGCTGTGGTGTGAGGCTGCCGTTGTCGGAGAATAACAGGAGGTGTGGGTGAGTATAGAGGCATGGCATGGCCAGTGGTGGCAGCACAGCCGGACATGGGAGGCAGGAGCAGGCGGCACGGTCGACGCTTGTTTGGGCGGCTAGAGCAAGAAGACCAGAGGTTGAAGAAGCACTACAGCCGTTGGATGGACATCGTACGATCACTCAAGCTAGAATCGTTCATATTGACTAAGTTGACAAAGCCCTCCATCCCCGTCATCTTAGTAGGCCCATAAGTCAGCCTCCCACTATGGTGGGTCCCAGCTAGTAGGGGGTATTCATTTTTTGTGCGTAATAATGAGGCACTTCCTTGTGTGTGAAGATATAGCTGATGGGTCTGACCTGTCAGTGGGGGAACGTTTTTTTCACGAAATACAGAGGCCCTTCCGGTGGGTCCCAGCTGTCAGGTGGAGGAATCATTATTTTACGCGTAATAAGGAGGCATTTCCTTGCGTGCGGCCATGGACCCAGCTGTCAGTCTCTCCACGTACAGTACACTTCTGATGCATGTCGTTCGTTGACCACGTTGACCACGTAGCGCCGAGAGCACCAGGGCGGTGGACGACGACGAGCAGTGGCGGAGCTACAGCAAGGCCGAGTGGGCCATGGCCCGCCCAGTCCATGAGTTTTTCTATTGTATACCTACTATTGGGCCTTGCAAAATAAGCCCAGATACGTATTCCCTTCAGCCGGCCCGCCCAACTAATTGGGCCAAGCTCCGCCACTGACGGCGAGGCCTAGGAAGGGAACGACACGGAGCCAGGAAAAACTCGGCAGTTGTTTCCCATGCGCAGGGGAGTGCAAGGGTTTACTAGTTCGTCTGTCGTTGCTGGAGAATAACAACAGGTGTGGGTGAGTAGAGGGATGGCTAGGCCAGCGATGGGAGAACGATGGGGCAGTGAGGCCTGCGCGGCAGCATAGCCGGCCACGGGAGGAGGGAGCAGGCAATCCCGCCGGCGCGTGTTTGAGCGGCTAGAGCAGGAAGAGCAGAGATTGAAGAAGCACGACGGCCGTTGGATGGACATCCAACAGTCACTGCTCTCATGTGTTGAATAAGTTGACACGGCGTTGCATGTGCGTCAACCTTATTTTTTAGGAAAGCATACGCGTCAACCTGTAGTAGGCGCACAAGTCAGCCTCAAATCTGTGGAAAATAACATACAACCCATTTGCCATTATTTCTAATAATTAACAACCCATTTGCCAATTCTTAAGAATTTTTTTGGAGCTCATCTTCTTTTTGTTAGCATTACACCCCATATTGTGGCCATGGTTAAAAATTATACGAAATGTTGCATATTTTAGTGCGGTCAACTATTTTTAATCCTGAAATATCGAGTCACATTCAAACTATTTTGAAAAATAATTTATATAAATATAAAATCCAAATAATTGTCCAGGCATAAAAATAAATGGAATTAAAAATCTTGTAATTAAAAAATGAAACTAATTCCTGGTTTGACATGTTTTTGAAAATGTACATCCCATTTTTGGGCAAACCGAATGAAACTCTCTCCTCGTCTTGAAAGATTTGCAGCCCAGCAGGGCTGATAATGCAAGTAGGCCTCGTTAGGAACTCATTTATTGACTACGTTGACAATGGCGTGAGCCCTAGATGTCCAACCATTAGGAAGAACCATTTTGAGGCTTGTAATAACGAAGCACTTGCTTGTGTACTGCCATGACGCTAGTGGGTCCCTACTGTCATACTCTCCACGTACAGTCATATCCTTGTTCCTCTCGGTTGTTGACGGTGTTGACAACGTAAGAGGGCGGCGCACCGCGCACGGCGAGCGAACCAAGGCCAAGGATGAAGGCGAGGCCTTGGACGGAACGAACAGGAGCCGTGGAAGATGCGATGGTCCAGTCGCAGGCGGAGGGGAGTATGAGGGTTGACTGGTTCGGGTGCGGACGCGTGTTGGGGTTGACGCTGCCAGAGAATAACAGGACGTGTTGGGGAATAGAGGGAGGGACTAGCCAACATTGGAGGGTACGGTAGGGCAGCGGAGTTGCAGCTAGCCATGGGAGGCGGGAGCAGGCGGAGCCGACGGGGTGGTTTGGTTTGGGCGGCTGGAGGAAGAAGACCAGAGATAGAAGATACACGACAGATGTTGGATGTCAATCCAACGTGTTGGGGAACGTTGCAGAAAACAAAAAATTTCCTACGGTTTCACCAAGATCCATCAAGGAGTTCATATAGCAATGAGTGATCGGATTGCATCTACATACCTTTGTAGATCACGCGCGGAAGCGTTCAAAGAACGGGGATGAGGAAGGCGTACTCGACGTGATCCAAATCATCGGAGATCCTAGCGCCGAACGGACGGCACCTCCGCGTTCAACACACGTACGGTCAGTGTAACATCTCCTCCTTCTTGATCCAGCAAGGGGGAGAAGAGGTTGAGGAAGATGGCTCCAGCAGCAGCACGACGGCGTGGTGGTGATGGAGCTGCAGTACTCCGGCAGGGCTTCGCCAAGCTCTATGGAGGAGGAGGATGTGTTGGAGAGGGAGAGGGAGGCACCAAAGGCGTGGTGTGAGAGGCCCTCCTTCCCCCACTATATATAGGGAGCCTAGGGGGGGCGCCGGCCCTAGGAGATGCAATCTCCTAGGGGGGCGGCGGCCAAGGGAGGATTCCATCCTCCCCAAGGCACCTAGGAGGTGCCTTCCCCTTTTAGGACTCTTCCTTTCCTTATCTCTTGGCGCATGGGCCTCTTGGGGCTGGTGCCCTTGGACCATATAGGCCAAGGCGCACACCCCTACATCCCATGTGGCCCCCCGGGGCAGGTGGCCCTACCCGGTGGACCCCCGGGACCCTTCCGGTGGTCCCGGTACAACACCGGTGACCCCGAAACTTGTCCCGACGGCCGAAATAACACTTCCTATATATAATTCTTTACCTCCGGACCATTCCGGAACTCCTCGCGACGTCCGGGATCTCATCCGGGACTCCGAACAACATTCAGGTCACTGCATATACATATCCCTACAACCCTAGCGTCACCGAACCTTAAGTGTGTTGACCCTACGGGTTCGGGAGACATGTAGACATGACCGAGATCGCTCTCCGGTCAATAACCAACAGCGGGATCTGGATACCCATGTTGGCTCCCACATGCTCCTCGATGATCTCATCGGATGAACCACGATGTCGAGGATTCAAGCAACCCCGTATACAATTCCCTTCGTCAATCGCTATGTTACTTGCCCGAGATTCGATCGTCGGTATCCCAATACCTCGTTCAATCTTGTTACCGGCAAGTCACTTTACTCGTGCCGTAATGCATGATCCCGTGACCAGACACTTGGTCACTTTGAGCTCATAATGATGATGCATTACCGAGTGGGCCCAGTGATACCTCTCCGTCATACGGAGTGACAAATCCCAGTCTTGATCCGTGTCAACCCAACAGACACTTTCAGAGATACCCGTAGTATACCTTTATAGTCACCCAGTTACGTTGTGACATTTGGTACACCCAAAGCACTCCTACGGTATCCGGGAGTTACACGATCTCATGGTCTAAGGAAAAGAGACTTGACATTGGAAAAACTCTAGCAAATGAACTATACGATCTTATGCTATGTTTAGGATTGGGTCTTGTCCGTCACATTATTCTCCTAATGATGTGATCTCATTATCAATGACATCCAATGTCCATAGTCAGGAAACCATGACTATCTGTTGATCAACGAGCTAGTCAACTAGAGGCTTACTAGGGACATGTTGGTGTCTATTATTCACACATGTATTACGATTTCTGGATAACACAATTATAGCATGAATAAAGACAATTATCATGAACAAGGAAATATAATAATAATGCTTTTATTATTGCCTCTAGGGCATATTTCCAACAGTCTCCCACTTGCACTAGAGTCAATAATCTAGTTACATTGTGATGAATCGAACACCCATGGAATTCTGGTGTTGATCATGTTTTGCTCTAGGGAGAGGTTTAGTCAATGGATCTGCTACATTCAGGTCCGTATGTACTTTACAAATATCTATGTCTCCATCTTGAACATTTTCACGAATGGAGTTGAAGCGACGCTTGATGTGCCTGGTCTTCTTGTGAAACCTGGGCTCCTTGGCAAGTGCAATAGCTCCAGTGTTGTCACAAAAGAGTTTGATTGGCCCCGACGCATTGGGTATGACTCCTAGGTCGGTGATGAACTCCTTCACCCAAATTGCTTCATGTGCTGCCTCCGAGGCTGCCATGTACTCCGCTTCACATGTAGATCCCGCCACGACGCTCTACTTGCAACTGCACCAGCTTACTGCCCCACCATTCAAAATATACACGTATCCGGTTTGTGACTTTGAGTCATCCAGATCTGTGTCGAAGCTAGCGTCGACGTAACCCTTTACGACGAGCTCTTCGTCACCTCCATAGACGAGAAACATTTCCTTAGTCCTTTTCAGGTACTTCAGGATATTCTTGACCGTTGTCCAGTGTTCCTTGCCGGGATTACTTTGGTACCTACCTACCAGATTTACGGCAAGGTTTACATCAGGTCTGGTACACAGCATGGCATACATAATAGAACCTATGGCTGAGGCATAGGGGATGACACTCATCTCTTCTATATCTTCAGCCGTGGTCGGACATTGAGCTGAGCTCAATTTCACACCTTGCAACACATGCAAGAACCCCTTCTTAGACTGATCCATATTGAACTTCTTCAATATCTTATCAAGGTATGTGCTTTGTGAAAGACCTATGAGGCGTCTTGATCTGTCTCTATAGATCTTGATGCCTAATATATAAGCAGCTTCTCCAAGGTCCTTCATTGAAAAACTCTTATTCAAGTAGGCCTTAATGCTGTCCAAAAGCTCTATATCATTTCCCATCAAAAGTATGCCATCTACATATAATATGAGAAATGCTACAGAGCTCCCACTCACTTTCTTGTAAACGCAGGCTTCTCCATAAGTCTGCGTAAACCCAAACGCTTTGATCATCTCATCAAAGCGAATGTTCCAACTCCGAGATGCTTGCACCAGCCCATAAATCGAGCGTTGGAGCTTGCACACCTTGTTAGCATTCTTAGGATCGACAAAACCTTCCGGCTGCATCATATACAATTCTTCCTTAAGGAAACCATTAAGGAATGCCGTTTTGACGTCCATTTGCCATATCTCATAATCATAGAATGCGGCAATTGCTAACATGATTCGGACGGACTTTAGCTTCGCTACCGGTGAGAAAGTCTCATCGTAGTCAACCCCTTGAACTTGTCGATAACCCTTAGCGACAAGCCGAGCTTTATAGATGGTCACATTACCATCCGCGTCTGTCTTCTTCTTAAAGATCCATTTATTTTCTATGGCTCACCGCTCAACAGGCAAGTCAGTCAAAGTCCATACTTCATTTTCATACATGGATCCTATCTCGGATTTCATGGCTTCTAGCCATTTGTCAGAATCCGGGCCCGCCATCGCTTCTTCATAGTTCGAAGGTTCACCGTTGTCTAACAACATGATTTCCAAGACAGGGTTGCCGTACCACTCTGGTGCGGAACGTGTCCTTGTGGACCTACGAAGTTCAGTAGCAACTTGACCTGAAGTTTCATGATCATCATCATTAACTTCCTCTCTAGTCGGTGCAGGCACCTCAGGAACATTTTCTTGAGTTGCGCCATTTTCCGGTTCAAGAGGTAATACTTCATCAAGTTCTACTTTCCTCCCACTTACTTCTTTCGAGAGAAACTCCTTCTCTAGAAAGGATCCATTCTTGGCAACAAAGATCTTGCCTTCGGATCTGAGGTAGAAGGTATACCCAATAGTTTCTTTAGGGTATCCTATGAAGACGCATTTTTCCGACTTGGGTTCGAGCTTTTCAGGTTGAAGTTTCTTGACATAAGCATCGCATCCCCAAACTTTCAGAAACGACAGCTTAGGTTTCTTCCCAAACCATAATTCATACAGTGTCATCTCAACGGATTTCGATGGAGCCCTATTTAAAGTGAATGCGGTAGTCTCTAAAGCATACCCCCAAAAAGATAGCGGTAAATCGGCAAGAGACATCATAGATCGCACCATATCTAATAGAGTGCGATTACGACGTTTGGACACACCATTACGCTGAGGTGTTCCAGGCGGCATGAGCTGTGAAACTATTCCACATTTTCTTAAGTGTGTGCCAAACTCATGACTCAAGTATTCTCCTCCACGATCTGATCGCAGGAACTTGATTTTCCTGTCACGTTGATTCTCAACCTCACTCTGAAATTCCTTGAACTTTTCAAAGGTCTCAGACTTGTGTTTCATTAAGTAGACATACCCATATCTACTCAAGTCATCAGTGAGGGTGAGAACATAATGATAGCCACCGCGAGCCTCAACACTCATTGGACCGCACACATCAGTATGTATGATTTCCAATAAGTTGGTTGCTCGCTCCATTGTTCCTGAGAACGGAATCTTGGTCATTTTACCCATGAGGCATGGTTCGCACGTGTCAAATGATTCGTAATCAAGAGACTCTAAAAGTCCATCAACATGGAGCTTCTTCATGCGTTTGATACCTATGTGACCAAGGCGGCAGTGCCACAAGTATGTGGGACTATCATTATCAATCTTACATCTTTTGGTACTCACACTATGAACATGTGTAGCATTATGCTCGAGATTCATTAAGAATAAACCATTCACCATCGGAGCATGACCATAGAACATATCTCTCATATAAATAGAACAACCATTATTCTCGGATTTAAATGGGTAGCCATCTCGAATTAAACGAGATCTTGATACAATGTTCATGCTCAAACTTGGCACTAAATAACAATTATTGAGGTTCAAAACTAATCCCGTTGGTAAATGTAGAGGTAGCGTGCCGACGGCGATCACATCGACCTTGGAACCATTCCCGACGCGCATCGTCACCTCGTCCTTCGCCAGTCTCCGCTTATTCTGCAGCTCCTGCTTTGAGTTACAAATGTGAGCAACTGCACCGGTATCAAATAACCAGGAGCTACTACGAGTACTGGTAAGGTACACATCAATTACATGTATATCACATATACCTTTCGTTTTGCCGGCCTTCTTGTCTGCTAAGTATTTGGGGCAGTTCCGCTTCCAGTGACCACTTTCCTTGCAATAAAAGCACTCAGTCTCGGGCTTGGGTCCATTCTTTGGCTTCTTCTCGGCAGCTTGCTTGCCGGGCGCGGCAACTCCCTTGCCGTCCTTCTTGAAGGTTTTCTTACCCTTGCCCTTCTTGAACTTAGTGGTTTTATTCACCATCAACACTTGATGTTCCTTTTTGACTTCTACCTCTGCTGATTTTAGCATTGCAAATACTTCAGGAATGGTCTTCTCCATGCCCTGCATATTGAAGTTCATCACAAAGCTCTTGTAGCTTGGTGGAAGCGACTGGAGGATTCTGTCAATGACCGCGTCATCCGGGAGATTAACTCCCAGCTAAGTCAAGCGGTTATGTAACCCAGACATAGTGAGTATGTGCTCACTGACAGAACTATTTTCCTCCATCTTACAGCTGAAGAACTTGTCGGAGACTTCATATCTCTCGACCCGGGCATGAGCTTGGAAAACCATTTTCAGCTCTTCGAACATCTCATATGCTCCGTGTCTCTCAAAACGCTTTTGGAGCCCTGACTCTAAGCTGTAAAGCATGCCGCACTGAACGAGGGAGTAGTCATCGGTACGTGCCTGCCAAGCGTTCATAACGTCTTGTTCTGCAGGGAGAACAGGTGCGTCACCTAGTGGTGCTTGTAGGACATAATCTTTCTTGGTAGCTATGAGGATGATCCTCAGGTTCCGGACCCAGTCCCTGTAGTTGCTGCCATCGTCTTTCAGCTTGGTTTTCTCTAGGAACGCGTTGAAGTTGAGGACTACGTTGGCCATTTGATCTACAAGACATATTGTAAATATTTTAGACTAAGTTCATGATAATTAAGTTCATCTAATCAAATTATATAATGAACTCCCACTTAGATAGACATCCCTCCAGTCATCTAAGTATAACATGATCCGAGTTAACTAGGCCGTGTCCGATCATCACGTTAGTCGGACTAGTCAACATCGGTGAACATCTTCATGTTGATCGTATCTTCTATATGACTCATGCTCGACCTTTCGGTCTTCTGTGTTCCGAGGCCATGTCTGTACATGCTAGGCTCGTGAAGTCAACCTAAGTGTTTGCATGTGTAAATCTGTCTTACACCCGTTGTATGTGAACGTTAGAATCTATCACACCCGATCATCACGTGGTGCTTCGAAACAACGAACTGTCGCAACGGTGCATAGTTAGGGGGAACACTTTCTTGAAATTATTATGAGGGATCATCTTATTTACTACCGTCGTTCTAAGCAAACAAGATGCAAAAACATGATAAACATCACATGCAATCAAATAATAATAGTGACATGATATGGCCAATATCACATAGCTCCTTTGATCTCCATCTTGGGGCTCCATGATCATCTTGTCACCGGCATGACACCATGATCTCCATCATCATGATCTCCATCATCGTGTCTCCATGAAGTTGCTCGCCAACTATTACTTCTACTACTATGGCTAACAGGTTTAGCAATAAAGTAAAGTAATTTACATGGTGTTTCTCAATGACACGCAGGTCATACAAAAAATAAAGACAACTCCTATGGCTCCTGCCGGTTGTCATACTCATCGACATGCAAGTCGTGATTCCTATTACAATAGCATGAACATCTCATACATCACATATATATCATTCATCATTCATCACAACTTTGGCCATATCATATCACAAAGCACTTGCTGCAAAAACAAGTTAGACGTCCTCTAATTGTTGTTGCAAGTTTTACGTGGCTGAAATAGGGTTCTAGCAAGAACGTTTTCTTACCTACGTTAAAGTCACAACGTGATCTGTCAACTTCTATTTACCCTTCATAAGGACCCTTTTCATCGAATCCGCTCCAACTAAAGTGGGAGAGACAGACACCCGCCAGCCACCTTATGCAACCAGTGCATGTCAGTCGGTGGAACCGGTCTCACGTAAGCGTACGTGTAAGGTTGGTCCGGGCCGCTTCATCCCACAATACCATTGAAGCAAGATAAGACTAGTAGCGGCAAGAAAGTTGACAACATCAACGCCCACAACAAATTGTGTTCTACTCGTGCAAGAGAACTACGCATAGACCTAGCTCATGATGCCACTGTTGGGGAACGTTGCAGAAAACAAAAAATTTCCTACGGTTTCACCAAGATCCATCTAGGAGTTCATCTAGCAACGAGTGATCGGATTGCATCTACATACCTTTGTAGATCACGCTCGGAAGCGTTCAAAGAACAGGGATGAGGAAGGCGTACTCGACGTGATCCAAATCACCGGAGATCCTAGCGCCGAACGGACGGCACCTCCGCGTTCAACACACGTACGGTCAGCGTAACGTCTCCTCCTTCTTGATCCAGCAAGGGGGAGAAGAGGTTGAGGAAGATGGCTCCAGCAGCAGCACGACGGCGTGGTGGTGATGGAGCTGTAGTAGTCCGGCAGGGCTTCGCCAAGCTCTATGGAGGAGGAGGATGTGTTGGAGAGGGAGAGGGAGGCACCAAAGGCGTGGTGTGAGAGGCCCTCCTTCCCCCACTATATATAGGGAGCCTAGGGGGGGCGCCGGCCCTAGGAGATGCAATCTCCTAGGGGGCGGCGGCCAAGGGAGGATTCCATCCTCCCCAAGGCACCTAGGAGGTGCCTTCCCCTTTTAGGACTCTTCCTTTCCTTATCTCTTGGCGCATGGGCCTCTTGGGGCTGGTGCCCTTGGCCCATATAGGCCAAGGTGCACAACCCTACATCCCATGTGCCCCCCGGGGCAGGTGGCCCCACCCGGTGGCCCCCCCGGACCCTTCCGGCGGTCCCGGTACAATACCGGTGACCCCGAAACTTGTCCCGACGGCCGAAATAGCACTTCCTATATATAATCTTTACCTCCAGACCATTCCGGAACTCCTCGCGACGTCCGGGATCTCATCCGGGACTCCGAACAACATTCGGGTCACTGCATATACATATCCCTACAATCCTAGCATCACCGAACCTTAAGTGTGTAGACCCTACGGGTTCAGGAGACATGTAGACATGACCGAGATTGCTCTCCGGTCAATAACCAACAGCGGGATCTGGATACCCATGTTGGCTCCCACATGCTCCTCGATGATCTCATCAAATGAACCACGATGTCGAGGATTCAAGCAACCCCATATACAATTCCCTTCGTCAATCGGTATGTTACTTGCCCGAGATTCGATCGTCGGTATCCCAATACCTCGTTCAATCTCGTTACCGGCAAGTCACTTTACTCGTGCCGTAATGCATGATCCCGTGACCAGACACTTGGTCACTTTGAGCTCATAATTATGATGCATTACCGAGTGGGCCCAGTGATACCTCTCCGTCATACGGAGTGACAAATCCTAGTCTTGATCCGTGTCAACCCAACAGACACTTTCGGAGATACCCGTAGTATACCTTTATAGTCACCCAGTTACGTTGTGACGTTTGGTACACCCAAAGCACTCCTACGGTATCCGGGAGTTACACAATCTCATGGTCTAAGGAAAAGATACTTGACATTGGAAAAACTCTAGCAAACGAACTATACGATCTTATGCTATGTTTAGGATTGGGTCTTGTCCATCACATCATTCTCCTAATGATGTGATCCTGTTATTAATGACATCCAATGTCCATAGTCAGGAAACCATGACTATCTGTTGATCAACGAGCTAGTCAACTAGAGGCTTACTAGGGACATGTTGGTGTCTATTATTCACACATGTATTACGATTTCTGGATAACACAATTATAGCATGAATAAAGACAATTATCATGAACAAGGAAATATAATAATAATGCTTTTATTATTGCCTCTAGGGCATATTTCCAACACAACGGCTGGTAGGAAGAAACGTTTGTTGACTAGCTAGTAAGTCGACACCACCTTGGATAGGTTATTTCCTCGTGGGTCCCAAATGTCAGAATCCAAATCTGTCATGGTCATGCAGCCTTTCCTATGAAAATTTACAGCCCATTTGGTGTGCTTGTTCGAAATAAGTTTGTGGGTGCTGCTGGGGGCTAATCACTTGGCTTCTGTAATGCACAGTGAGCTCAAGCAGCTGGCGAGAGTGATGTTATTTCCCTTGGTTGGGATTTGTTACAATATTTCACTCTAAATGAAATGAATGGCAAGCCATTTGCCTTGTTTCAAAGAAAATATGACAGTCACAGCCGAGTTGAAAAGGGCAAGAACATCTAGCTCCAGCTTACAAACTGTACAAAATCACGAGGGTTAACTGTTCACCAGGTTTAGACAAAACCCAGGTTGAAAAGGGCAACAACATCTAACTCCAGCACTGTTTTCGGCAGTCACAGTCAAATGGATCGGTCTTGTCCATAGATTGAACATCCTGGGTTGTAAAATTTACTGGATTATGACCACAATATGTTGTAAATAGAAGCCCGGCATGTTCAGAAGCTCTTTTGCCCACCTAAAACTCCTTTTTTTGCTCTTCGACATACCCATACATCAAAACCATGCTGCTGATAAACTTAAGCCTGATGGATAATGGTAACCTCGCATTCAGTAGGAAGAATGTGACAAATCTAGTGTTTGCATGGTTGGCTACATATCGTTCTAGCGTTATTGTCTTCAATCGAATGTTCCCGTTGCTTACGATTCCACCGATTGGTTATAACTTTCTTACCCCATCATGTTGCCTAAATAGAAACAATTACTACAAGTACAGAGGAGACACTCTACAACTACCAGAAAAACAATTACTTATACTACTAGTACAATGGATACACTACCGCTTCTGGATCCTCCTAGGTCATCGAAACGTCTCCCTCTACTGAATGTCGTTTTACTTTTGTTCACCGACATGTGGGCCATGCCGTGCGCTGCCCAAATGCCATCCACCAAATTAGAAGGCAGTATGCAGGCGGAGAGTCACCCCGGTCGTAGTGCGGCAGTAATGAGCCGTCGTATCACAAAAACCCACCTCCCCGCAGTCTAAGTTTGACAGACGAAGCAACCATCATTTCACTCTTCGCTGATTCCCCTTCTCCCTCACCATCTTCAAGAAAGCCAACACTCGCATCTTCCACTGTTCTTCTCTCCCAATGAAGGGAAGGTAAGCGGATCTATGATATTGGTATATTTTCATCCAGAAAAAAAGAACTTTTGCAAACCAGTAACCGATCCTCACTCTCTTTTTTGTTTCATTGTCATTGCGATTGTGTTTTCCTTTCAGTGGTCTCCTAGTATTCGTCAGTTTCATGATGGACCAAGGAGAAGCAGGCAAAGGTCTGCCGATATTGGAGCAGACGCGGGAGGCTGATCCCCACGAGATAGAGAGCTCCTAGAAGATAGAGGCGGCCACCAAGACGACCGTAGAGACGCTCACGGCCACTACTGAGATGGTTAACGCCCCATTTGAGGTTACAGCCCCCTTGGCACTGTAGAGCAGTTTTCCCCCTTCCAGGATGTGTCCCCCCCCCCCCCCCGCTGAGCTGCCCAAGGTGATTTTCTTCTTTGCCAATCTCGATTGTGGTTTTTCATCTAAGTATGTGGTCATGAATAATACAAAATTTTATTAGCTTTGATGCCATGCTATACATAGTGGTTTAAATAACTTGTGTTTCTTATACTGGAAAGTAATTCAAAATTTGTTTCTATTTCAATTAGAGCCTTGATGCAGACAAGGATTGTGTGGTTGTACATGTCACTCGCTATGAGGCGGATGACCTGAATGCACTCACTGGGAAAACAGAGTTCTTAGGCTGTTGGATCATGGAAGCCATTTGCGCTTATACTGATGTTGAGTTGTATTCCAGGCACACTGTTGTCAGGCGTGTTGTCCAAGGTGTACTGAAGCACCAGAAGTTCAAAGGTACTCCTTCGTTTGTGAGGCATACTGTTCTTGTCAAGCTTACACAGGAAGAGGACGTGGCATGCCTCCACAAACAAGTTTATGAGTGGCAAGTGAGGGAGTCCTGGATTAGGGGGTCTCCGGACAGCCGGACTATCTCCATTGGCCGGACTGTTAGACTATGAAGATACAAGATTGAAGACTTCGTCTCGTGTTCGGATGGGACTCCACTTGGCGTGGAAGGCAAGCTAGGCAATACGTATATGGATATCTCCTCCTTTGTAACCGACCTTGTGTAACCCTAACCCTCTCCGGTGTCTATATAAACCGAAGGGTTTTAGTCCGTAGGACAACAATCACAACATACAATCATACCATAGGCTAGCTTCTACGGTTTAGCCTCTCTGATCTCGTGGTAGATCTACTCTTGTACTACCCATATCATCAATATTAATCAAGCAGGACGTAGGGTTTTACCTCCATCAAGATGGCCCGAACCTGGGTAAAACTTTGTGTCCCTTGCCTCCTGTTACCATCCGGCCTAGACACACAGTTCGGGACCCCCTACCCGAGATCCGCCGGTTTTGACACCGACATTGGTGCTTTCATTGAGAGTTCCTCTGTGTCGTCGCCGTTAGGCTTGATGGCTCCTACTATCATCGATAGCGATGCCGTCCAGGGTGAGACTTTTCTCCCCGGACAGATCTTTGTATTTGGCGGCTTTGCACTATGGGCTAATTCGCTTGGCCATCTGGAGCAGATTGAAAGCTACGCCCCTGGCCATCGGGTCAGATTTGGAAGTTTGAACTACATGGCTGACATCCACGGAGACTTGATCTTCAACGGATTCGAGCCACAGCCAGGCGCGCCGCACTGTCGCGATGGGTATGACCTAGCTCTGCCGCCGAACAGTACCCCAGAGGCCGCGCCCGCATCAGCCCCGACCCTTAGCTCGAAACAAACTGTGTCAATCGAGGACGGGTGGCTAGACACCGCCTTAGGGGCTGCAGTCTTGACGGCGATCGAGCCAAACACCAGCATAATCCTCTGCGCAACCCATGACTCCAAGGTGCCGGACTCTTTCCCGGACTCCGAACCATCCGCGCCCCTGCCAATCGAATCCGATTGGGCGCCGATCATGGAATTCATCGCCGTGGATATCTTTCAGCACTCGCCCTTCAGTGACATTCTAAATTCACTAAGGACTCTCTCTTTGTTAGGAGAGCCCTCGCCGGATTATGGCCAACAGGATTGGGATGCGGAAGACGAAGAAATTCGACGCCCATCCACCACCCTCTTCGTAGCCACTGTCGATGATTTAACCGACATGCTCGACTTCGACTCCGACATCGACGGTATGGACGACGGTGTAGGAGACGAACACGAACCAGCGCCTATAGGGCACTAGAAAGCCACCTCGTCATATGACATATACATGGTGCATACACCCAACGAAGGCAATGGCGACAAGATAGCGGAGGATGACCCCTCCAAGAAGCAACCCAAGCGCCAACGTCAATGGTGCCGCTCTAAGTCCCGCCAAAGCAAAAGTGGTGATACCGGCACAGGAGATAATAATACTCCGGACAGTGCCGAGGACAACAACAATCCCCTCCAGCAAGATTTAGAGCAGGAGGATGAACGAGCCAGCTCTCCTGAGAGAGCGGCAGATGGAGAGGAGGAGGATGACAATTACATCCCCCCTCCGAAGACGAGGCAAGCCTCAACGATGATGAATTCGCCATCCCAGAGGATCCCGTCGAACAAGAGCGCTTCAAGCACCGGGTTATGGCCACGGCAAATAGCCTGAAGAAAAAGCAGCAGCAGCTTCAAGCTGATCAAGATCTGCTAGCTGACAAATGGACTGAAGTCCTCGCGGCCGAGGAATACAAACTCGAGTGTCCCTCCAAGAGTTACCCAAGGCGTAGGTTACTACCCCGACTAGAGGAAGAAGCGTATGATACGGCTGATCAGCCACCTCGTGGCCGCGATAGAGAGGCATTCCAGCCAAAAGCTCAGCCTCCACCCCAACACCATTCAAATAAAAAGGCATGGGGAGATACGCCAGACCTGCGAGACATATTGGAGGACAAGGCAAAGCATTCAAGATCGATCTACGGATCACGAGGGCGCACCACTCTGCGAGATGATAAACGTCACGCCGGATACAGTAAAAGCAAATCCGGCCGGGCCGAACACAGCGGGCAAGACCCATTCAAGCTGCGTCGCGATATAGCCCAATACAGAGGCGTCACACACCCCTTATGCTTCACAGGAGAAGTAATGGAACATCAATTCCTAGAAGGTTTCAAACCTGTAAATATTGAATCATACGACGGCACAACAGATCCCGCGGTATGGATTGAGGACTTCCTCCTCCACATCCACATGGCCCGCGGCGATGACTTACACGCCATCAAATACCTCCCACTAAAGCTCAAAGGACCAGCGCGGCATTGGCTTAACAACTTGCCAGTGGACTCCATTAGCTGTTGGGAAGATCTGGAGGTCGCATTCCTCGACAACTTTCAGGGCACTTATGTGCGACCACCAGACGCCAATGACTTGAGCCACATAATTCAGTAGCCAGAAGAATCGGCCAGGCAATTCTGGACTCGATTCCTTACAAAGAAAAATCAAATCGTCGACTGTCCAGATGTGGAGGCCTTAGGAGCTTTCAAGCACAACATCCGAGACGAGTGGCTAGCCCGGCACCTTGGTCAGGAAAAGCCGAAATCTATGGCAGCCCTCACGACACTCATGACCCGCTTTTGTGTGGGAGAAGACAGCTGGCTGACTCGCAATAATAACATATCAAAGAACCATGGTACCTCAGATACCAAGGACGGCAATAGCAGGTCACGTCACAACAAGCATAAGCGCCGCATTAACAGCAAAAATACTGAGGATATGACAGTTAATGCCGGATTCAAAGGCTCTAAACCCGGTCAGCGGAAAAAGCCATTCAAACAAAGTACACCGGGTCCGTCCAGCTTGGACCGTATACTCGATCGCTCGTGTCAAATACACGGCACCCCAGACAAGCCAGCCAATCACACCAACAGGGATTGTTGGGTGTTCAAGCAGGCCGGCAAGTTAATTGCTGAAAACAAGGACAAGGGGCTGCATAGCGATGACGAGGAGGAACCCCGACAGCCGCACACTGGAGGACAGAAGAGGTTTCCCCCGCAAGTGCGGACGGTGAACATGATATACGCAACCCACATCCCCAAGAGGGAGCGAAAGCGTGCACTCAGGGACGTATATGCGTTGGAGCCAGTCGCCCCAAAGTTCAACCCTTGGTCCTCCTGTCCGATCACCTTCGATCGCAGGGACCACCCCACTAGTATCCATCATGGCGGATTCGCCGCACTGGTCCTAGGCCCAATCATTGACGGATTTCACCTCACTCGAGTCCTTATGGACGGCGGCAGCAGCCTGAACCTGCTTTATCAGGACACAGTGCGCAAAATGGGTATAGACCCCTCAAGGATCAAACCCACAAAAACGACCTTTAAGGGTGTCATTCCAGGCGTAGAGGCCCATTGCACAGGCTCAATTACACTGGAAGTGGTCTTCGGATCCCCGAATAACTTCCGAAGCGAAGAGTTAATCTTCGATATAGCCCCGTTCTGCAGTGATTATCACGCGCTGCTTGGGCGAACCGCATTTGCTAGATTCAATGCGGTACCGCATTATGCATACCTCAAGCTCAAGATGCCAGGACCTCGCGGAGTTATTACAGTCAATGGAAACACAGAGCGCTCTCTCCGAACAGAGGAGCACACCGCGGCCCTCGCAACAGAAGTGCAAAGCAGCCTCTCAAGGCAATCTACCAGTTCGCGCTCGGGGCAATCGGCAAATAGACCGCCTGGCTCGATCCGAGCTCGCGTAGCAATACGGCGGCCACCCCAATCCCGGCCCAACGGCGCTATTCGTGTCACGCGTACATAATTACGCATTAAAACTACCATGGGCACAGGTGGGGAGGGGGGGCACAACTGCGGCATGCCCCAAAACGCGGCCTAAACCGCACTAGGGGCTTCCCGTTTGGTTATTTTTCTTTTTTCTTTCAGGACTTTAATCTTTGGAAACACTGTCCGGCAGCTCTATTGCCGAACACATGATACAACAACCAAGGAGGCAGACAGCTACGTTATACAATGGAATTCCCAGGTTGATTACAGATTTCATATCATTCCTCAGCTCGCCCTTGGAAGGGACATAGTCCTACTCTTTTGCTTATCGCACTATCTATATCACTCTGCTTTAACGCAATTTTCCAATAAACAATGCATGACATTACGACTATTATTGCATATATATATATATATATATATATATATATATATATATATATATATATATATGTTCTCATTAATGACGCCTTGCAACCGTACACTCTGGTACGACCAATACACCAGGGGCTTACGTACCCCACAATGCGGTGTGAAAAGTCCGAACACTTTCACAAGTGCGACACCCCGAACTTATAGCATTATATGCATCAGCTCCGAATCATGTCTTTGGTCAAATGTTGGGTTTGCCCGGCTCCTATGTTTTGGTACCTTACGTTCCGCTCTATGGGCTAAGGTAGCGCTAGGAGAACTACTGCGATTGTGCCCCGGTTCTGCCGGGCTAAGCACCTTAGTAGAGAAAGCTAAAACTGCCTATCATGATAAGGCGAGAGACTGGTCGCTATTCGGCAAGGTTTTTCGAGTCCCTAAAGACTTATGCCGCTTAGAGCGAGGGGCCGACTCTGTTCGTCTTACAGGCGTGTATCGTGCCCCGAATTCGGCCTTCCGAATACCAGGGGCTTCGCCGAAATTTAAAATTATAGAATTCTATGGCTAAGTGAGAGTGATAAAGCATTATTAGTCCGGTTGCCTTGTTCGTTGTGCTGAGCACCTCCCTCGAAGGAACCAAACATGGGAACAAGAGTGCTTAGTTTTATCCCGAACACCCCAGCACTCGTGGCATGGGGGCAGAAGCCGAGGACTAACCATCTCTCAGATTGGATAAATAGCCAAACAGAAGGTAATATTTTAAATTCTAACAAGCGTTGCATAGCGAATATGAAACAAGTTTTCATACATATGGGACAAAACGAGCAAGTCTCATTCAAATATTACATTTTTTGAACACTGGTCCGCGATAAGACGGGCACCCGACAGAACACCCTCGTAGTACATCTTAGGGTGGCGGTGCTCATTGCCCTCCGGCGGCCCCTCCTTGATCAGCTTCACGGCGTCTAGCTTGACCCACTGTATTTTTACACGGGCGAAAGCCCGGCGTGCACCTTCAATGCAGACGGATCGCTTGACGACCTCCAGCCGTGGGCAGGCATCCACAAGCCGCCTCACCAGGCCGAAGAAGCTGTTCGGAAGGGCGTCGCCAGGCCACAACCGGACTATGAAGCCCTTCATGGCCTGATCGGCCGCCTTATGTAGCTCGACAATCTGCTTCAGCTGGTCACTCATTGGCACCGGATGTTCGGCCTCAGCATACTGAGACCAGAACAGCTTCTCCGTCGAGCTTCCGTCCTCAGCCTGGTAAAATTGTGCGGCATCGGACACACTGCGGGGCAAATCTGCGAATGCTCCTGAAGAGCTCCGGATTCGGGTAAGTAATCGGTAATTCACTTTTACATGCTTGCTTTGCATATAGAAAGCCTTACCTGCCGCTATCTTCTTCATTGCGTCGATCTCCTGAAGGGCCTTCTGGGCCTCGGCCTTGGCACTCTTTGCGCTCTCAAGGGCCGCGGCAAGCTCAAACTCCCGCGTCTTCAAGTCAAGCTCCAATGCCTCATGCTTCGTCACGAGAGCCTGGAGCTCTTGCTGCACCTCGCCCACCCGAGCCTCGTGCCTCTCTCGCTTGGTGCGCTCCTTGGCCGCTGTACCTTCGGCCTTGGTCAGCGCTCGCTTCAGGGTCGCCACCTCGGTCGTGGCCCCTGGCAAAATATACAATGATCCTGTCATTTTGCAATCGCGTCCTTTTTTATATATACATATCTATAGACGGGGTATTACTTACCCTCGTTCTCCTAGAGCTGCCTCTTGGCAAGGCCGAGCTCTTTCTTGGACCCGTCAAGGTCCTGCTTCAGTACGGCGACCTCCGCAGTTAGTGCGGCGGACGCTAGCAGAGAAGCCTGCATATGCATATTGACATACTTATATTAGACTCTTGCGATATTATTTGATCCTCTGTTCGGCTTTTCTTTGTGAACACCGAACAAAGCATCAGGGGCTACTGTCTATGCGGTAATACTTCTACCACATTTTAAAACACTTACCTCTAAGCCTGTTAGAAGGCTTGCATAGGCTTCAGTCAATCCGCTCTTGGCAGACTGAACCTTCTGGATCACCGCACTCATGATGGTGCGGTGCTCCTCGTCGATGGAAGCGCTGTGAAGCGCTTCCAGCATGTTGTCCGGCGCCTCTAGATGGACAGAGGTCACCAGCATAGGCATTTTGCCCCTCTTAGAAGGGGACCGCCTGCCCGAGCCCGGAACCACTGGAGGGTCCGGCGCGGTGTTCGGCTGAGGGCCGAAACTCGGAGCTCTCGGGGACCCCGTCCCCTCGGCTCCCAAAGTCCGGAAGGTCGCCTTGAGGCGCCTCCGGGACTCTCCCCCCTCGATCCGGTGCCTCTTGAGACAGCACCTCAGCGTCGTCGGCAGGATGAGGGGAGGTGGCGGTCGGGACTGGATCGCTATCCATGTCCGACGAGCCCAGGGAGCCGTCCGATGATACCTCGATATTGGCTCGTGGTGGCCTGCATAATTATGTTTGGCGGTTAGGGAAAGCGGTGCGACCAAGGAATCTTATGGGTTACTTTGGTATCCGAATACTTACGATCTCCCGGGGGGCTTGGCCCTGGGCAACCACTCATCTTCGCCTTCGTCGGCGGCGGTGGAGCTGTCCGGAAGGAGAGTCCTTCCCTTCTTGGACCCTTCGCCCCCCAGTTGGGGCGGCCTTCCTTTTTCTGTCTCCCCCAGTCGGCGGGGGAGCATCTTCTTCTTCTTCCTCGTCTTCAGGGAAGAGTGCGCCGCACAGTCATCGGACGGTGAGTCCGACGACGCCTGGCGTCGGGAACTCTTTCGAGCTCCCTTGGCCTTCTTGGTCTTCTCCGGCACCTTATAAGGGGCCAGAGTCAACATCTTCGCCAGAAGAGCGTCTGCGGGGCCTTCGAGCAAAGGAGCCGGACAATCGATCTGTCCGGCCATCTTCTGTCAGTCCTGTCAAAGGTACGGGAGTTTAGATCCCGCATAGAGTCAATCTATATAAAAATGAATATCCTGTGAAAGGTTAAGCAGCTTACCGCACTGGCTTGGTGCTTCGCGCTGAATCCGCGATCCTCAGTGATAGGGGGAGGGACCTCGGCACTTTCGAACAACACCCTCCAGGCGTCTTCCTGAGTCGTGTCGAAGAGCCTGTTCAGAGTCCGGTGCTGCGCCGGATTGAACTCCCACAAGGTGAACTCCCGTTGTTGGCACGGGAGTATCCGGTGGATGAGCATAACCTGGACTATGTTGACAAGTTTGAGCTTCTTGTCCACCATGTTTTGAATACATGTTTGGAGTCCGGTCAGCTCTTTCGAACTACCCCAGGACAGGCCCTTCTCTTTCCAGGAGGTGATCCGCATGGGGAAGCCAGATCGGAACTCGGGGGCCGCTACCCATGCGGGATCGCGCGGCTCGGTGGTATAGAACCACCCCGATTGCCACCCCTTTATGGTTTCCACAAAGGAGCCCTCGAGCCATGTTATGTTGGGCATCTTGCCCACCATGGCGCCTCCGCACTCCGCCTGGCGGCCGCCCACCACCTTCGGCTTGGCATTGAAGGTCTTCAGCCATAAGCCGAAGTGGGGCTTGATGCGGAGGAAGGCCTCGCACACGACGATAAACGCCGAGATGTTGAGGATAAAGTTCGGGGCCAGATCGTGGAAATCCAGGCCGTAATAAAACATGAGCCCCTGGACGAAGGGATGGAGAGGGAATCCCAGTCCGCGGAGGAAATGGGTGAGGAATACCACCCTCTCATGGGGCCTGGGGGTGGGGATGAGCTGCCCCTCATCTGGGAGCCGGTGCACGATGTCGTTGGACAGGTATCCGGCTCTCCTCAGTTTCTTGATGTCTCCCTCAGTGACGGAGGAGACCATCCACTTGCCTCCCGCTCCGGACATGGTTGGAGAAGGTTGAGGTGGAAGCAAGGGCTTGGGCGCTAGAGCTCGAGTGTGCGGAAACGGATGAGCAAAGGAGGAAGAAGGCATGGATAGAAAGGTGAATCCTTATCCCTTTATATGGGCGGACGAAATTAAGCGTCCCCACTTGCCTAGTAAAACTCGCTTATCCCCCCAAGCGCCGCAATTGATGGCGCGGTTGGGTTACCCACGCCCGCATTGATGAGAATCCCGTAATAAGGGGACACGATCTCTGCTTTGACAAGACGTGTCAAAAAACTGCCTCGCGTTATGTGCGGGGCTGGTTAAAAGAAATGGTTCGAATAATCACCGGGCCATAACGTAACGTCATGCTGCCAAAACAAGCCAGCAAATTAGATCTGCAAAAATATTATTCTCTCTGTGGTGGAATGTGGAACTTATTTTGCAGGGTCGGACACTATCCTCGTATTCAAATTCTTCTGTGATGTATTCGGAGAAGGAACCCACCTTGCAATGCCGAAGACAATACTGCGCACCGGATTCATCGTCATTGAAGCCTGGTTCAGGGGCTACTGAGGGAGTCCTGGATTAGGGGGTCTCTGGACAGCCGGACTATCTCCATTGGCCGGACTGTTAAACTATGAAGATACAAGATTCAAGACTTCGTCTCGTGTCCGGATGGGACTCTACTTGGCGTGGAAGGCAAGCTAGGCAATACGTATATGGATATCTCCTCCTTTGTAACCGACCTTGTGTAACCCTAACCCTCTCCGATGTCTATATAAACCGAAGGGTTTTAGTCCGTAGGACAACAATCACAACATACAATCATACCATAGGCTAGCTTCTAGGGTTTAGCCTCTCTGATCTCGTGGTAGATCTACTCTTGTACTACCCATATCATCAATATTAATCAAGTAGGACATAGGGTTTTAGCTCCATCAAGAGGGCCCGAACCTGGGTAAAACTTCGTGTCACTTGCCTCCTGTTACCATCCGGCCTAGACGCACAGTTCGGGACCCCCTACCCGAGATCTGCCGGTTTTGACACCGACAGCAAGGCCACAAGGTTATCTTCATGAAGGTTCACAGGATTGAGCTGCTGCCGGACGTCCTTGATGATGTTCATGGCAAGGTCCGTCTTGTGTCCAGCCCAAATTAGATCGAGGCATGAAATCGTTGCCCTAGCTAGTGTTTAATACTAGTTTGGATTGTGTCTACTTATCCGAACCTTGCCTATTATCAAGCCCTCTGGGGCTAGTACTCTATTTGAATCCGTCTATGGGAACTGCAGCTACTTTTGTGTGGCCATGGATTATGTGAGAACCATCGTAATTGTTGTCGAGACAGATGCGTCCTCACTAGTTTTTTCATGAATATGGCATGGTAAGACATAAGTTGTCACGGTTTATCATATGAGCAGTGTGTGTTTGATGAAATAGAGTACTCGTTCGAGAACTATGCGCCGATGTATACATAAGTACTTGTAAACACTGTTGGTGCTACCCCACTTGTAAGCAGTTGTGCAAAGCATAGCACATTGGCTCAACTCGCTTCAACACTAGGCTATCGACCAGCTAACAATCAATAATCTATTGTCTAACATATAAGCAACTATGTATCTTGTTATAGTGGTTCATGCAGTTAACTGAGGCCACAATGTAAATTCCAAATGTTCACACGCTAATCCAGCATTCATGTGGAACACTCACATTAAACTCGGCTTCATAAAAAACTTGAAAAGCATATGTTAAGCAACTTTATACATCTCAATGATTCATAGAACATAACAAACATATACTAGTTTACATCAAAAGACAAAGTTGTGAGAAGGTTTACAAATCAGGAAAAAACAAGCAAGCCTTCTCTGACCAAAGGGCCTCCCGGCAGGCTTAAATTTCCTAGAGTTCACTCTGGTTTTTTCTTGTTGCCACCATCCAGGGTTAAGTTCTCTCATTCCAGAATAACCAATTATAACTGTGTTCTCAGCTGGAATGTTGAACTGAACCATGTAGTTTACTGACCAGCTGAAATTCTTGTGCATTCCACTAAATTTAAGCACCGCTATTTGCAGAAATAAGCAGACCACAATGCCTCTTGTCCGTGCACCTGTCCCAAAAACCTTTGTGCAGCCGTGCTAGCTAGTCCTCGGTCCATAGATCAACTCGTAGAAAGTGCATTCCGTACTAGGATGCAGTTGTTTTCACTCCTCCCTGCACTGCAACCAGGAAGTAAAACATACGAATCAGCTTCTTTTAGATTGCGTTGGTCATTCTACCTAGTTACTACCAATGTAGGAATACCTGGAACACTGGTGGTTAGAGGAAGGCAGCTATGAATAGCCATCTCATTTTGTGCAGTTGTACTAAAACTAAGGTGTGTACTTTTGATTGCGCAGATAGTGATAGACATCCCTGTTTGCGCAAATATGAAATACGGTTATTTAAACATTGACAGATATTTGCAATGGCGTATGATTAACAATAGCATCTATTGTGTTATAATTGGCACTAGATTGACAGTATGAAAGTGCCCTTAAGTAAGTACCATCACATCACATCAACACTGCCATAGATTAACATGTAGAACAATAGCATTAGTATTACTATCATAGTAGCACATGGTCAGTGAATGTGCAATCAAATTTGTGTAATGTTAGTGGTGTGAGATGGAAGCACTTCATGAAATGGTGGTGGCATGAAACACAATTCATGGGAAATAAAGCAAGATGGAAGCACTTCATGAAATGGTGGTGGCATTGCTTCAATTTATCGATGGCACTAGACCATTACTTATAGTGACATTAGGTGGCATTGCTTAATGCTTCATGTGATTTTACATTAACGGTAGCGATATGGGCGTAGGGACAGCAGGGGCATAAAGTGGTGAGGCAGATGTGGTTGCCAAGAGCGGCAAACACTCAGACAGCATGTCTGCATTTGTCCCATTTTTTATCTCCTCGGTGACATTTTCCTATGTGAGCACATGAAATCTAGACCTCCTCATTCTCATTTGCGTTGTCCGCCAACACCCCTCACTTTGTTTCCTTTTTCAACCAAGAGACATGTCCACTTCCCCCCACCCTTTGCCATCCACCATGCTTTCTTCGCCTTTTCAACCAATAGACTGGTTGGGTAGCCAGTATCTACTACTTTCTCCCGTTTCCTCTTAGAACAAAGTCCTAGATTCATGCTACAACTTTCCCAGTTTCTTCCCTGTTCGAACCAACTCTTAGATTCGACTGTATGAACTAGCTTTACCTCTAATAATAGTAAAAGCCTAGGTGGCTTTGGAACATCCGACGGAAGTAGAAAAAGATCCACACGCAGCCACGTGGGGAGCTGGGGCAGTAGAGCAAGGCAGGTTTCGAAGGAATATATACCTGAGGGTCGTCGGCATGTGGCAAACACGGCGCCGGGAGGCCACATCTTGGCCACAATACCGCATGGAGGAAGAAGGGGTCGGAGGCCCTCCCGAGCAGGCGCATCCGCCGATCGGGACGCGAGGGTAGCCGTTGGTCTCCTCCCTCGCCACCGACGACAGCGTGAACGATGCACCTACACCCTTGCCCCGGTCGAGGTGGTCCAACCGGATTTGTGACCAGCCATGAGCAGAGAGAGAGAGTTGGCCACCTATGTCTTGCTTAGATCTGGAGAGCATGAGAGAGTGAATGAGAGGAACCCTAGTAAAGCAAGCGCTAAGGCTCCTGCTTATATATATAGTGGAGTGATTTTGTTGTACCAACTTCAAAAAATGCGCTCCTACGTGTACTCGCGAGTGGGTGTGAGAGAACTAGTGTGTGCGTGCACTGCTTCTTTTCGTAAGAGTACAATATACTATGCCCAAAGAATGTTCGTCACAAGAGTAATAGTATAAGTGTGTGATGTGTGAGCTAAAATAAAAGGTGTGCGACGTCTTTTGTTTTTAAGAAGTTTTGAGGGTTGGGTGTGAAGAGCACATATGTGTGTGACGTCTACCAACAGATAGACGGTGGGTGCGAGAGGACTCGAGAGAGTCGTGACTCGTGAGGGTGTGTGTGTGCGTGAGAGAGAGGGGGCACGTATCTATGCAATGCATGTGTCTGTAAATCATTATCCGACAAACATTCGCCACAAGCCGTTTCCTGACGAACACCGTATGAACCGTTAGATCGGCATTCGACATTGTCAGTTTTGCCATGTCATTTAACAGAGCAGCCACTCCTCGTACACACAAATCTTCCACATGAGTGTTAGCAAGTGTCGTATGCTCCTCCCTCTGTTCCAAAATGCAGTCCATATAGCTTTATTGAAAATTTGAACCTCGCAAACTTTTACCGAGTTTTCGTGTACCAAAATGCACATATAGAATACCCAGTATATATCATTTCATTCATCTTCAAGAGGTAACTATAAAGATGGAGGAGGAGTCTACAAAGAAAGACCGCCGTATCACCTGCAACAATTTCAACCATCCTTTGGTGTGGAGGAATATCATAGGAACTCTATATGATATGATTTTTATAGGATTTTTTTCCTTTAGAGCCAATTGGTTCATAGGAATAGATTCATATACTCCACATTTCAAAGAAAAAAACATGATATCATTTTTATAGCTTTAGATCCACTTGGTTCATATGAATGGATTTCTATACTCCCATAATTTCAAAGGAAAATAAACATTAGTGTATATTCAATAGAAAAGTTCCGATGATGTGAACCAAATGACATCTCTTTTCTAATCCCTCCTCATAGGAATTGAGATACATGTCATCTCTAGATTCAATAGAGAAGTTCATATGATGTGAACCAAATGACATCTCTTTTTCAATCCCTACTCATGGGAATTGAGATACATGTCATCTCTTTACCTACAACTTCCATGTATACATCTTCTATTCCTAAATAGCTAGTACAACCCACTAGTTGCTTTTGTCCTAGACATGCAACTATGGCACAAGAACACGTCATGCATGCAAGTCATAAATCACATTGTTTTTTCTACTCTATGCATGCAAGCACCACATCATCAATTCGTGCATGTTACTCGTAAGTTATTTCTTGCATTAAATTTTGCGTTGACAATGTATGTGCTGGTCACGTGCACAGATATGCAGTTCACATTCACATTTTTGTTAGAAAGGCCATTCTTTTAACTGCAATTCATTTTTCCTCTTTGTACTCCCTCCGTTTAGGTGTGTAAGTCATCTTCCGAAAACCAAATAATCCCAATACACTTTGGCACGGTACATTAACTCCCTCCTCATTTCTTGTTTCATGACATATCAACCAATAAGAGATGTGGGCAGTGCATGCTTTCCCAAAACACAAGCACTTCTCCTTTGTTCTAGAATCTTTCGTATCATAATTGCCCAAACTTTGGAGGGTATGGTAGGGTGGCGGAGTTGCAGCCAGCCATGGGAGGCGGGAGCAGGCGGAGCCGGTGGGGTGGTTTGGTTTGGGCGGCTGGAGGAAGAAGACCAGAGATAGAAGATACACGACAGATGTTGGATGTCAATCCAATGGCTGGTAGGAAGAAACGTTTGTTGACTAGCTAGTAAGTCGACACCACCTTGGATAGGCTATTTCCTCGTGGGTCCCAAATGTCAGAATCCAAATCTTTTCACGGTCATGCAGCCTTCCCTATGAAATTTTACAGCCCATTTGGTGTGCTTGTTCGAAATAAGTTTGTGGGTGCTGGTGGGGGCTAATCACTTGGCTTCTGTAATGCACAGTGAGCTCAAGAAGCTGGCGAGAGTGATGTTATTTCCCTTGGTTGGGACTTGTTACAATATTTCACTCTAAATGAAACGAATGGAAAGCCATTTGCCTTGTTTCAAAGAAAATATGACAGTCACAGCCGAGTTGAAAAGGGCAAGAACATCTAGCTCCAGCTACAAACTGTACAAAAGCACGAGGGTTAATTGTTCATTAGGTTTAGACAAAACCCAGGTTGAAAAGGGTAACAACATCTAACTCCAGCACTGTTTTCGGCAGTCACTGTCAAATGGATCGGTCAGGTCCATAGAATGAACATCCTGGGTTGTAAAATTTACTGGATTATGACCACAATATGTTGTAAATAGAAGCCCGGCATGTTCAGAAGCTCTTTTACCCACCTGAAACTCCTTTTTTTTGCTCTTCGACATACCCATCCATCAAAACCATGCTGCTGATAAACTTAAGCCTGATGGACAATAGTAACCTCGCATTCAGCAGGAAGAATGTGACAAATCTAGTGTTTGCATGGTTGGCTACATATCGTTCTAGCGTTATTGTCTTCAATCGAATGTTCCCGATGCTTACAATTACTACAAGTATAGAGGAGACACTCTACAGCTACCAGAAAAACAATTACTTATGCTACTAGTACAGTGGATACACTACCGCTTCTGGCTCCTCCTAGGTCATCGAAACGTCTCCCTCTACTGAATGTCGGTTTACTTTTGTTCACCGACATGCGGGCCATGCCGTGCGCTGGCCAAATGCCATCCACCAAATTAGAAGGCAGTATGCAGGCGGAGAGTCACCCCGGTCGTAGTGCGGCAGTAACGAGCCGTCGTATCACAAAAACTCACCTCCCCGTAGTCTAAGTTTGACAGATGAAGCAACCATCATTTCACTCTTCGCTGAATCCCCTTCTCCCTCACCATCTTCAAGAAAGCCAACACTCGCATCTGCCACTGTTCTTCTCTCCCAACGAAGGGAAGGTAAGCGGATCCGTGATATTGGTATATTTTCATCCAAAAAAAGAACTTTTGCAAAGCAGTAACCGATCCTCACTCTCTTTTTTGTTTCATTGTCATTGCGATTGTGTTTTCCTTTCAGTGGTCTCCTAGTATTCGTCAGTTTCATGATGGACCAAGGAGAAGCAGGCAAAGGTCTGCTGATATTGGAGCAGACGCGGGAGGCTGATCCCCACGAGACAGAGAGCTCCTAGAAGATGGAGGCGGCCACCGAGCTGACCCTAGAGACGCTCACCGCCACTACTGAGATGGTTAACACCTTGTTTGAGGTTACAGCCCCCTTGGCACTGTAGAGCAGTTTTTCCCCTTCAAGGATGTGTCCCCCCCCCCCCCGCTGAGTTGCCCAAGGTGATTTTCTTCTTTGCCGATCTCGATTGTGGGTTTTCATCTAAGTATGTGGTCATGAATAATGCAAAATTTATTAGCTTCGATGCCATGCTATACATAGTGGTTTAAATAACTTGTGTTTCTTATACTGGAAAGTAATTCAGAATTTGTTTCTGTTTCAATTAGAGTCTTGATGCAGACAAGGATTGTGTGGTTGTACATGTCACTCGCTATGAGGTGGATGACCTGAATATACGCACTGGGAAAACAGAGTTCTTAGGCTGTTGGATCATGGAAGCCATTTGTGCTTATATCGATGTTGAGTTGTATTCCAGCTTCACTATTGTCAGGTGTGTTGTCCAGGGTGTACTAAAGCACCAGAAGTTCAAAGCTACTCCTTCGTTTGCGAGGCATACTGTTCTTGTCAAGCTTACACGGGAAGAGGACGTGGCATGCCTCCACAAACAAGTTTATGAGTGGCAAGGCCACAAGGTTATCTTCATGAAGGTTCACAGGATTGAGCTGCCGTCGGACGTCCTTGATGATGTTCATGGCAAGGTTCGTCTTGTGTCCAGCCCAAATTAGATCGAGGCATGAAATCGTTGCCCCAGCTAGTGTTTAATACTAGTTTGGATTGTGTCTACTTATCCGAACCTTGCGTATTATCAAGCCCTCTGGGGCTGGTACTCTGTTTGAATCTATCTATGGGAACTGCTGCTACTTTTGTGTGGCCATGGATCATGTGAGAACCATCGTAATTGTTGCCGAAACAGATGCGTCCTCACTAGTTTTTTCATCAATATGTCATGGTAAGACATAAATTGTCGCGGTTTATCATATGAGCAGTGTGTGTTTGATGAAATAGAGTACTCGTTCGAGAACTGTGCGCCGACGTATACATAAGTACTTGTAAACACTGTTGGTGCCGCCCCACTTGTAAGCAGTTGTGCAAAACACAACACATTGGCTCAACTCGCTTCAACACTAGGCTATCGACCAACTAATAATCAATAATCTGTTGTCTGACATATAAGAAACTATGTATCTTGTTATAGTGGTTCATGCAGTTAACTAAGGCCATAATGTAAATTCCAAATGTTCACACGCTAGTCCAGCGTTTATGTGGAACACTCACATTACACTCGGCTTCATAAAAAACTTCAAAAGCATAAGTTTAGCAACTTTATACATCTCAATGATTCATAGAACATAACAAACATATACTAGTTCACATCAAAAGACAAAGTTGTGAGAAGGTTTACAAATCAGGAAAAAACAAGCAAGGCTTCTCTGACCAAAGGGCCTCCTGGCAGGCTTAAATTTCCTGGAGTTCACTCTGGTTTTTTCTTGTTGCCACCATCCAGGGTTAAGTTCTCTCATTCCAGAATAACCAATTATAACTGTGTTCTCAGCTGGAATGTTGAACTGAACCATGTAGTGTACTGACCAGCTGAAATTCTTGTGTATTCCACTAAATTTAAGCACCGCTATTTGCAGAAATAAGCAGACCACAATGCCTCTTGTTCATGCACCTGTCCCAAAAACCTCTGTGCAACCGTGCTAGCTAGTCCTCGGTCCATGGATCAACTCATTGAAAGTGCATTCCGTACTAGGATGCAGTTGTTTTCACTCCTCCCTGCACTGCAACCAGGAAGTAAAACATAGGAATCTACTTCTTTTAGATTGCGTTGGTCATTCTACCTAGTTACTACCAATGTAGGAATACCTGTAACACTGGTGGTTAGAGGAAGGCAGCTATGAATAGCCATCTCATTTTGTGCAGTTGTACTAAAACTGAGGTGTGTACTTTTGATTGTGCAGATAGTGACAGACATCCCTGTTTGCGCAAATATGAAATACGGTTATTTAAACATTGACAGATATTTGCAGTGGCGTATGATTAACAATAGCATCTATTGTGTTATAATTGGCACTAGATTGACAGTATGAAAGTGCCCTTAAGTAAGTAGCATCACATCACATCAACACTGCCACTAGATTAACATGCAGAACAATAACATTAGTATTACTATCATAGTAGCACATGGTCAGTAAATGTGCAATAAAATTTGTGTAATGTTAGCGGTGTCAGATTTAAGTGTGACTGCAAAAACACAATTCATGGGAAATAAAGCAAGAAGGAAGCACTTCATAAAATGGTGGTGGCATCGCTTCAATTTATCGATGGCACTAGACCATTACTTATAGTGACATTAGGTGGCATTGCTTAATGCTTCATGTGATTTTAGATTAACGGTAGCGATATGGGCGTAGGGATAGCAGGGGCATAAAATGGTGAGGCAGATGTGGTTGCCGAGAGTGGCAAACACTCAGGCAGCTTGTCTGTATTTGTCCCATTTTTATCTCCTCGGTGACATTTTCCTATGTGAGCACATGAAATCTAGACCTGCTCATTCTCATTTGCGTTGTCCGCCAACACCCCTCACTTTCTTTCCTTTTTCAACCAAGAGACAGGTCCACTTCCCCCCACCCTTCGCCATCCACCATGCTTTCTCCGCCTTTTCAACCAATAGACAAGTTGGGTAGCCAGTATCTACTACTTTCCCCCGTTTTCTCTTAGAACCAAGTCCTAGATTCATGCTACAGCTTTCCCAGTTTCTTCCCTATTTGAACCAACTCTTAGATTCGACTGTATGAACTAGCTTTACCTCTAATAATAGTAAAAGCCTAGGTGGCTTTGGAACATCCGACGGAAGTAGAAAAAGATCCACACGCAGCCATGTGGGGAGCTGGGGCAGTAGAGCAAGGCAGGTTTCAAAGGAATATATACCTGAGGGTCGTCGGCATGTGGCAAACACGGCGCCGGGAGGCCACATCTTGGCCACAATACCGCATGGAGGAAGAAGGGGTCGGAGGCCCTCCCGAGCAGGCGCAGCTGCTGATCGGGACGCGAGGGTAGCCGTTGGTCTCCTCCCTCACTGCCGACGACAGCGTGAATGATGCACCTACACCCCCGCCCCGGTCGAGGTGGTCCAGCCGGATTTGTGACCAGCCGTGAGCAGAGAGAGAGTGTGGCCACCTATGTCTTGCTTAGATCTGGAGAGCATGAGAGAGTGAATGAGAGGAACCCTAGTAAAGCAAGCGCTAAGGTTCCTGCTTATATATAGTGGAGTGATTTTGTTGTACCAGCTTCAAAAAAATGCGCTCCTACGTGTACTCGCGAGTAGGTGTGAGAGAACTAGTGTGTGCGTGCATTGCTTCTTTTTGTGAGAGTACAATATACTATGCCCAAAGAATATTCGCCACAAGAGTAATAGTATAAGTGTGTGGCGAGTGAGCTAAAATAAAAGGTGTGCGACGTCTTTTGTTTTTAAGAAGTTTTGAGGGCAGGGTGTGAAGAGCACATATGTGTGTGACTTCTACCTGCAGATAGACGGTGGGTGCGAGAGGACTCGGGAGAGTCGTGACTCGTGAGGGTGCGTGTGTGCATGAGAGAGAGGGGGCATGTATCTATGCAATGCATGTGTTCGTAAATCATTATCCGACAAACGTTCGCCACAAGCCGTTTCCTGACGAACGCCGTAAGAACCATTAGATCGGCATCCGACATTGTCAGTTTTGCCATGTCATTTAACAGAGCAGCCACTCCTCCTACACACAAATCTTCCACATGAGTGTTAGCAAGTGTCGTATGCTCCTCCCTCTGTTCCAAAATGCAGTCCATATAGCTTTATTGAAAATTCAAACCTCACAAACTTTTACCGAGTTTTTGTGTACCAAAATGCACATATAGAATACCCAGTATATATCATTTCATTCATCTTCAAGAGGTAACTATAAAGATGGAGGAGGAGTCTACAAAGAAAGACCGCAGTATCACCTGCAACAATTCCAACCATCCTTTGGTGTGGAGGAATATCATAGGAACTCTATATGATATGATTTTATAGGATTTTTTTCCTTTAGAGCCAATTGGTTCATAGGAATAGATTCATATACTCCACATTTAAAAGAAAAAAACATGATATCATTTTTATAGCTTTAGAGCCACTTGGTTCATATGAATGGATTCCTATACTCCCATAATTTCAAAGGAAAATAAACATTAGTGTATATACAATAGAAAAGTTCCTATGATGTGAACCAAATGACATCTCTTTTCTAATCCCTCCTCATAGGAATTGAGATACATGTCATCTCTAGATTCAATAGAGAAGTTCCTATGATGTGAACCAAATGACATCTATTTTTCAATCCCTACTCATGGGAATTGAGATACATGTCATCTCTTTACCTATAACTTCCATGTATACATCTTCTATTCCTAAATAGCTAGTACAACCCACTAGTAGCTTTTTTCCTAGATATGAAACTATGGCACAAGAACGCGTCATGCATGCAAGTCATAAATCACATTGTTTTTTCTATTCTATGCATGCAAGCACCACATCATCAATTCGTGCATGATACTCATAAGTTATTTCTTGCATTAAATTTTGCATTGACAATGTATGTGCTGGTCACGTGCACAGATATGTAGTTCACATTCACATTTTTGTTAGAAATGCCATTGTTTTAACTGCAATTCATTTTTTCTCTTTGTACTCCCTCCGTCTAGGTGTGTAAGTCATCTTCCGAAAACTAAATAATCCCAAAACACTTTGGCACGGTACATTAACTCCCTCCTCGTTTCTTGTTTTGTGACATATCAACCAATAAGAGATGTGGGCAGTGCATGCTTTCCCAAAACACAAGCACTTCTCCTTTGTTCTAGAATCTTCCGTATCATAATTGCCCAAACTTGTTTTCCTAAATGAATTGCCATTATTTGTTTTTTACTTTATGCTTTACAATGCACAATCCCATAAATATTAAACTTTTTATAAAACTAATTGACTTTCAATGAGATTAACTATAAGAACTAAACGAACATCTACATCATGCATATATGACTCAAAGCTTTACATGCTATAGTGTGTATTTATTCATAATTTGGTTTCCAAATCTCATGCGTTCAATGCATGTACCTTACTAGTTTTGAGTAGAGTAGCAAATTTCACGTTGCCGCGGGTATATCAAAATGCAGGGCCCATGCATCATTGCCTTTCGGTCGAACCTACCACTACAAAAAAATACACTTCCGTGATGATATGTGTTTGTCACAGTAGGTCGCATTTTTTGTCATGCATGTACATCCATGATGATTTTATGACAGAATCAAGATAGTCATACCTGTGCTGTCGTAGAAGTTTTCCATGACATTACCAAAATTATCAACACGGAAGTGTGCACTTCCATGACGATAAATCGTGCGTCACAGAAGTGCTTTCGTCAAGGTGACCTACACGTGGCATCCATCGTAACGGAACGCCGTTAAGCTATCGGGTCGGGTTTTGGATCCGATAACCCGTTAACAGCCCCGACCAATGGGGATTTTCCACGTGTAAAATCATCATTGGCTGGAGGAAACACGTGTCGGTTGATCGTTGGGACAGATGTCATCCACTCATTGGACAGAAGGCGCCTATGATACGTCGACACGTGGCACGGCCCAACAGAGGCCCATTCCTGTGAAAAGGCCGGCCCGTTTGACTTGGTCAAAAGGTGGCGGGCCGGCCCATGGAAAGCCTGTTAACGGCCTGTTCGCATATAGCCCATTTACAGCCCGCTAACCCAAGGCCCGTTACGCCCTATCCGAATTAGGCCCAGTAGCGTCATCTGGGCCATCCAATATGATTCCAGCCCGTTTTCACTTCTGGCCCATGTATGGCCCATGACGTCTTTCGGCCCATATGAGGCCCTATGTAACTCTTGGCCTATTAACGGCCCGTGGTGAAACTGGCCCGTAATGAACAGTGTATCACTTTACACCCATTAACGGCCCGTGGTGAAACTGGCCCGTAATGAACAGTGTATCACTTTATACCCATTAACGGCCCGTTATTCCGTTGGGCCGTTTCCAGCCCATGTTATCTTTCGGCCTTCTCAGAGCCCATTTATTCTTGGGCTCATTTCCAGCATTCGTTTACTTACGGCCCGTTACTGTCATTTTCTGCTTGTGGGCCAAATTCAGCCCGTGGTTACAGTCGGCCCGTTTGTGGTCCGTTAATACGTTGGGCCGTTTTCATAGCGTCATCAAATACGGCCTATTAACGATGGCCCGTTATGGTCGGCCCATGAACGGACGATTCCAACTCTAGCCCGTTTACGGCCATAATGCGGCCTGTTATTGGCCCATGTTTGGCCAATCGATCATACGGCCCGTATAAGGCCCATTGATGATACGGCCCGTAGAAGGCCCATTGTTTCTACGGCCCGTAGAAGGCCCATTGTTTCTACGGCCCGTAGAAGGCCTACTGTTTCTACGGCCCGTAGAAGGCCCACTGTTTCTACGGCCCGTAGGAGGCCCAGTGTCACTACAGTAAATATTAGCCCATGGTTATTGTGGCCTAGTTTTAAAAATAGGTTATTGCAGCCACTAGCAAACCGCGGAAAAAGAACTGCACTGACTACAAGCAAACAAATAAACAAGACAACAAGGAAATAAATAAGCAAGCAACTTATGCTAGGCTATCACGGCTATTACACATATTACATCCACTGGGCATCAAAGTTCGCCACCAGTGCAAATATAGGGAACAAAGCAGCATATAAACGCCGCAGCAAAACAAGTCCAGAACTGAAACCACTTCAGAAGAGTTCAAGAAACAATATCCTGGGTACCCATAATGCTGGCAAGATGCTTAGCAAGCTTATTAACTTTCTCTTGTTTGGCGCTTAAATCCTCCAGCGCTTGCTGTTGCACAAGAAAGTACGCATCTGAATTCTGCAGGGACTTCCTCAGTCCTTCGGCTTCTTGCCGCAGCACAGCTGACTGATGCCTTTCAGCTTGTAGCTGAGACTGAAGAAGCCGAAGTGATTCAGGCAGCGAGTTCGAAGAGCTTGTGCCAGCGGTACTGGCCAGTAACTCGAACACTACATCAACGCAGGACTGTGGGGTTTTCTCACTGTCTACAAGATCGTTTTTATCACCTTTCTTGGAGACCAACAGGGTTGTCTCACTATCTTGAACCTTATCTGCATTACTTTCTCTACCATTGCATAGTGGGGTGCTCTTCTCCAATATTCTGTTTGCATACTACAAGAGAAACAAGCAGACACATCACAGGTTTAGCTTGTAGTATACGAAACTCATTTTGGTAAACCGGTTCAGTAGTAAGGTGGACAGGATAACAGCATGAAACAAACATATATCTATGTACTATGGTCACTGTATTGTCCATATCATTCTAGTTTATGTTCCCTAATCAAGATAGAGACACAGTTCAACTCATATATTTTTAAGACACAGCAGCATAGACAGAATATAAGTGTGAGAAACTACACAGCATTGGCAGCACTTGTAATGTGCATCACATGAGAACATAACTGTTTATACAACTTAAACTGAAATCAACATAGAGCAAGAAGTTAGAACAGCAATCCAGTTAAAGAAATAGGTTTAAAACATACCTGTTGCGCCATTGGAGTTTCAATTGGATCCTTCAAATTCGAAAGTAGTTGGTATGAGTAAATACAGTGATGCAACAGCAAAGGAGTATGGACCATAGCTACGGAATCTGACCTGAGAACAGTTGCTCTTCTGCTTTAAACGTGGAGTTTGGGTTAGCTGTGGTGGTCTTCGTGCTTTGGGCACTGCAGTAGCTTTACAAACTGCTCGTGTGGGGGTACTCTGTGGTGGACATGGTGCTTTGTCAACTATAAGTGGGTTACTATCCGCTGGGGTTGCGGTTAGATGGGTTGTAGCTGGTTCTCTGCCCAACGGTGTAAGTGTGCAATCTGGAAGAGTCTCGATTATGTGTGGTGGGGCTAGTTTGTGGGCCAGTACAACCATGGTTCTATCTGCATCGACGGGTAGCACTGTCTTTTGTGAAGAACGGGTTTTTGCTCCCTTAGATACTGCCATCACCCCCTCCAATTCAAATGGCTGATAAACAAGAAAAGAAATTGAACGTACAGACATTGTATGATAGACAGATGTGGTAATTCACATATATGTTGTCTAACCAAACAGGACAGCATGACACAATTTCACATATATGATGCCTAACTAAACAGGATAGCATGACACAGTTTCAGATATATGATGGATAACTTAACAGGATATAATGGCATAATTCAACATATGATGAGTACCTAAACAGGATGACATGACAAAACTATATGATGTCTTTCTAAAATAGGTTGGGATGAAATAATTCACATACATGTTGTCTAAGTATACAGGATGGCATGATATAATTGACATAATTGATTCATATACTAAGCAGCTGGCACTCGCATGTATGATCTCTAAACTAAGCAGATAGAATTCAATATTGTGCATATGATGTCTAAACTAAGCAATGCAAGACACCATATGCATCATATGAGAAATATAAACATTGCAACTTAGAGCATACACCTCAGGTGGGATATAGGACTGGTCATCTGTCTCTGAATCCTCCTCTGAGGAGCTCCCTGTAACCATCGAGATATATGCTTCAACAGGTACCATTGCCTGCTCTGAAGACCTTGTTTTCACTCCAGATTTTTCCATAACCGGCTCAAATGGCTGATACACATGAAGAGTAGTTCAATATACACAGATTGTCGACAAATGGAATACGTAATGAAAAAAAAGATGGCATGAGATAATTCACATATATGATGCCTGGCTCCATGGCGGTGCATAATTCACATATATGATAACTGGCTGAAAAACATGGCATTGCATAATTCACATATCTGATATAGAAAGCAAACAGGAGGCATTCACACAAAGCATGTCTAATCTAAGCAGATGGCATGGCAATGCAAGACACCATATGCATGATATGAGCAATATAACCCAGCCAAGTTAGAGCATGCACCTCGGGGGGGGGGGGATACGACTGGTCATCTCTCTCTGAATCCTCCTCTGAGGAGCTATCTGTAACCAGCAAGAAATCTGCATCGACAGGTAGCACTGACTGCTCAGAAGACCTTGTTTTCACTCCAGATTTTCCCATGACCGACTCAAATGGCTGATGCACAGGAAGAGTAGATGAATGTATAAACATTGTTGACAAATGGAATACATTATGGAAAAAATATGGCACGATACAATTCACATATACGATGACTGGCTAAACAGGATGGCATTGCATGATTCACGTATATGATGCCTGGCTAAAGAAGATGGCATTGCATAATTCCCATATACTCCCTCCGTTCCTAAATATTTGTCTTTTTAGAGATTTCAAATGGACTACCACATACGGATGTATATAGACATATTTTAGAGTGTAGATTCACTCATTTTGTTCCGTATGTAGTCACTTGTTGAAATCTCTAAAAAGACAAATATTTAGGAATGGTGGGAGTATGATATAGAAACCAAACAGGTGGCATTCACACAAAGCAAATCTAAACTAAGCTGATGACATATAAGATGTATAATGTAAGCAATGCAAGGCGCCATATGCATGATATGACCAACATCAGCATGCCAGGTTAGAGCAAACACCTCAGGTGGTAAACAGGCGTGGTCGGCTCCTTCTGAATCTCCATCTGAACAGTTATCTTCCTCTGGAATACAATCTGGAAATGCAGGAGGGGGGGCCACTTCGCCCACCATGGAGCGGCGTCTGCATGACATTATATTCGCACGCAACGGTCTTCTCTTTTTCTCTACATGTTCAGTACGATTGTGTACAATATCTGACATGCATAATAAAAAATAGTTAGATTTTGTAAGGCCTAAGGGGTGCATGCAAAAATCAAGACTGATGGTAGCAAACGAGTGGATGGATCCAAAACTAATGATAGCAGGTAGATTATAGCTTCAGTTTAAAAAGATAGACAATGGATCATCTATTGTTTGTTGCCCACCCAACATGAACCACATAGAAGACCCCAGATGAACCAGATAGTAGACAGATACTATTCGTTGCTGGCTCGATATGAGACCCATGGGCAATTCAAAACTCAAGATTGAACGATAAAGTAGCAGGTAATAATAACCGATGTATAACGTAAGCAAACACGAAAGACTGCGACCTCTCTTCCGGAACTGTGTAGTCCTCAGGTTCATCTGCTCAGTCGATGATGGTAATGCAGTTGGCGTGGCTGCCGGCAACGGGGAAGATGATCTGAGGCGGCGAAAGGAAGTCTGCAGGGGGGATCTCTGCTGCAGTGAACGCTTCTGTCGATGGTGCACCTCAGGTGGGGTGGATGACGGCACGGCAGGAGCAGGACATAACACACAGAGTTTTCTTTGACGCCTATCTGAAAATGAAGTAAATCTGTAAGGGCTCCTTAGAATTGGAGGATTCTATAAACGCAGGGACAGGAAAAACACAGGAATAGGATAGGAATGCACGTGCAAAACAGAGCATTTGGAAACATAGGATTTCAGTCAACCTGGGTGTTTGGCTCACATGAATTGGAAGAACAGAGGAATGGAGAAACAAAGTGATGCGACGAGTGTACAACCTCTTTGGCATAGCCTTGTGGACCTCAGCATCATTGGGTTGGACGTGGAGGATGGTGATGATGCTGGTGTGACTGTCGGAGGCGGGGAAGAAGATCTGAGGCCTCTGGAAACGGCGCCGAGGGTATTGCTCCGCTGTGATGGACGGTTCCATCGTTGGAGTAGCTCCGCTAAGGTGTACAGCAACGAGGCTGAAGCATGACAAGACAGACAACGTTAATCTGAAGTGGGACCCTAATATCATCTGCAATAGATGATGTAAAATACATCACCAAAAAGTGCTAGATGTAAAACGCATCAGCCGCGCCACGGCCGCTCCGACAGATGCTGTAAGTACTCTTCACTCTGAACTTAAATGAAGAAAATGAACTTCACAGTCGAAACTGAATTTTACTGTCGAAACTGATTGAACTAGTAACAGAGCATTGCGATAGATGTTTAGGGCGTTCGAGCACTAGTAGCAGAGAAGCAGTGATCTAAATCAGCAGACGCTCGAGCAGGGAACGCACTAGCAGAGAGCAAGTCGTGCAGTAGCACCGCGAGCGAGTGCTAAAGCAGCAACTCCTGTAGATGCGGTCGTGCAGCAGCAGCGCAAGCGAGAGCAAGAGCAGAGCAGCAGCATGAACGAAAGCAGGAGCAGTGCAGCAGTGCGACCGATAGCAAGAACAGAGCCACAGCGCGAGCGAGAACCAGAGCAGCTGCAGCTAGTGCCATTGTGGAAGTCGCCGCCGAGGAAGGAACGACATGGGGGAGAGACGCCATGGATGATGTGGCCGGCGACGGCGCCATCGATGGAGACATGCCATGTCTGCTCGGTATCGAGCATCGGCAGCCCCGTGAGATCGAATAAAAGATAAAATGCAGCGGTGAGTGTAGAACTCCTTGGTGGCACCGAGTTGGCCTCGGCTTCATCGGAGGAATTGGTGAGGGTGATGCGGTTCCGGTGGGGCAGGTCAAGACGGCACTGTGGGGATTGAGGTGGCGCGATAGACGAGGCGAACATCGGGGCAGCTCCTTGGAGGTGGAGGACGGGGCGATTGATCCGTCGGGACGACGAGATCGACAACAGATCCTCATCCGGTGCGGTGGATGAGGGACGGCGAGCTGTTGCGCTGGATGACATAGTCGGGGAAGAGTCTCCGGCTGGGCGTCGGTCGAGAGGCCGATGGAGGAGCGTGGGGTTTCGCGGGTTTTGGCGACCTCGGTGTACGAATGGTGGGGCAAAGGGGAGGGGGAGCCAAGCTTAGGGACGCGCTTGTCCAAAATGTAGGGTAAGTTACCAGCGTACCGCCACCGGTTTTGACACCGTGACGTGGAGCTTCATTTCCGGCTGAGGGGTAGAAGGGGGATTTCGCGTGTCTGGGCTGCGGGAGCGATTTCGGATGAGGAGGGAGTTCTCGCACGCGTCCAAATTTCAGGATAACAAGGCGCGACGCGAGTTGAAGAAGCGGGAGTTTCAAAGCAGGTGAGACAAAAGATACTCGAGCTTGAAAATTTCGGGATAACAAGGTGCGGATTCCTTGTTCGGCAGAACAAACTAAACGTGTAAAAAAACAATTCATACAAGACACAAGAGAGTCATGTCCCCTTTTACTATATTGCTATAGATGCCATTGAAAAAACTACAAGAAAAATGTAAAAAAACCGGGAGAACAAGATTACCCTGCACAGTACCAAATCGATTCGCACTTCCCTCAACAACAACAAAAAACAAATCAATTCCCACCAAAGAAAGAGTAATGTCCCTTTTTATATGATTACAGATGCCATGATCTTGAATTTCAATTTTTGAATCCACGTTATGTTGAATTCGAATATATCGTTAGGTGACCTTGCGGTTTATAATTGATGTAGTCGTACATTTTGATCTTCCATCATATATGAACATTTTACTCCACCATGTGAACATATATATTGTCGTCTACCATATGGACTAAATTTGAATCAATTTTCCTTATTTGAATACGATTGTTGTCAAGTTATACAATAATTTAAATATTATCTTGATAACAAAAAACATACATATAGCAGTAATCATATTTCACTATGAACTACATGTACCATACGCTCTCCAATTCAAATATTTGTATCCATTTTATGTTGAATTCAAATCATAGTACATTATTGGTCTAGGTAGCGAGATGTTTGGGATAATCTAAACCCTGTTTTCATACGTATAATTTTTGGCTGAATTGGGACAAGTTTTGGTATAAGCCTCTTGCAAAACCGGAGATTCTCTCAACAAGCCTCGTGGTTCCGAGAGGGAACGTGTCACCTTTGTGTGCGAAACGATATACGCTGCCTCCCCCTGATTTTATTTACAGAGGCAACATAGAACTATATGAGTGTCCTGTTAAATTTTGGAATTATTTCGGGTTCATTTGGCCTTTTTATACATTAATTGAGTTTCTAGACTTTTAATGTGCATAATCTAAATATGAATTGCATGCACATGCTCCGGTGCACCAAAGTGGGTTGAAAAATCACATGTGTGTCCTTGGTTGAATTTCTAGGTCCCATGGAAGAAATGAGAATGATATTCAAACATCTGGGCGTCATGACTCGGCCGAGAACATCGAGAAACTTTGATTTTAAATTCATGTAAATCCAAAACTCGCCTGGAAATCATGAAACTTGGCATGGCACTAACATGTTGTGGTAAAAAAATCGGGCTGATTTGGAAGCTCGTGGTTCTAAGAGGGGACGTGCCACCTTTGAGTGTGAAACGATATACGCTGCCCCCCCCTTGAGTTTCTTAACAAAGGCAAAATAGAACTACATTAGTGCCCTGTTAAATTTTGGAATTATTTCGGGTTCGTTTGTCGTTTTTTATACATTAATTGAGTTTCTGGTCATTTAATGTGCATAAGTCAAATTTGAACTACAAGCACATGCTCTCGTGCACCAAAGTTGGTTGAAAAATCACATTTGTGTCCTCGGGTGAATTTCTAGGTCCCATGCAAGAAATGAGAATAAAATTAAAACATCTAGGCATCATGGCTCGGCCGAGAACATTGAGAAACTTGGTTTTAAAATTCTTGTAAATCCAAAACACGTCTGAAAATCATGAAACTTGGCATGGATGTCATGTCATGGTACTACCATGTTGTGGTAAAAAAATTGGCCGAATAGGAACAGATTTTGGTATAAGCTTCTTGCAAACCGAAGCTTCTCTCAAGAAGGCTCGTGGTTCTGAGAGGGAACGTGCCACCTTTGAGTGCGAAACGATATACGTTGTCCCCCTTGAGTTTATTTACAAAGGCAACATAGAACTACATGGGTGCTCTGTTAAATTTTGGAATTATTCTGGCTTCGTTTGGCCTTATTTACACATTAATTGAGTTTTTGGTCATTTAATGTGCATAATTCAAATTTGAACTACAAGCACATGCTCCCGTGCACCAAAGTTGGTTGAAAAATCACATTTGTGTCCTCGGGTGAATTTCTACTCCCTCCTTCCATCTATATGGGTCCTAATGTGTTTTTCGAGGCTAACTTTGACCAAACGTTAGAGCAATAATATATGGCATGCAACTTACACAAAGCATACCTTCAAATTTGTATGTCAAAGGAGCTTCCAATAATATAATTTTCATAGTATACATCTCATGTGCTATTAATCTTGTCAATAGTCAAAGGCTGTCTTGAAAAACACATTAGGCCCTATATAGATGGAAGGAGGGAGTAGGTCCCATGCAAAAATGAGAATAAAATTCAAACATCTGGGCATCGTGGCTCGGTCGAGAACATTGAGAAACTTGGTTTTAAAATCATGAAACTTGGCATGGTGTCATGTCATGGTAGTACCATGCCGTGGTAAAAAAATTGGCCGAATAGGAACAAATTTTGGTATAAGCTTCTTGCAAATCGGAGCTTCTCTCAAGAAGGCTCGTGGTTCTGGGAGGGAACGTGTCACCTTTGTGTGCATAATTCAAATTTGAAATACAAGCACATGTTCCAGTGCACCAAAGTTGGTTGAAAAATCACATGTGTGTCCTCGGGTAAATTTCTAGGTTCCATGCAAGAAATGGGAATGAAATTCAAAATTCTGGGCGTCGTGGCTGGGTTGGAAACATTGAGAAACTTAGTTTTTTAATTCCTGTAAATCCAAAACACGCATGAAAATAATGAAACTTGGCTTGGTGCCATGACATGGCACCAACATGCTGTGGTAAATTTGCAGTCCGATTTGCGAAGGCGCACACATTAACAATCAACAAAGTCATTTTGGAACAAGTGCTGTCACGTTACAATCGGAAACACAAGTATTATTGAAACCGTGGGCGTTCTACTTACTAGTACCATTTACGTGCCGCCACGCGTCCCCATTTTTTATTAGCTAGGAGGCGCCGTGCAGGGTAGCTATTTGAGTACGAGAGGCGTGCGATCAGACCCCTGCGCGTGCTTATCGGGAGGAGAGCCCTTTGACCTCCATCTGCCGTCCACCTCTCTCCCAAGGTCTCCATTAATGGCGCCCGAGCCTCTGTTTAATGGCGTGGCTATGTCTCACTCGACTGAGATTTAAGAGAGAAAAAAGAAAATCTGAAAGCACAGATCTTGATGTAAGATCCGACGGACCTATATAGCATCTACTGTGACTTATAGCAAGATTCATGAATATATAAGGACGATTAAATTTTTTTTATCAAAGAAGGGCTTGCCCCTTCCGATTTTCATTTCTGAAAACCACCACAATTCACAAGAAGTTCAGCACAACTCCAGCCTAATACGAAGGACTAAAAGCTACCAGATTGAAATCGCAACATCCCAAGAGGCCAACAAAGGCCAAACATCCGCGCTAGAACCCAACATTTCACAACCGACGACACAATCCACACCCTAAACCGATTATTACATAAAAAACCAGGAAACTGAAGGAAGCCCAACAGCAACTAGAAGAACAGCAACGCCAGGGTTGCCACAGCAAGAGTTTTCTTCATTCCAGCCTCGCAACATTGATCTTCCACATAAAGATAAGGATGATTAATTGTCTTACAAAATTAGAAAGATAATTAAAAAAAGCCACATGCGGCTATGCCCAAAATACACAAGGGAAAAAGAAGAAGGAAGACAAGGATCTGGCTCGCTGATCTCTACTTTCTTGATGCGTTGCTGCAGGCCGCGGGAACTAGTCTCTGCAACAAGCGGCGATGAGCTCTTTCGTGTCCTCAAGACGTTGCTTGAGAACATCCACGGATTCCTCCACCAGCCTTTGGCGCTCGTTGCGGAGCCTGTCATTCTCGTCCATAAGTTTCTTGACGATGACGCCGGTCCTCTTCAACAAGGCACTGGTCTCCTCCTGCTGGTCTGCACTTCGGACGATCTTCTCCCTCAGTAGGTCACGCTCGGCCTAGAGCCTCTCATTGCCCTCCCTTAGTTGCCGGATGACGCCGGTAGCCTGTTCAAATGAGGCTTTCATGTCGTCCTGCAACCTCGCCCAGCCGGAGATCTGATCCATCTGGCTATGGATGATCGCATGCATGCGCCTGTTACAGTCGTCGCCTGCCCGCGAGAAATTTTCCCAGACCGCCGTGGCGCAGCGGGACATCTCTGCTGCTTCCGCGGTGCAGCCGGACCAGTCTGCTGCATCGACGGCGCGGCGGGACCTCCGTGCTGCTTCAGCGGCGCGGCGGGACCTCTGTGCTGCTACTTCCGAGCGACGGGACATGTCGGCTACTCTCGCAGCGAGGCGGGACATCTCTCGTGCTTTCGCTTCCATGCTCGCCTCTCCCTGGTGGCAATCTCTCGACCCAGAACTCATGCTGGCCATGGCAGACGCAAGGGAAGGATGCTGAATGACTTGTTTGTTTTTGTGGATGAGGAGTTAAGGAGGAATGTGCAGTCATCTTGGCATACTAGTATTTATAACTAAGTACTAACACGCTCCTAAGTGGGAAACCTTTTAGGTTGTGATCGGTGTGAACATGTTTGCAATTCAATATAGCGTGGAGTAATTTGGAATGTGACGAGACGCAAGCTCAAAATTTATTGACGGTTCTAGTTTCGAAGTGCGGCACTATTCCCGGATGGAGTACTTCTTTTTCTACTCCCTCCTTTCCGGTTTTATAGGGCTTATCTCAAAATTTTAGTTTTTCCATTTTATAATGCTCAATTTGGTTGTTCCCCAACACATGTTCAGATTCCAAGGTGCATTAAATCATTGCATGCAAGTATTAAGAGAAAATTGACCAATGCATGTACTTTATGCATGCATGCATTGCAATTAATGCATTGATAAACATAATTTTTTGAGAAAAACAAGAGCATTAATTAGGTGCTTTTGCAAACTACAAAAAATATTCCACCACTCACCATCTTGGTTGGTGAGATTTTTGAATTAAGCCCTATAAACCAGAAAGGAGGGAGTACTGATGTGTACGCGCAATAACTGGCACCATCGTATACATATCTTACGGTTAATGGGGCGTTCGACAGGAATAGCCGCGTGGCGAGCTCTAGGCTAGTCTTTTTTTCAGACGCATTAAACCTATCTCTTGGGACTTCTCGCACGAACCATCGTGCCACCCACAAAAACTTGTACTCTGAGTTTACTAGTACGTTATACAGGAAGAGAAGAGGTGCACGCACGCACTCGTCCTCTCACACACGTGTCTGTTTTTTCTCGAAAAGGAGGATGATGACCCCCGGCTTCTGCATCTGGGAGTCACACACGCATCTGTAGCTACGAATTGTAGTGTTCTCAACCATCCGACTGGCTCTATCATGGATGTACCTATATACTAAAACATGTCTAGATACATCTATATTTTGACAAATGGAAGGCATGTATTGTGGAACGGAGGGAGTGCTTGTCATCAAAATGGATAAAAAGGGACGTATCTAGAACTAAAATACGTCTACATACATCTCCTTTTATCCATTTTGATGACAAGTAGTACTTCTTACCCAAAGGAACTTTATATCCAACAGACACAAAATATCTGTTCGACTGTTGGAAATTACTGATCTGATGTCGAAGTAATTGCTACATCGCCACCAAAACCCACCATTTCTTAAGCTAAAGTAGACCAAGGTAATCCCTATATTAGCATATTACTAAGATAAACAGAAGGCACTGTAGAAATATTTAGGACGTGAGCTTGTCAATCTGAATGTGGAGGGGCACAAGCTTAGCCCTGGCCAGCAGCTTGGGCGGAACTGTCAAGAAGGTCAGCTCCTGCACGTCGACATCGCCGGGATCCTTGCTACTTGTCACATATTTTATACTCCGCACATTAAGGTGCATTAAATCAACACATGCAAGTACTCCCTCTGGTCCTTTTTACTCTGCACATTAGCTTTGTCTAAAATCAAAGTTTGCTAAGTTTGACCAAATTTATATTAAAACATATTAACATCTAATAAATATAATATGAAAATATATTTCGAGATGGATCTAATAATAAATATGTTGTTATGTGAATGTTAATAATTTTTTTATAAATTTGGTCAAAGTTGGATGAGATTGACTTCAAACAAACCTAATATGCAGAGTAAAAAGGACCGGAGGGAGTATCAAAAGGAGAGTCATGACATGCATGCGTGTGTTGTAATTAATGCATTGGTAAACGCAAATTATTGAAATATATCGAGTGCAATGCTTTGATGTGTCGCGTCAACTCATACATCAATGAGAAGTTTGATTATCCTATCCCTCGCGGACTTAACTGCACCTGCCTTTGGCTGTATGACAGGTTGGCCACACACCTGTCGGGTCCACCTGTCATACACGCAAAGGCAGGAGCGTCCCTCCCTCGCCCATGAGCGTGGTGGCTGGCAATACTAGGATAAGCTTTCGCTACACGCTCTCCCTCCCGCACGCGGTGGACATGTAGCAGTTCAATCGGTGTCAGATGGCTAGAAGCGTACTGTAGTACTCCTCCAGTGTAGTAGTACTCCATCATTGTTCGACTTCCCGAAGAGGCGAAGAGCCCAGCGCAGCACGGACGCTCGTGTGGCAGTTTCATGTGTAGAGTAGTCTAGGATAGCGTGTACCGTGCATGTAAGCTTACAATTGTTGGGGTCGGCTCCATGCTATGTGGCCGTCTAAAAGTTTTTAAAAAAAAATAAAATAGTCTTCTGGCCCTACCTGACACCCTGGTGATTGTAGTTTGCACGCTCATCTGGTCAAGACAGGAATATATATTTTAATTTGTTTTTTTTTCGAAAAGGGGGGACTCCTCGGCCTCTGCATCAGAACGATGCATACGACCACATATATTTTAATTTGTGGTGGGTAAATGTTAGAGGTTACAGAAAATATATTGTACACTGCGGGTCTTTCAGCCAAGTTTAGAGGCAAGCATGTGGGGCCAGTGCTATGATGTGTCGCGTCAACTCGTACAACGAGGAGAAGCTTGATTTTACTACACGCCTTCTCCCTCACCCATGCGTGTGGTTCCTCGCAAACTAGGATAGGCTTTTGCTTAGTAGTACTTCTACAACAAGCTATCCGTCCCGCTCGCGGTGGACGGACATGCAGCAGTGGATTCGACACTGTAGAAGTAGTAGTAGTAACATCATTGTTTGTCTTCTCGAAGAGGCGAAGGGCCAAGCGCAAACCGAACGTTGTAGTTGCGAACATTGGAGCACGCATATAGCCAGGCTCTTGCATGAGACAAAATTGCTATGTGAGCCCACTATTGTACTAGTACGTACAACTACTTGCTAGTATAGCCCCACCACTCCAATCCATCTACTCCCAAGTCTCTGCGCAACACTGCTCACTCCAATCCAAGACCAAGTGACCAGAAGCCACAAGCACCTATGGAGGCGATGGACGCGAGCGGCAGTCGGCTGTGCCAAATCATCCAAGGCGCCGGCCTGCGGCCCCGCACCGCGCAGTGTTTCCAGACGGTGCTGGCGACCGCATGCATCGTTCACGTGGTCATCGCAGCCAAGGGAGGAAACCCACAGCTACCTGAGGGGCCCGATCCTCTGCCCGTGACGTTCTCTCCAACACAGGGCCGGCTCGGGAGGTCCTCTGACCCTTCTTCCTCCCTGTCGTATTGTCTGCAGATCCGACCTGCCGCCCCCCGACATCCCGGTGACCCTCAGGTATAAGTTCTTCGAAAGCGGCCTTGCTCTACTGCCCCAGCTCCCCACGTGTCTGCATGTGCATCTTTTTCTACTCCCATCAGCTCTTCCAAAGGCACCTAAATTTTTAGTATTATTAGAGGTAAATCTACTTCATGCATTCGAATCTAGGGCTTTGTTCAAACAACGAAGAAAGGGGAGAACGTTGTAGCATGAATCTAGGACTTGATTCAAAGAGGAAATAATATAGTGAAGGTAGTAGAAACCGGATACCCAACCAGTCTCTTGGTTGAAAAGGGAAATAATGGGAAAACACAGTACAAACTTGATAAGGAATAGATCTATTATTGGTTGAAGAAAAGGATAGAAAGTGGCGGCTGGTGGACAAGTCAACAGAGTATGTCCAGGATTAGATTTGCTGCCATCACATAGTAAAAGGTCTCCAGGATTAGATTTGCTGCCCACACATAGTAAAAGGTCTCGGGATTAGATTTGCTGCCCTCACATAGTAAAAGGTCTCAGGATTAGATTTGCTGCCCTCACATAGCAAAAGGTCTACAGGATTAGATTTGCTGCCCTCACATAGTAAAAGGTCTCCAGGATTAGATTTGCTGCCCTCGCATAGTAAAAGGTCTCCATGATTAGATTTGCTGCCCTCACATAGTACAAGGTCTCCAGGATTAGGTTTGATGCCCTCACATATCATGAACAAACTCGGCATCACCACTTTATGCCTCCTTCTAGGTACATTGTGCTTATGCGTCCACTGGCGCATGTCCTTATACCAACCTTTTGCTGTTGTTAATGTAAGGGCACATGTAAAATGAAGCGATCACACTGTTACCTTAGGGACATGTCTAACCAGTGTTATTGTTAATCTAATGCCTCCAGTGATAAGATGCAATTAAACTGTGTTACAAATGGCACTCCTGTTGTTTTCCCCGGTATGATAAGTAAGTTGCTCCTTTACGCTGCTGAGTGTCCTGGTGTCCCCACGGTCCCATGCCCTTAAACCAACTCTTTAGCTGCTGTTGATTTACTATGTCTGGTAAACAAGCAATGCCACCATTAAAGTAATCCCATATTTGAGGAATCTCATTGTTGATCGTAATGCTTCTGGTAACATGAAGCATTGCTGACGTTTTAAAATTTCCACTGTCCTTGCATGATTGCCATGAATATAATTAAGATGCTTCTTTTCATTTTGTATATGTTTTGTATATTCTTATTGACCAACAACTGTTTACTTTCTATCTTTTTGTGCAGATAGGGATATCCATTTCACCTCGTTGCTATTGTGACCTTTTGGCGAACTACACAAAACACTTTTTTGGAATGAGTGTCTTGTGCAGTTCAACTAAAATGTCACGTGGGCAACATCTCTCAATTTTGGTGGAACTGCACAAAATGGTGATTGGAGTTTCCAAAATCTCCATCAAGTTCTGCTGGTAATCTCGTGCAACATTTTATTAGCCTTTGCAAGATGGAGCCGTCACTATCACCACAATGGCACTTTATTTTAGTGGAACTGCACAAAAGGATAAGAAAATTATAGTTGCACCTTACATGATCCGGACAGCCAACCATAATGTTCCTCAATTTTAGTGCAACTGCTAAAGAAGAACCTGCCAGCTCACAAGAGCAAGTACTTCTTGCTAGCTGAATGATGCAATCTTTGCTTCATTTCAGGTGAACTGCAGAAAAAGGCACATGAATTGAATCATGGAACTCCGGGCAGACGTCATCCAAGTAGACCTGGAGGTTGAGTTCAAGGAGGCCGCTATTAAAGTGAAATCATGCTCTCATGTCTCCTTGTTTGTGTTGTGCAAACATGTTGTACAAACAGGAATAGTCAACTACAGATGTTGTGACGGTCAAGAGCATTCGCCAAGTTCTTCGATTGTATGACATGGCTAGCCAAGATGGATTTAATCCCGATATTCACTTTATCAAAAGGCTCTAATGGGTTGGTTCTGAATCTTGCAAGCTGGGAATCGGTGAGATGTGTAGGCATCTTTGTTGTACTTATTATTTGAATCTTATTTGTTGGTTCTGAATCTTGCAAGCTGGGAATCAATGAGATGTGTAGGCATCTTTGTTGTACTTATTATTTGGATCTTATTTATTGGTTCTGAATCTTGCAAGCTGGGAATCAATGAGATGTGTAGGCATCTTTGTTGTACTTATTATTTGGACATTATTTGTTGGTTCTGAATCTTGCAAGCTGGGAAACACGGCATGATGATACAGAGGACAACAACCATAACAAAGAGTTCAAACTTGGTAGTATTATCTTTGTGAAAGTGCGACAAATGTGCTGATCGTGTGCGTCCTGAGAATAATAATTCTAATTGTTGTGCATGTTGATCTTGTGGCACTGATAGAACGAGCGAATGCATTGCTTGTTTCAAGTATAAATTTCTATTAAAGCTAATTAAATTTAAGTAAAGTGACCACTAACTCATGTTATTACAGTACCAATACAGACCCGCTCGTGAACCGACGTGTGGCCGAGGGTGCATCTTCTGTCGGGCGTGCAGCGGACGAGAGAGGGGTAGTAACTGTTGTCGCCTGTACACACTCAGCTTACTGTTGAATCCAGTTCCCCAAGAGCTGAAAAACAAACTGCTGCCGCCGCCTACACACTCGTTCACTCTAAAAGACTCCAATGGCGATCCGAGGGGTGAGCCTACTGGATATGGACTTCAGCAAGGAGTTCCCCTTTGAGTTCGCCGTTCAGTCCAATGGCTGCACCAAGTTGAATGTGATGTACACCAATGATACGGACTTGGTGAAGCTCTGCCTCGCCTCAGTCCTATGGCTGCACCAGGTTCTGGAGCATTCGCCCGTTTCATCGGCAGCGCCGACTGCACCTTCGCTACGGTGGAGAGAAGGAAGAATGCGATGATTCGGCCATCTGGTACAACAAGCTTGTCGGCATCCAGAAGAAATACAAGATCATCATCAACAGGCAGGAGAAGGACTCCGTGGTTGACCTCGCTGAGACCATCATCGACCCCTGATACGCCAACATGAAAGAAGAGGACCTGAACACATGGGAGGTACCTCTGAATGTAGCCTACATAACTGTCAGGACAGGGTTTTCGGGATATTAATTTCCCAAAAAATGGCCCTTGTGCTCACCAACCCCAGGATTACTGTTAGCTGATGAGACACCAACTTGATACAGAAACTCCAAGCGAAATACAAAATGTGTAGTACAATACCATCATGGCCTATGAGTACAACAAATGGCTTCTAGTGGTTGATGGCGGAAGCGGTTTGTGGTTCATCAACGTCTATGGGACTCCATTTCCCATAGGAACAGCCGACCTGGATAACTCCTATCTTCGCGAGGCTGCTATCACCATTGCATAGGTTCCGGGGCTGTCATCGCAACGCTCCTCTCCATGCAAGAAATCTGGCCAAGATAATAGCCAGGGACAAGCCAGTGAGTACTTTGAATGTACTCGCAAACATTATGATCACAGGTATAATATAACAATAGATAATCATGCTCCGAAATATTTCATGATCACAACGTCAGTCACAAAATAAGAATCCATAATGCACGCAAGCAGGTTATTCATATACAACATGAATATGTAATAAGGGAGTAGAAATAGGATGCACCGATCGGGCGTCTGTGCGACACCACATAAAGGGCTTATAAAATAATTGAATAACAAGCATGCCACAGTCGAGCATCTGAGGTGGCGTCTCATAAAGGGCTTATAAAGTAAATGAATAACAAGCATGCCACAGTCGGGCATCTGTGCGACACCACATAAAGGGCTTATAAAGTAAATGAATAACAAGCATGCCACAGTCAGGCGTCTCCGCGACACCACATAAAGGGCTTATAAAGTAAATGGATAACAAGCATGCCATAGTTGGGCGTCTCCGCGACACCACATAAAGGGCTTATATGAGAACAATCACAGTGAATATCCAGGAGGTAGAGCCGTCCCAGGGATATTCAAATAATGTAAATGGTTAGTCCATAATAACAGTAATCATAATCATCATGAGTCACAAGTCATGATCCATGTTTTTGTTTAGCAATCTTTCCTCCGAAGACCGACACTAAGACCGACACTTGACCCATCCCAGACTGTAGTCCTTAACCATGGACATGGCTATTCGAATAGGTATAATCTCTACAGAGGGTGTACTCTTTACCCACGAGCAACGGATTCCTTTAGTCCATCGGAACTAATTCCGTCTATGGTCTTTTAATCGAAAACACACCTGACCGCACACACCAGCCTAACTTACTGGTGTCTGGAATCACCCACGACACTCGTTAAGCGGAACTCTAAGTGGGGAGGCTACGACCTCGAGTAGCATGGGATCAAATTTATATTCGCGCGCTCTAAGGGGTGCCCCCGTCTCGGTCCCAACCGAAAACACCCATGCCCCCAGACCAGATGGCATGCCTACCGGATGCAACCGGTATCTTCCACCATGGCTTCTCTGTACGGTGTGTGCTAGGAAAGGGGTTGACAATTTACTGAACCATACCCTACCTATGGCAGGGACAAGTGGTAGTACGAAACAAGTATGGGGGCTACTGGAACAAGACTCGATCTATGGTCGACTCAGGAGGTTAAAGCATTTCCTGCATGATAAGTATAAGAAATATATTTCACCCAATCAGACAGAATCACCACTCATCATACCTCCCCATGCCCTACCGGACATAACCGTCTCGAAGAAGGATTTGGGACAAGCTCGTGTCTACCCAAGACAGAGGCTTTCCTGGATTCCTTCCGGTAGGCATGAAAGGCATACGAGGGTGGTCACTATCAGAAGCATATCAAAATCCCAACAGCAAGGAATCATCATTATGCACTCATGAATACGATCGTGACACCACATAAAATACCGAATACTTCGCGTCAAGGTGGTGTCATATTTGCATCAAATGATACACAACAAAAATTATGCCGGGGTTCAGAATGCTTGCCTTCAAGAGTATGCAAGTGGGGAGTGCAATTTTTTGAAAGTTGACTCCTTCTCCAAAATCCTATTTAAGAAAAAATTAAATTAACACATAGTTTCAAAACGGTACAAAAAGTTGCTTGGAAAATTTTCAAATAAATATGAAAATAAACTAGACAAAATTTGAGAAACAAAGAAAAAGAATCAAATCAATTGGACTTATATTTAAAAAGTTATAGCTAGTCAAAGTTTAGTCAAAATCTGTTTTTAATAAAAATTAGAAAAAGAAAACGTTTCGGGGAGCTTACGCTTTTCACTTAGCGAAGACGTATTCGAGGGAATACGCTTCCACTTAAGCCAGCGCGGGTCGTCGTTGTTTCGCTGACAGTGGGTCCCTTGGGCCCACTGGTCAGGTTTGACCAGTCGCCCGCGCCTCCTTCCTCCTCTGTTCGATCGGGGGCGGGGTTGCGGCGATCGCCGTCGACGAACGGCGGCTCCCTACGGGGTTCCGAGGGCAGGGATGGATCCGCCAGTCCAGGGCGGTCCTCCCAGTGGTCGAAGGGTTGGCGGGGACGAAGGGAGTCACCGGCGGCGAGCTCCGTGGCGGACGGTGGCTTCGGGAACAATTGGAGTCTTGAGCTACGGTGGCTCCCGGTCGAGTTAGAGAGGTGGGGTGGCTCCGTAAGGTCAAGGGGAGTCGAACGGTGGTACTGGATGGACTGGGGAGGCTCTGCTCGCGACGCACGGCACCGGAGCGTGGCGGCGGCCGAACTGGCTGGAGACGAGGAGGACGGCCTTCCCCCGTAGATTGCTGGCTATGGGAGCTCTATAGGGATGGCCTGAGGTTGCCTGGGGGTTTGGATGAGCTCGGGGGTCCCTATTTATAGCGGTTGAGGTCGGTTCCGACGGCGGCCGTGGATAGGAACGGCGAACCGCCATTTTCTAGCCAGGGGGTTGCGTGGCGACGACAGGCGCTAGCGGACATGCTCGAGGATAAGCTCGTGCTGCTCAGGGGCAAGCTGGCGCGCGGCTGTGGCTCGGGCGGCGCCGTCCATGGCAGGGGCGTGCTGTGGACGTCGGCGTGCCGCCAAGGGGCTCTGACGGTGGTGTTGTAGGGCGCCAGGGGTGGTTTGGAGGGTTTTGGCGAGTGGATGAGGATGAGGCGCGGCCCTGCGGGCGAGCGGAGGCCAGGGGGCAAGACGCGGCGGCTCGGTTGCGCACGCGTGCAAAATGTGCGCTCTGGGCGCGCCCAGAGCACGCACGCCAGGTGCTCGACCAATGCCAACGCGTTCTAGGCCTCTCTGATGCTTCTGCAACTAAACAGAACTAGGCTAATGATCATGAGAGAGCTAATAGACATGCTGGTAAGGTCATTAGAGCAACTTCCTAATGCAAGTCTAAAAGCATGCCAAAACTGGCCATGCTCCCAACCTGCTTGATGAAATGCCAAGGGTATCTAGGCATCTCTTCTGCTGGCCAAAGTCTCTAGTTTGGGGTCTCTTTAGATGTAGGTGATGGTGGCAAGGTTAGTTTGGCAAGACCAGAAACTTGTTAGTGCAAGTTTTTGAGAAAACCAAATCTGGATAGAAAATGAAAGGCATTATTGCATGGACCAAAAATACTCCAATGGGCCCAATCTCCTGGACTTAAGGGTTTGGTAGGGTGGTTTACAAGCAGGAGAAAGATCAAGGGCAATAGGGTAAGGTAAAATGTGGTTGCAGTAGAAAACACCCAACTGGACCAGAGAGCAAAAGAGGATGATTTGCTCAAATTTTCCAAAGAACGCCGGTGGGTTTTTGCATAAAGTTGAATTATATACTCCTACTAACATCTCCCAACTTTGGTGGAATTTTTAAAGAAATATTTAAATAGGTTGCAGTGCAAACCACAAACTGATCCAGATTTGAAAACTTGAGGTAGGGCTCAAAATTTTCAAATGACTAAAAGAGGTTTTTGCATAAAAGTGATGTGGGAACATCACATGACATCCCCAAATTTTGGTGGGGATTTTAAAGAAGTATTTGAAAGGGTTGTAGTGCAAATGGGACCCTAAAACTTATGAAAAATCATTTTAAAGAAATAAAGCTCAGGGAAAATAATTGTAAAAATAATTCCACTGATAAAAAGAAATGGTCTTGGGAAGATATACAAGTCCAACAATATCTTTGGAAAGTTTTCACTTAGGGTAAACACTCCATAATACAGGGGAAAAGAGTGGTTCTGAAACCAAAGGAAATCCAGAAAATAAAAATTTAATTTACCACGGCAAAATTTTAATTAATAAATCATGGTTAAAATTTTGGGGTGTTACAACACTATCCCCCTTAAGAAAAATCTCGTCCTCGAGATTTGCTAAGGGTTGTTTTGAAAAGAATTACTCCTACTATCTCAGAATAATATCACAAAATAACCATCCTACCCATTTAATAAAATGGGGCTACAGTGAATGGGCAAATAAGTGGTGTAAAACTACAGTGTGGGATACTGGCGCTACGTGGAAAAATCCACGGTTGGGGGAAAACAAGATATTTCTACTTTTGGTTACAGAAAATTTAGAATTAAATTCTGAATTTCTAAAATACGCTGGTCGCACCCGAGAGCACAGTGCTCTCTCTGGCTGATGGGTGGACCCAGGGCCCACTGTCAGTCTCTTCTTCTACCTCTGGCTCTCTCTTCTTCCTCTCTCTTGCGCGCTTTCCTGTGCTTTCTCCACTGGCGACGTCTAGCGCGTAGGGCATCTAGGCCGTACTGCGGTAGTGCGCAGCGTGCTAGCTGCCGGTGCAGCGTGCACTCACCTCGTGGGCCAGTGCGCTGTCGGCACTGCTCGTGGATTCGCCTCCGAACACCGGCGATCGAGCGATGAGCGGCGCTGGTGGACTTCGCCCACCATACACCGATCTCGAGCTATAAAATGACCGAGGTACTCCTTTCTTCTTCCTCACACCTGGCCTCACTTTTCCTTCTCCTTCCTTCTCCTCCATCTCTGTTTGCAAGAGCTCGAGACGAGGCTCTAATGGCGGAGGTGATGCCGAACTAGTACATGATCCTGGTGTGCGTAGGGTTGGCGGCATTGCTGGGGTTCTCCGTGCTCTTGTGCACGATGATCCTCGATGATCGTCGTGATGCTGCCGCTCGAGTGTTAGCTCTCCGTGGTGGCGGTGATCATGAGGATTAAGTGCGGTGTCCGGTGCTAACTGTTGTCAGTGTGTTGTAGGCAACTTGCACCCGAATAATTACCCACAATTCTCTCCTTCAGAGACTGTGGTGTGCTAGGGAGGTAACTAATTAGATGCAACAGGTGCACGAGGATTTGCAATTAGTGCACGTGGTCGAGTGGTTTGGGGTTGTGAGTCTGCTGTCGTGGTGCTGCGTGAATAAAAATCTATGTCGTGAAGAGATATATGCCGCAACAACTCAGGGAAAAATCTCACTTCCGAATTTACCGAGAGCGACGACTGTTAAATCAAAATTAACAGCAGTAAAAACTACTCTCATTAATTGAAACCAGATATTTAATCCATCGCACCAATTTAGGATACCACGCATAAGTTGCAATACATCAATAAACGCTGGGACAATAAACATAGCAGTGACGTCTACAATGAAAACAGTAAACGGACAGGGTCCTGAGAAAACGTCTCTGGTACTGGGGCACACTCTTCTTCTATCGGGGGAAGAGGATTGACTAGTCGATGAATGCGTCTCTCCTGGTCGGGCCTCAGTGGTCTGCCGATGGCAATCTGAGGATTTAAATCAGCGAGGCTCTGGAGATAACCCATTACTCGCTGGGTCAAACGCTCTTGAGCGATGACATACTGGGCAAGCTTGGCCAGTACTGGGTCTCTCTCAATTCGTCCACCGGGAAACGATGCCACTTCTTCGGGTGCTGCACGACTCGGGAAGTAATAATACCCTCGTTCGCTGGCATAGGGTACCGCGAATTGAAGGCGAGCAAGCGCTTCATACGCAGCGGCTTCTATGGCCATTTGCGGGGTCGGCATAGATTTTCCCACGAAGGAGACTTCCGTTGGGTCTTGGTTTGGGGTTGCGGGAGGGATGTGCACTATTGCCCAATACTTCGAGGTGGATGGGGTGATCCTCAATTTGAGCAACTTGTACTGGGGTGGATGGGTAGAACTCATTGTACTGCAGGTAAAATCCCACAATATTTTAACAAAGCTACCTGGATACTAGGGCTTGGCATGGCAAAGGAATGGTTGTGAGCGTTGTGCACAAGGTGAGGGGTACTGGGCAAGGTTACGAGGTGGCCTTTTATATAGCATCTGGGCTGGGTCATTTATCACGGTGAGGGGCAACTAGTTTGTCAGTTCTGCTCTATGGGGTCGGGGTCAATGCCACAGATATACATATCTCACAAAAGTGATGTATTACTATGAGTGTCGTCGGGGGTGGTTCTTGGAAGCTACGCCCTGAATTAAAAATGCAATCATACATCAACATACTCATGCATGGCTACTATTAAAAATAGGGGCATACAAGCAGACAACATTTAATTATGGTGATACAATATCACACAATTACAGGGCATGGACATACTAAGACTCGGTACCACTCGAGTGACTTAGTCTACCTCGTTTATATCTAAGCGGGCGTGCCTTGTGGACGCCGAGGCTTCTCCATGGGTTTCATCGTCGGGGTTTGCAGGATGGGGCTGAGGTGCTGCAGGGTCGGGGTAGCGATGATGACCATCGCGGGGGTTGTTGGCCACGATCCCGTTGGAGCGTGTTCCCAAAAGGCGACGAAGCACTTCCGGGACACCAAAGTGTTTTGGTCGATGGCTGGGGCAGACCTCAAGGGTTCGATTGGTTGTCCGAACAACACGACTGGGTTGTCGGCGTCGGGCTCATCTCCTCTTCTTGTCGGGGCTTGGCGAACTAGTTCTCCACGAGCTGCGATCAGATCAAGGGTGATTTGATCGAATAGCTCCTCTAGTGCACTTACATAGTGCGCCAGATGCAACAATGTAGGATCCGTCTCGTGATCTCCATTGGCAACCTGGGGTGGTCTACCATACCCGTCACGGCTGGGGTAGTAGTAGAACGAGCGACAATTAACCCTGGGCGACAAGTGCTGGAGTTGAACTATAGCCTCTCGAGCAGCTAGTTGGATGGCTTGTGGCTCAAAGGAAGTTGTTCTTCCGGTGAACCTGTAGGGGCGTTCTGGCGATAGACCCCTACCATAGACGTGCACAGTGGCCCAGACTTGACGACTCTCATCGCTCATGGGCCCTTGGTATACAACATACTCTGGGGGCTCTTCTAATGCAAAGGCACGACGGGTGAGGTTTGCTAGCACGGTCACAAAACCTCCAAGGTTGGTTGCTGTGGTCCCATTATGAACAATGGGTCCGGGCATTATAGCTTGGTTTTGGCATAGAGGTTGTGTCGTGCTGGGTTGAGGCTAGTGTGCCCTTTTTATAGAAAAAGGGGACGGAGTCTTCCTTCGCACGCTTGCGAAAGAGACAATTTAGGTGTCGGTCACTGGCGCGTGATCGACAGGCTAGGCTGATAGGTTGGGCACCGACTGCCAAAAAGGTGTCGGGGTCACTATGTGGCTATCTTACACGAGAAGCTTGGCCGGGGTTAGGTTAAGGTCTGGTGGGTTGATTTACCTAGGTTTATTGACCTGGCCAAGATAGGATTAGCCAATGGTCAGCCTGGCTCTGATACCAAGGTTGTCAGGACCGGGTTTTCAGGATATTAATTTCCCAGAAAATGGCCCTTGTGCTCAGCAGCCCCAGGATTACTGTTAGCTGATGAGACACCAACTTGATACAGAAACTCCAAGCGAAATACAAAATGTGTAGTACAAGACCATCCTGGCCTATGAGTACAACAAATGGCTTCTAGTGGTTGATGGCGGAAGCGGTTTGTGGTTCATCAGCGTCTATGGGACTCCATTTCCCACAAGAACAGCTGGCCTGGATAACTCCTATCTTCGCGAGGCTCCTATCACCATTGCATAGGTTCTGGGGCTGTCATCGCAACGCTCCTCTCCACGCAAGAAATCTGACCAAGACAATAGCCAGGGACAAGCCAGTGAGTACTTTGAATGTACTCGCAAACATTATGATCACAGGTATAATATAACAATTGATAATCATGCTCCGAAATATTTCATGATCACAACGTCAGTCACAAAATAAGAATCCATAATGCACGCAAGCAGGTTATTCATATACAACATGAATATGTAATAAGGGAGTAGAAATAGGATGCACCGATCGGGCGTCTGTGCGTCACCACATAAAGGGCTTATAAAGTAATTGAATAACAAGCATGCCACAGTCGGGCGTCTGAGCGACGTCTCATAAAGGGCTTATAAAGTAAATGAATAACAAGCATGCCACAATCGGGCGTCTGTGTGACACCACATAAAGGGCTTATAAAGTAAATGAATAACAAGCATGCCACAGTCGGGCGTCTCCGCGACACCACATAGAGGGCTTATAAAGTAAATGGATAACGAGCATGCCATAGTCGGGCGTCTCCGCGACACCACATAAAGGGCTTATATGAGAACAATCACAGTGAATATCCAGGAGGTAGAGCCGTCCCAGGGATATTCAAATAATGTAAATGGTTAGTCCATAATAACAGTAATCATAATCATCATGAGTCACAAGTCATGATCCATGTTTTGGTTTAGCAATCTTTCCTCTGAAGATCGACACTAAGACCGACACTTGACCCATCCCAAACTGTAGTCCTTAACCATGGACATGGCTATTCGAATAGGTATAATCTCTACAGAGGGTGTACTCTTTACCCACGAGCAACGGATTCCTTTAGTCCATCGGAACTAATTTCGTCTACGGTCTTTTAATCGAAAACACACCTGACCGCACACACCAGCCTAACTTACCGGTGTCTGGAATCACCCACGACACTCGTTAAGCGAAACTCTAAGTGGGGAGCCTACAACCTTGAGTAGCATGGGATCAAATTTATATTCGCGCGCTCTAAGGGGTGCCCCCCTCTCGGTCCCAACCGAAAACACCCATGCCCGCGGACCAGATGGCATGCCTACCGGATGCAGCCGGTATCTTCCACCATGGCCTCTCTGTACGGTGTGTGCTAGGAAAGGGGTTGACAATTTACTAAACCGTACCCTACCTATGGCAGGGACAAGTGGTAGTACGAAACAAGTATGGGGGTTACTGGAACAAGACTCGATCTATGGTCGACTCAGGAGGTTAAAGCATTTCCTGCATGATAAGTATAAGAAATATATTTCACCCAATCAGACAGAATCATCACTCATCATACCTCCCCATGCCCTACCGGACATAACCGTCTCGATGAAGGATTTGGGCCAAGCTCGTGTCTACCCAAGACAGAGGCTTTCCCGGATTCCTTCCGGTAGGCATGAAAGGCATACGAGGGTGGTCACTATTAGAAGCATATCAAAATCCCAACATCAAGGAATCATCATTATGCACTCATGAATATGATCGTGACACCACATAAAATACCGAATACTTCGCGTCAAGGTGGTGTCGTATTTGCATCAAATGATACACAACAAATATTATGCCGGGGTTCAGAATGCTTGCCTTCAAGAGTATGCAAGTGGGGGTGCATTTTTTTGAAAGTTGCCTCCCTCTCCAAAATCCTATTTAAGAAAAAATTAAATTAACACATCATTTCAAAACAGTACAAAAAAGTTGTTTGGAAAATTTTCAAATAAACATGAAAATAAACTAGACAAAATTTGAGAAACAACAGAAAAAGAATCAAATCAATTGGACTTATATTTAAAAAGTTATAGCCAGCCAAAGTTTAGTCAAAATCTGTTTTTAATAAAAATCAGAAAAAGAAAACGTTTCGGGGAGCTTACGCTTTTCACTTAGCGGAGACGTATTCGGGGGAATACACTTCCACTTAAGCCAGCGCGGGCCGTCACTGTGTCGCTGACAGTGGGTCCCTTGTGCCCACTGGTCAGGTTTGACGAGTCGCCCGTGCCTCCTTCCTCCTCTGTCCGATCGGGGGCGGGGCTCCGGCGATCGCCGTCGACGAACGGCTGCTCCCTACAGGGTTCTGAGGGCAGGGATTGGATCCGCCACTCCAGGGTGGTCCTCCCAGTGGTCGAAGGGTTGGCGGGGACGAAGGGAGTCGCCGGCGGCGAGCTCCGCGGCGGACGGTGGCTTCGGGAACAATTGGGGTCTCGAGCTTCGGTAGCTCCTGGTCGAGTTAGAGAGGTGGGGTGGCTCCGCAAGGGAAAGAGGAGTCGAACGGTGGTATTGGATGGACTGGGGAGGCTCTGCTCGCGACGCACGGCACCGGAGCGTGGCGGCGGCCGAACTGGCCGGAGACGAGGAGGACGGCCTTCCCCCGTCGATTGCTGGCTATGGGAGCTCTATAGGGATGGCCTGAGGTTGCCTGGGGGTTTGGATGAGCTCGGGGGTCCCTATTTATAGCGGTTGAGGTCAGTTCCGACGGCGGCCGTTGATAGGAACGGCGAACCGCCATTTTCTAGCCAGGGGGTTGCGTGGTAACAACAGGCGCTAGCGGACATGCTCGAGGATAAGCTCGTGCTGCTCAGGGGCGAGCTGGCGTGCGACTGTGGCTCGGGCGGCGTTGTCCATGGCAGGGGCGTGTTGTGGACGTCGGCGTGCCGCCAAGGGGCTCTGACAACAGCGCTGTAGGGCGCCATGGGTGGTTTGGAGGTTTTGGCAAGTGGATGAGGATGAGGCGCGGCCCTGCGGGCGAGCAGAGGCCAGGGGAAAGACGTGGCGGCTCGGTTGCGCGTGCGTGCAAAACGTGCGCTCTGGGCGCGCCCAGAGCACGCACGCCAGGTGCTCGATCAATGTCAACGCATTCTAGGCCTCTCTGATGCTTCTGCAACTAAACAGAACTAGGCTAATGATCATGAGAGAGCTAATAGACATGCTGGTAAGGTCATTAGAGCAACTTCCTAATGCAAGTCTAAAAGCATGCCAAAACTGGCCATGCTCCCAACCTGCTTGATGAAATGCCAAGGGTATCTAGGCATCTCTTCTGCTGGCCAAAGTCTCCAGTTTGGGGTCTCTTTAGATGTAGGTGATGGTGTCAAGGTTAGTTTGGCAAGACCAGAAACTTGTTAGTGCAAGTTTTTGAGAAAACCAAATCTGGATAGAAAATGAAAGGCATTATTGCATGGACCAAAAATACTCCAATGGGTCCAATCTCCTGGACTTAAGGGTTTGGTAGGGTGGTTTAGAAGCAGGAGAAAGATCAAGCGCAATAGGGCAAGATAAAATGTGGTTGCAGTAGAAAACACCCAACTGGACCAGAGAGCAAAAGAGGATGATTTTCTCAAATTTTCCAAAGAACACTAGTGGGTTTTTGCATAAAGTTGAATTATATACTCCTACTAACATCTCCCAACTTTGGTGGAATTTTTAAAGAAATATTTAAATAGGTTGCAGTGCAAACCACAAACTGATCCAGATTTGAAAACTTGAGGTAGGGTTCAAAATTTTCAAATGACTAAAAGAGGTTTTTGCATAAAAGTGATGTGGGAACATCACATGACATCACCAAATTTTGGTGGGGATTTTAAAGAAGTATTTGAAAGGGTTGCAGTGCAAATGGGACCCTAAAACTTATGAAAAATCATTCTTAAAGAAATAAAGCTCAGGGAAAATAATTGTAAAAATAATTCCACTGATAAAAAGAAATGGTCTTGGAAAGATATACAAGTCCAACAATATCTTTGGAAAGTTTTCACTTGGGGTAAAAACTCCATAATACAGGGGAAAAGAGTGGTTCTGAAACCAAAGGAAATCCAGAAAATAAAAATTTAATTTACCACGGCAAAATTTTAATTAATAAATCATGGTTAAAATTTTGGGGTGTTACAATAACCTACGCGGCCAAGGACGCATACGCATGCTACAACATGTACAGGCAGATCTTGGATATGAGGGCGTGTCTGCTTCCTGTAACCGACGAGTACATGGACAACCGCAGCGTCATGATCAAGCGTGCCAGGAAGGTCTAGATGTTGTACTTTATCTGTTTATAAGCACCTTTATCATTGGAATGTTTCATGCATTAGCCTATGTGTCGTAATTATCTATTTTGTTCGAAATATTTCTTTTAAGAACCCATTAACCTGATTGCTTTTTTAGTGGCTATTTGCTTATGTATGTAAACTAGTTCACTTGTCCCTAAAAAACTAGTTCACTCGGCTGTCGTGCTTTGAATCTCCTTTCTCCCAACATATTCCCCTCCTCAGGTGGACCCAGCAGGTCTCTAAATTTTCTCCCACTTTCTTTTTCAATGTAAACTGAGTTTTCTCCTAGTACTTTCCCCTAGAACCAACTCAACTGTCCCACGTCTAGCCTAAAAAATAATAATACCCCACGTACTATTAACTCATCAAATTAAAATGATATTTTATTTCGTAAGTTGAAAGTTCTTACAAAATAATAAATTAATAATAATAATTGTTTATATATAACTTGGCAAGTTAACTCCTAGTGATTGCGTACATAAGCTTGCAAAGATTTTACTGACGTGCAATCATGTGTTTATTTTTTTATAACATTTCTCTGTCTAGCCCAACATGATATTCTCACCCAGCCCAGCAAGTCCGCGGATTTCGAGAAAAATGCAAATGAGATTTAAACGGGCTACATAGATGCTACATCATTGTTTCACCCAGCCCACCAAATGGACTAAAAAACAAATGGACTGGCTGACATGTGGGCCAGTAGGTCGAAGCCTAAGAAGGCGTTGGATTTACATCCAATGGTCGGCATTCTTCTTCAATCTCTCGTCTTCTTGCTCCAGCCGCCCAAAGCAGCGTCGGTCGTGTCGCGTGCTCCTGCCTCTCATGGCCGGCTGTGATGCCGTGGAGGCCTCACCGCCCCCTACTACTCCCACCGCTGGCCCAGGGTATCCCTCTACTCACCCACACCCCCTGTTATTTTGCGGCGACGGCAGCCTCACGCCGCAGCCGAACCAGTGAACTCTCGTACTCCTCTCCACGTGGGCATCCACTGCCGCGTCTTCCCCGGCTCCGTGTCGTCCCCTTCCTAGGCCTCGCCGTCGTCCACCGCCTTGGTGCTCTCGGCGCGGCGTGGTCAATGTGGTCAACGACCGACTTCCATGGGAAGAGTATTGTACGTGGAGAGGCTGACAGCTGGGCCACGGCCACAGCCCAGTTTTGTTTTCTGATTTGCCAAGTAAGTCGTTTTGTCAGGCCTGTTGGGCTGCAAATCTTTCAAGACGAGAAGAGCTTCATTCGGCTGGCCGAGAAAATGGCCTATCAGTAATGAGAAATGGGCTGTACATTTTTAAAACACATCAAACCGACAATTAGTTTCAAATATCTTTTTTTCGTTTCGAGATTTTAAATTACATTAATTTTTATGCGTGGAGAATTTGTTGGATTTTATATTGATATACATTTATTTTTAAAATTAGTTTGAATGTGAGTCGAAATTTCAGGATTAAAAACAGTTCGGACCGCACCAAAATATGCAAAATTTTGTATAATTTTTTAACCGTGGCCACAATATGGGCTGTAATGCTAACAAAAAGAATATGGCCTCCAAAAAAAACCTTAAGAATTAGCAAATGGGTTGTATGTTGTTTTCCATAGATTTGAGGCTTTCCTAAAAAAGGTTGATGCACAAGCAGTGACTATTGGATGTCCATCGAACGGTCGTCGTGCTTCTTCAATCTCTGCTCTTCTTGCTCCAGCCGCTCAAACAAGTGTCGGCAGGAGGACTGCCTGCTCCCTCCTCCCCGCGGCCGGCTGTGCTGCCGCGCAGGCCTCACCGCCCCATCGTACTCCCATCGCTAGCCTAGCCACCCCTCTACTCACCCACACCTGCTGTTATTCTCCGGCGACAGCAGACGAACCAGTAAACCCTCGTACAGTCATACTCCCTTCTGCTTGGGAAACAACTGCCGAGTCTTCCCTGCCTCCGTGTCATTCCCTTCCTAGGCCTCGCCGTCGTCCACCGCCCTAGTGCTCTCGGCGCGGCCTGGTCAACGTGGTCAACGACCGACATGCAGCTGAAGTGGATTGTACGTGGAGAGGCCGACAGCTGGGTCCACGGCCGCACGCAAGGAAATGCCTCCTTATTACGCGCAAAATAATGATTCCTCCTCCTGACATCAGGGACCCACCGAAAGGGCCTCAGTATTTCGCGAAAAAAACGTTACCACCGCTGACAGCTCGGACCCACCAGCTATATCTTCGCACGCAAGGAAGTGCCTCCTTATTACACACAAAAAATGAATACTCCCCCTGTTAGCTGGGACCCAGTATAGTGGCAGGCTGACTTGTGGGCCTACTAAGTTGACGGGGACGGAGGGCTTTGTCAACTTAGTCAATATGCACGATTCTAGCTCCAGTGACCGTACGATGTCCATCCAACGGCCGTAGTGCTTCTTCAACCTCTGGTCTTCTTGCTCCAGCCGCCCAAACCAGCGCCGGTCGTGCCTCATGCTCCTGTCTCCCGTGGCCGGCTGCGATGCGGCGGAGGCCTCACCGCCCCCTACTACTCTCACCGCTGGCTAGGCCATCCCTCTACTCACCCACACCCCCTGTTATTCTGCGGCGATGGCAGCCTCACACCGTAGCGAACCAGTGAACCCTCGTACTCCTCTACACGTGGGCATCCACTGACGCGTCTTCCCCTGCTCCGCGTCGTCCCCTTCCTAGGCCTCGTCGTCGTCCACCGCCCTGGTGCTCTCAGTGCGGCGTGGTCAACGTGGTCAAGGAACGGCTTCCATCGGACGTGAACTGTACGTGGAGAGGCTGACAGCTAGGTCCACGACCGCAGCAAGGAAGTGCCTCCTTATTACGTGCAAAATAATTATTCCTCCACCTGACAGCGGGGGCCCACCGGACGGGCCACCGTATTTCGTGAAAAAAATGTTTGCCCCTGACTGCTGGGACCCACCAGCTACATCTTCGCACACAAGGAAGTGCGTCCGGGCAAAAAAAACGATTCGCCCCCCTGACTGCTGGGACCCACCAGCTACATCTTCGCAGGCAAGGAAGTGCCTGACAGTCGGGACCCACCTGGTCGAAGCGTATGTAGCATTGTCATTCTGGTCGCGAACGTGTACGTACATATATACTGGTGGATGTAGAGGCGCGCACGTGTCATAGTAGAGGCGCGTACGTGTCGTAGTAAAGGCGCACACGTAGCATGTACACGTACGTACAGCAGCCAAGGTGCAAGAAAGAAAATACGGCCACGTATGTGTACATACGAGCGGGGTCTCGAACGCCTACTCGCGCATACGTACGGCCAGGGCTCGTGTACATGGCTGGGTCGGAACGGAGAAACAGCGTCGTCGTCGTGTTCATGGGGAGGCAACGGGATGCGTTGTGTTCACGGGGAGGCAACGGAATGCGTCGGGTTCATCGGGAGGCAACGGAACGTGTGGGAACCAACCGGATGGGTCGGAACAGAATGCGTGGCCGTGTTCATCGGGAGGGCTTGGACGGAACAGGCGATGGAAACGAGGCCTGGCGTACCGCACAATGGAGGAAACAGACCTCCTACGTTCGGAACAGGGTCCTGTTGATCGGGAGGGGTCTGGCGTACCGCAAAACGGAGGAAACAGACCTCCTACGGTCGAAACGGGGGTCCTGTTGATCAGAAGGGGTGTGGCGTACCGCAAAACGGACAAAACGGACCTCCTACGGTCGAAACGGGGGTCATGTTGATCGGGAGGGGTGTGGCGTACCGCAAACCGGATGAAATGGACTTGTGTTGGAGCGCTACGGTCGAAACGGGGGTCCTGTTCATCGGGAGGGGTGTGGCGTACCGCAAAACGGGACTCCACGGGATACTATTCATCTCCACCGTCGACCTCCTCCAGCCTCCATGGGCTACCGTCGACCTCCTCCAGCCTCCACGGGCTCCTGTTCATCCAGCCTCCACCGCGCGCTACTCCACCGGCTACTGTTCAACCACCCCTCCACGGGCACCCCTCCACCGTCTACTGTTCATCCAACCCTCCACACCACGGGGTCCTGTTCAACCACCCCTCCACGGGCACCCCTCCATCGTCTACTGTTCATCCAGCCCTCCACCACACCACGGGGGTCCTGTTCATCCAGAGGCAATGCCACCGCTCACTGTTCATCCCAGAGGCAGCATCGATCGGCTTCAGTTAGCAGCAGTAGCGAAGGAATCGCTCGATCGGGTTCAGTTAGCAGCCATCGATCGATCGCTCGGGTTCAGTAACGCGTAGCCTGCAGTGCAATCGCTCGGGTTCAGTTAGAGCCCAACGCCTCGCTCGGGTTCAGTTAGAGCCAACGCCTCGCACACACGCGCGTACGTGTATGAGAGAAACGCGCATCGCTCAGCCCCCGACCTCGCACAATAACCGGAAACTCCTCGAAATTTTCCTCCCCCATGAGCACCGCGCTACCACCACCAGGGCCGCCGCCCCGGCATCCAAGACCCTGACACCACCGCACCCGAGACCCGTCGCTATCCCAACCAAAGAGACGAGTGGAAAGGTCGCTCCTTTACACACCCCTGGACGGCCCCCGGCGCTGAGACCCAAAGGGCCGGCCCAAAAAAGGCCTCCATCACCTGTCCTGCTACACGGGGTGCAAGACCCTGCTGCCGGGCGCGAGACGAGCTCGGTCCTGCTGCCGGGCGCGAGACGAGCTCTGTCTTGCAGCCACGGACGCGAGACGAGCAATGGACCGCAACTGGGAGCGGTCCATCCCTATGACGAGGGTAGAGCCCGGACAACGAGGGGAGGAATCGAAGGTCGAAAAAGGCCGCTCACAGACTGCCGACGCCGGAGGAGACCAGCCGCCGCCGTGAAACGGTCCAGACCTGCCAAGCTGTCGTGGAGCCATCCACGGCCGGAGCAGCAGCCACACCGGACCACTGCCCAACTCGCGCAGCCCGCCGAGCTCCAAGCGTCGGAGCCGCCGGACACGCACCTCCTGCTTCCGGCGAGCCACTCGCAGCCACCCGAACACGCCGGACCGAGCCACCACGAGCCACCACGCCGAAGCACCACCACGTCGGAGCCTCCCCCAGGCCGGAGCGCTGCAGAGGCGGCCAACCCGCGCCGCCCACGGCCCTCGCCGCAAGGTGCGGTAGCAGACAAATCTGGCCGGGGCCATCCGCCACCACCGGGCCCCCGCACGCGCCTCCCTCCAGGCCGCCGTCCGCAGCACGACGAGCACGCCGACGACCTCCAGCCACGCCACCCCGCCGCCACGGCCCGCGCTGCCCATGTGC